>NW_006922109.1:1713264-1714848 GCF_000298275.1 Orycteropus afer afer | reverse complement strand
CATAGAGCACACGCATGTTCAGTGAGCACTGGAGATCCGCTGTCCCTGCTGTCACTCCGGTTCTACGTTGTCGTTTTCAATGTTTGCCGTCAGTTGAGTCTGTGCACCTGCAGATCTCGCCAGATCGCACGCACACTGTCTCCTAAGGTGGATTCCTCCTTCTTTAGCTCTTGGGCTTACCAGATTCTGCTGAAGACAGATGTGATTTAAGTCTGTCTCCTAATCATCGATGAGCTCCCCGAGCTTGGCTGCTTGTCTCCTGACTCTGAAAGCACCCTGTTGCCTCCTAGGTGGGCCTGGGGTTCACTGGGATGGAGGGGATCCCGTAAAGGCCTGCTTGGAGAAGGCATTTGTGTGCAAAGCTTGGCCAGAGCATTTTAGCACATAAAGCACATGCCAATGTAATGGGGGTCCCTGGCTCATGCCAAAGGTTAAGATGCGTGACTGCTAACCGAGCAATAGGTTGGTGACTTGAACTCACACGAAGGTGCCTCAGAAGACAGTCCTGGTGCCGTGCTCTGCAAGGAAAGCCTTGGAAACCCCGTGCAGCAGTCTGCTCTCTGCGCCCGGTGGCCGCGAATGGAATTGCCTGGATAGCATCTGACGAAGGCCTCCTTTAAAGGTATCTTCCAATGCAGATTCGCAGCTTCCACCCCAGAGACTCACGCCTTCCAGGCCAGTGATGTGATGACACCCAGGACAGGTCTGGGAGGGAGACTCACTGTGGCTCTGCCAGGGCCCCGCCTGCACGGGCCCTCCTGCTGCAATGCAGTGAGTGCGGCCCCAAAATTCAGCACAGCAGCAACACCGTGCCTCTGAAGCCGCGGGGCTTGTGGGAAAAGGTTTTTTTTCCTTCCCCTTTATTCCACACCTTTATTAGTCACAGGTAGGGAAGATAGAAATTTGATGAAAATGTAGCAAGGTTTCATCTGTGCTAATTCATTGGTTAAGAAACAAATAGTTCACTTTAGAACACCCCTCTTGAAAAGGGCCTTGTTTGCTTTTGGAAGTGGGCACGGGTGTGCCTGCCCACCCACCACACCCCTACCCTGTGTCCAAGAGGAGGGGAGCAAAGGAGAGGCTGAAGCAGGGCAGAGGGAGGAGAGCCGCTGAGAGGAAGAGCACAGGACAGGAAGTCCAGAGCAGGCTGAGAGGATGACATGGGGGGGGGACACGGGGGGGGCGGAGCCTGTGGAGGGACGTGCAGGAAGGAGGGTCACTTGAGACCCCCCAACACTGCAGTACCAGGTGTGGATGAGCATGACTGTTGTCATGCGGAGGGGTGTGGGTGTGGGTGTGGGTGTGCGTGTGTGTGTGTGTGTGAGGTAAGGCTTCCCACACGGCTCTCCCCTTCAGTGGGGGCAGTTATCTGTGTCCCAGCAAACGGAAACTCACATTATATGCCAACTACTCCCTAACACATCAGTCACGTTGGACAGCCTCCTCTTCACAAGCAGTCTTGCAGCAGGACTGGCTGCTTTGCACCATGGGGATCGGTCACTCAGGTGAAAGCCCATTACAGCACACTTGGTATATGTGGTTGTTGTTAGGTGCCATTGGGTCAGCTCTGAGTCATAGCGACCC
>NW_006922109.1:1709105-1711075 GCF_000298275.1 Orycteropus afer afer | reverse complement strand
CTGAAACCTTCCTTATGAATGACATTTTTACTTGGTGACATGAAAATCCAGAGGGTGATCTTGCCCTTTGGAATCCCTGGGTGGCACAGTGGTTAACGTGCTTGGCTGGCAATCAAAAGATCGGAGTTTCAAGTCCACCCAGATGCCTCTCAAAAGAAAGGTCTGGTGATCTACTTCCAAAAAGTCGGCCTTTGAAAACGTTGTGGAGCACAGCTCTCCTCTGACATTCGTGGGGTCTCCAGGATTGGGGTCAGTTCTGTGGCAGCTGGTGTTTTAGAGGCAGACCAGGCCAATAGCAGGAGCCAACTCCAGCAGTGGGTGAGCAGGCGAGTGTGGGCTCCACTCGACAGAGAGGGCACAGGAACTTCGGGGACACATCTACGTCCGCCGTATTCTCTGCAGGGCAGATGCTATAGGATAGTGTGTCGCACATGCTCGGCATGTTTCAGGATTCTTTCCAAGGTGGGAGCAGAACAGGAAGAGATCATAAGCTCCCATGTAACTTTAACTGTTTTGTAAAAGTTTATGTATTTTTTTCTTACTAGTTGTTATTTTCAATTATCCTGTTAACTCCCAGTGCATTAATTGTATACTACAAAATGGCTGTTGGCAGACCTGAGTAGGATATTTAACTCAAAGGCAGATGGTTGTTAAAGTTTTTATAGGAAAACCAAAATGCATGTGTTTTCAAGGTGCTTGCAGTCAGACGTGCAGGTGGGCTTGTTTTCATACACTCAGTGTGGTGAGAGAAGGTACACGACTGGGGAGGTAAGAAGGCCATGTGAGCAGGAGAGGCCCCTCCACCGGTGCTCAGAGGAGGCATCACCGATGAGGTGGGTCGGAGTGGGGTTTCCAGAGCTGGAAGACGGCCTGCCATGTAGAAGGGCAGCAAAGAATGGCACTCCTGAAAGGACTGGGCTAAGCTTGGTTGGGGCAGAGAGTCTATTGAAGGGTGTTGGTTCACCTCTTAGAAGCTAGAGCATCCGTGGCTGTAGGACAGGGTGGTTTCTGTGGTTTCAGAGTCTTGGAATTTCCTGACTGCCGTGAGCTGCCAGTGTGGCATTACGTCCTGCGTAGTGGAACGGTGCCCGGACCTGCACCATCTTCAGGTCGTTGGTGCGTCGAGTCCATGGTTGCGGCTCCTGTGTGTTCTGAGCGCCTTCCATCCTGGGCCCCTCCTCCAGCTGTATGTCAGGCGGTATTCTGTGGGATCCAGAGGGCTTTCATTGTCTGATTTGTGGAAGTAGACTGCCAGGCCTTTCTTCCTGGTGGTCTATTTCTCTCTTAGTCTGGAAGCTCCATTGAAACCTGTCCACCATGGGAGAACTTGCTGGTGCTTGCAATACTGGTAGCATAGCTTCCAGGATCACCACAAGCCACCACAGTGTGACACACGGATGATGGGGGTGGTCAGTTTCCTTCTTGCAGGTTTGCATTAATGAATTATTAACAGCCCCCACTTACTCATCACCGTTGTATGTGTTTCACGGGTGACACCTCACGTACTCCTTACAGAAACTCTATGAGGTAGGTAATGCCATTGTCCTGTTTTATGGGAGGAAACCGAGGCTAGGGGAGTGTAAGTAGCTTGCCTGAGGGTGCACAGCTGCTCGGTTTCACATTGGGGTCCAGACCCCGGACTGAGTGTCCGGGCTTCTGTTCCGCTGCCTTCCTCACCGCGTTTACCCAGGCGGCACTGGGGTGTCCACTCAGGCTTCCTACATTTGTGCTGGGCTGTGGTTGGTGCAACAGTTAATAACCAGCTGTTACTGAAAGACTGGTGGTTACAACCCACCCAGTGACTCTGCAGGAGAAAGGGCTGGTGACCTATCCGTAAAGATGGGATCCTGGAAAACCCTACTGGCACTTCTATCCTGTCACATTGGGGTCGTTATGAGTTGAAACTTGACTCCATGGTGCATGACGACAGTGATGTGTTTCTTGAAAGGCACAATGAAGATTGAAGTTTT
>NW_006922109.1:1684421-1708345 GCF_000298275.1 Orycteropus afer afer | reverse complement strand
CGCACTAAGCCCAGGGTCCGGCAGTCCAGGCCGGCGGAAAACACCTGAACTTCCGGGAGTGAAGGTGTGAGAGGCAGAGCTGCTGTTTCTGGCCAGCTCCACCTTCCAGCCTGAAAAGTTCGGGCTGTCTCCCCGGCTGTGTGCTCGGCCTGGCTGTGGGCAAGCAGCTCCCAGCACATCTCTGTGCTCCTGGATTCCTTTTCCCTGTCTGTGTTTTGACTTTGCCGCATTGACTGAAAAGACTCAGTCTAAGAAAAGCTTGAGTCTAGCTGCTGTAGACTGGAAATGTACTAGAGACACCAACACACTGTGGAAGGAGCCTTTTAACCTGCCTGCATGGGAGACAACTGGTGAATAACTCTTTTTAAAAAACAAAACAAAACAAAAAAAAAACGTTTTATCCTGGTTTGCGTGAAAGTTTCCAGAGCACATTAGTTTCCCGTGGAACAATTTATACACATTTCATTTCACGACAGTAGCTGCAGTCACCTCAGGATAACAGCTTCCTCCCAGGTTTCCTCCTGTTTCCATTTCCGCCCATCTTTCCTGCCCCTTCCTGCCGTCTGAACTTTGTTTGGGGTAAATACTGCCCTTTTGGTCTCGTCGGGTTGATTTTTCTGCAGAGCACAGCCTCGCGGGTGTTATTGTTCACTTTATAGGCCAACAGGTCTACTGTTTGGCTGCAAGGTGATCTTGGGGAGGGGGCTCAGTCCAGTTTTGAAGGGTGTTGAAGGGCCGTAGTCTCAAGGGTTCCACCAATCTCCGTCAGACCAGTAAGTCTGGTCTTTCATGAATTTTGCTCTGCATTTTCCTGCCACTCTGTTCAGGACCTTCTATTGTGATTCTGATCAGAGGGGGCCTAGAGGTAGCTGGGCACCATCTAGTTCCTTTGGTCTCACACTAGTGCAGGCTGTAGTTCATATGACTGACTGTTTGCTTGAGTCTTTGGTTTTATTCAGCCTTCTTTGCTCCAGACCAGGAGAGACTTTAGATTGCTGCTCAGAAGCATTTAAGACCCCATTTGCTGCTCACCAAATTAGGATACAGAACATTGTCTTTATGGACTGTGTTACGCTGGTTGACCTAGCTGTCCCCTGAGACCATGGTGCTAAGCCCTCAAGCCCAGTGACTCAATTCCGTAGGTGTTTGGTTATGGCTAAGAAATTTGCATGTGTCATAGAGCACACCTTCTATATGCTGTGTGGTGTACGTGGATATATTTGCAGTACATGTGGATATGTTGGCAGAAATATCCTCTGCCAAGCCTATATATGCTCATGGGTGTACTCCCGTATACCGTCCCTCACCTATTCAGCTTTCATGTCTTCTTGCATATCCACTCATACATTACTGTTGTTACTATTATTGCAGGGTTCTGCGTGTAGGAGAATTTACTGTGGTTGACTTTCATTCCTGCAAACTCCTGCCTTTGCCTTGGTCAAGTTGTGCTGACCCTCCTTACCATGTATTGTCTTTCCCTTCACCCAAGTTAATACGTGTCTACTCTCTAACTAGTGATTTTCCCTCCTTCCCCTACCATCCCTGGTAACTGTCAACAGAAAGAATGTTCTTTCTGTCCATAAACCTCATCTTGACTTTTTATGATAGTGGTTGCATATGATATTTATCCTTTTGCGATTGACTTATTTCACTCAGCATAATGTCCTCCAGGTTCATCCATGTTGTGAGATGTTTCGTGGATTCTTCATTCTTCTTTAACCTTGTGTAGTATTCCATTGTATACATGTACTGTAGTTTGTTTATTCATTTATCTGTTGATGGGCACTTTGGTTGTTTCCATGGTTTTGCTGTTGTGAATAATGCTGCAGTGAACATGGGTGCACATACAGGCATACCTTGGAAATATTGAAGATTTGGTTCCAGACCACTGCAATAAAGGACATAGTGCAATAAATTGAGTCACATGGATGTTTTGGTTTCCCAATGCATATAAAATTTATGTTTACACTGCACTGTAGTTTTTAAAGGAGCTCTGGTGGCACTGTGGTTAAGGCATTGGGCTGCTAGCCAAAAAGTAGGAAATTCAAACCCACCAGCTGCTCCACAGGAGGAAGATGAGGCAATCTGCTTCCATGAAGATTTACAGCTTTGGAAACCTGATGGGAGTGGCTATGAGTCAGAAATGACTTGATAGCACTGCTTTTTTTTTTTTATAGTTTATTAAGTGAGCAATAGCATTATGAAAAAGTTTGAAATATTGTGAGAAAGACCAAAATGTGACACAGACATGAAATGCTGTTGGAAAACGGTACCAACAGTCTTGATGCAGGGTTGCCACAAACATTCAATTTGAAAAACACAATACCTGCAAAGCACAATAAAGGAAAGTGCCATAAGCAAGGTGTGCCTATATATTAATTCGTATCACAGCTCTCATTTCTCTAGGAGATACACCTCGTAGTGGGATTACTGGACCATATGGTTCTCTAACTTTTAAAGGCAGCGCCATACTGTTTTACACAGTGGTTGTACGATTTTCCGATCCTGCCAGCAGTGTATGAGAGTTCCAGTCTCCCCACACCCTCATAAACATTTATTGTTTTCTATTTTTTGATCACTGCTATTGTTGCCAGGGTAAGATGATGTCTCACTGTTGTTTTTATTTACATCTCTCTAATGTCTAATGGGTAGCTCTGGTGGTGTAATGCCTGAGGCACTTGACTGCTAACCAGAAGGCTGGCAGTTCAAACCCACCAGCCACTCCTCTGAAGGAAGGTTGGGCAATCTACTTCTGTAGTGATATCACCTCGGAAACCCAAGGAGGGGTCACGATGAGTTAGATCTAACTCCACAGCACATAACAACAACAATGGCTAATGATCTCAAGCAACCTTTTACATATTTGTTGGTCTCCTGAATTTCTTCTTTGGTGGAGTGTTTATGTCCTTTGTCCATATTTAAATTGAATTGTTTATCTTTTTGTTGTTGAGGTATTGGAGTTTTCTATAAATTTTAGAGATTAGTCCTGTATCAGATAGATGTTACTACAAGATTTTTATCCCAGTCTGCAGGTTCTCTTCTTACTCTCTTGAAGGTCTTTTGATGAATATAAGTATTTAGTTTTCAGGAGGTCTCAGTGTTCTAGTTTATCTTCTGCTGTTTGTGCATTTCAGTGATGTTTGATAGATGGTTTGTGCCATACATTAGGGCCCCTCAGCTTGCTTCTATTTTTTCTTCCATGATCTTTATAGTTTTAGGTTTTACATTTAGGTCCTTGATCCATCTTGAGTCAGATTTTGTATATGGTGTGAGGTATGGACGCTATCCAGTTTTGCCACCACCATTTGTTAAAGAGATGATCATTCAATAGGTTTCATCCCTTTGTCAAAGATCAGCTGTCCAAGGGGGATGGATTTACTTCTGTGTCATCAGTTCTATTCTGTTGGTCTATGTCTCTATTGTGTCAGAGCCAGGTGGTTTTGTGGCTTTACGGGAGGCTCTGACATTGGGGAGTGTGCAGCCTCCTACCGTTCTTCTTCCCCAGGATCTCTTTCCTTTCCATATAAAGTTGGTGATTAGCTTTTCCATCTCTTAAAAGAATGTTGGTGGGTTGATGGAACTGGGATGGAGAGTGCATTACACACACAAACACACAGACACACACATTACTTTGAGTTATATTGACAATGTTAAGTCTTCCTATCCATGAATATGGTATGCTTTTCTATTTATGTAGATCTCTTTTGGTTTCTTGCAGTGGTGTTTTTCAGTTTCTTTTGTATACATGTTTTACATCCCTGGTTAGATTTATTCCTTAGTACTTCATCTTTTGGGTGGCTCTTGTAAATGATGTTGTTTTCCTGATTTCCTTTTCAGAGTTCTCTTGTTAGTGTAGAGGAATCCGAGTGATTTTTGTATGTTGATCTTGTCCCTTGCTATTTTTCTGAGTCCTTCGATTAGTTTCAGTAGCTTTCTTGTAGAGTCTCTTGGATTTCCTATTTACAGGATCAGGTAATCTTCAAATAGGGATAGTTTTATACCTTCCTTACCAATTTGAATATCTTCTATTTCCTTCTCTTACCTATTGCTTTGGCTAGAACTTCCAGTACAACATTGTAGAAGAGTGGTGATAGAGGGCATCCTTGTCTGGTTCCTGTGCTCCAGGTGAATGCTTGAATGCTTTCAGTCTCTCTCTATTGAGAATAATGTTGGCTGTTGGTTTTATGTATGTGTCTTTAATTATTTGAGGAATGTCCCTACTAATCCTGTTTTTCTGATACTTTTTATCAGGTAGGAGTTGGATTTTATCAAATGCCTTTTCTGCATCAGTTGGTATAATCGTGTGGTTCTTTTTCTTTATTTATGTTGTGGATTATGTTGATTGATTTTCTAATGTTGAACCATCTTTGCATACCTGGTATGAATCTCACTTGGTCATGATGTATTATTATTATTATTTGATGTGATGTTAGATTCTATGGGCTAGGATATTGTTGAGAATTTTTGCATCTATATTCATGAGGGATATTGGTCTATTCTTTTTTAGTGGTGTCTTTGTCTGGCTTTGGTCTTAGGGTTATGCTTGCTTCATACAATGAATTCAGATGTATTCCATCCTCTTCTGTGTTCTGGAATAGTTTGTGTAGAATTGGTGCCCTTAGCAGCTCCTCTCTATATGTTTAGTAGACTTCTCCAGTAAAGCTGTCTGGGCCAGGGCTTTTTTTGTTGTTATGGGCCTATTCAAATTTTCTACTTCAGTCTGTGTTAGTTTAGGCAGTTAGTGTGTTTCTACTAGGTTTTCAGGTTTTTTGGAGTACATTTCCTCATAGTATTCTGTTTCTGTACTTTTTGTTTTTAGTTGGTTTTGTTGTAACATTACTCATTTCATTGCTGATTTGTGTTATTTTCATCTTCCTCTTCGCCTTTTTTTTTTAGGAGCTCTGGTAGCACAGTGCCTAAGGCACTTGACTGCTAACCAGAAGGCTGGCGGTTCAAACCCACCAGCCACTCCTCGGAAGGAAGGTTGGACAATATACTTCCGTAGTGATATTGCCTCGGAAACCCAAGGAGGGGTCGCTATGAGTTGGGTCCGACTTGACGGCATATAACAACAACAGCAACAACAACAACAACAACAACTTCTCCTTTTTTAATTTGGCCAGTGGTTTGTCAATTTTATTAATCCTTTGAAAGAAGCAACTTCTAGTCTTATTTATTCTTTCTACTTTTTTTTTTTCTGTTTCATTTGTTTCTGCTCTAATCTTTATTCTTTCTTCTGGGGACAGTGGTTTTTTTTTTTTTTTTTCCCCCCTGCTCTTTTTCTGTTTGCTGGAGTTGTGGGGTTAAGGTGTTGATTTTGGCTTTTTCTTTCTTTTGGATATGTGCATTTGTTCCTATAAATTGACCTCTGAGCACTGCTTTTGCTGTGTCCCAAAAGTTTTATTTTCATTCTTGTTTGATTTTAGTTCTTTTATTCTATTAATCAGCTTTTCTTAAGCAGGGTGTTACTAACTTTCCATGTACTTGGTTTTTCCCCTTGTTCTTCCTGTTGTTGATTTAGGTTATAATGTTGTGACCCTAGATGATGCTTTATAATATTTCTGTTTTTAAATTTATTGAGGCTTGCTTTGTATTTTAACATATAATCTATTCTGAAGAATGATTCACTTGTGCTGGAAAAGAATATGTACTTTGCTGTTCTTGGGAGGAGTGTTCTGTATACATCTATGAGGTCAAGATGGTTGATTGTGTTGTCTAGATCTTCTGTATCTTTGTTGAGTTTCTTTTTAGTCATTCTGTCTCCATCAAAAGTGATGTATTAAAGTCTCCTACTATTATTGTGGAGTTATCTGTTTTTCTTTTCAATTCTGTTGAAGTTTACTGTATCTGTTTTAGGCTCTTTCTTTGGATGTATAGATGTTTATTCTGGTATGTTCTCTTGTTGGTTTGACCTTTTAATCCTTATAGAATGTCCTTCCTTGTCTCTTATGCTGGTTTTTGCCTTAAAGTGTATATTATCAGAGATTAATATGTCACTTTTGCTCTTTTTTTTTTTGTTTGCCTTTTGTTTGTTCCTTTTTTTTTTTTTTTTTTTCTCCCTTTAATTTTTAGCTTATTTTTATCTTTGTGTTTAAAGTGCGTCTCTTGTAGGCAGCTTATTGACAGATCATGTTTTCTTATCCATTCTGTTTCTTGACTGGTGCATTTAATCCATTTACATTCACTGAGATTATTGATAGGTATGAATTTACTGCTGTCATTTTGTTGTACTTTTTTTGTGGGGCTCATGATGTCTTTGTTCTGTATATTTTTCTGTGATGTTCTTGTTGTCTGTGGATTTTCTTTTCATTTCCTTATTTGCTGTTGATTTTGTGTTTACTGAGTCTTTCATGTTTGTGCTTACTGATTTTCTTCTTTTTTATTTTGATGAGGAGGTTTATTCCTTTTCTTTGTGGTTACTCTAGAATTTACTTACATCTTCGTAAACTTAAAACAGTCTGTTTTTATCTTGATATCACTTTAAATTCCTCTCCACATGGAATTTCTGTATACCATTTATTCCTTCTTTTTTGCTTTGTGGTTGTCATTATTTACAAATTGATGTCTCTAGTTCCCTATTTTTAGTATTGTAGCTTTATTTTATTTTTTATCTGGGTTGGTTTCTGAATGATGTTGTCATGTGTTTTACTATTGTTAGACATTTTTGGTCCTCTGTCTGAAGGACTCCTTTTAATATTTCTTGTAGTGTTGTTCTAGTTTTTATAATTTCCCTTACTTTCTATTTTTCTAGAAATAACCTAATTTTGCCATCAAATTTGAGGTATAGTTTTACTGGATATATAATTCTTAGTTTGCAGGTTTTTTTCTTTTAGGGTTTTATATATATCATCCCATTACCTTTTTTGCCTGGATGGTTTCAGCTGAGAAATCAGAGCTTAGTCTTATTGGTTGCCCTTAGCAGGTAACATTTTGTTTTTCCTGAGTGCTTCAATGTATATCTTCTCATCTTTCATGATATTAGGGAAGTTTTCTGCTAGCAAATCTGAAAATTTTCTTTCTCTGCTCCCCCCCCCCCCTTTTCTCTTTTTGTCGTCTTGTTTTGGAACTCCAATCATGCTGAAATTATTCCTCTTGATGGTGTCCCACATAACTCGCAGACTTTCTTCGTCTGTTTTTCTGATTATTCCTATAACAGATTGGTATCAGGGGATTTGTCCTCTGTTTTATTGATACTGACTTCTGTTGACTCAGTTCTACTCCTTTGTCCTTCTGATGGAGTATCTATTTCTGGCTTGGTGGGTTAGTGGGCAAGAAGGGTGAGGTGAGCAGCTAGTGCCACTTGGCTGGGTCAGCTGTTGAAAGGGGCAAGGGTGAGCAGCAGTGCTGAGCTACTTGGTGGGGTCATTGGGTGAGGGGGATGGAGTGGCAGTTAAGGCAGGGGGAGGGTAGTGGTTGAGGTTAGCTGGGGAGGGAAGAAGTAGGGCTTTTACCTTTTTCCTCAGCATTTAGGGCTGCAAAGATGTGGTAGTTTGTGCCTTTAATCACTAGGAGGGTTGTGGAATGGGGTGCATCTTCTCTGATCACTGGGCGAGGGTGCCTGGGCTCTTGCCATTGGCTGCAGCCAGCAGTCAGGACCTTATTTCACTCCAGGTACATCCACACAGTGACTCTGTGTCCTGTTGGGAATTCCACGAATTTGCCTTCTATGCTCTTCACCTGGGCTTGCTGCTGTGTTTATCACAAGATAGCCACTTTGTGCCAGGCCACCAGGCAGGGCTTTTTCTGCTCCATGACTTCTCCTTTGCTGTTTCCAGTCAGTTTGCTTCTTCCTGCCAGTGCTCAATCTAGTTCTTTATCCTTTCATTTACTTATTTTCTGTGGGTTCCAGGATTGTCTTCTGTTTCTGTTTAATGTAGTTTCTTGGGTCTTTGCTGTAGAAGGATGGCGTGTGTCTGACTAACCACCATTTTGGCTGGAAGTCCAGTAAAGAATTCTTGAATCATAAAATAGGTGCTGCTCGTGGGCTTAGTGTTGGAGGAATTTCCACTTAGAGGCTTAGTTGTTGTCACTGTCAAGGTTTACCAGTTGCCTGCATGGCACAGCTGTGGATTGGTTGAGAATGCAATTACCTCACCAATCACAGGGCTGCCTCTCCTTCCCAGGTCATCAGAGTGGGTGCTGGTTGGAGTAATTCAAGAGTTCCACTGAGAAGCTTGCTTGCATTGTTGGAGCCTGGTTCTGTCTGATTCTCCATGGAGGTCTATGATGTAAGACAAACAAGAACTTCCTGAGACTCCTGAGAGTAGTATAAAAGGACTGGAATTAGTCCAAAAATGCAGTCCTGTGGGTTATATGTTAGGAAAGCTTTAAACACATGACTCCACCTCAACGAACATCATCTACCTCATTCCATTCCCTCCTGAAGGTTATCATGAGGATAATGAAATACATGTAATGTTCCAATACACATCATAAAAATGAGTGAAAATACCAGAAACCAAGTGATACAAATTTAAAACAACTCCCCTTTTTCTCCTTTTGTAAAATTTTATCTGAAAATGTAATACAGGTGTTATACAAATATTGTTGCAAATGGGAAAATGTGAGAAATTATAATGCTGTTTATTAATTTATAAATGTAAATACATAAACATATATTTATACATTTGCAGGTATTCCTGACTGTGTGAAATCTCATTATCTGAACTCAAGAAACAAAAAGATTTGAAAAAAGGAGAACAAAAGGATTTGGCGAGTAAGGAATACTTGTATATACCTAAGTGTTATGAATTGAATTCTATCTCCTCAAAAGACTTTGTCCCATATACTTTGGACATGTGATCAGGAGGGACCAGTCCCTGGAGAAGGATATCATGCTTGGTAGAGGGTCAGTGAAAAAGAGAAAGACCCTCAACTAAACAAGATGGACTGGCACAGTGGCTGCAATGATGGGCTCAAGCACAGCAAGGATTGTGAGGGTGGCGCAGGACTGGGCGGGGTTTCGCTCTGTTGTTCATGGGTGGCTATGAGTAGGAACTGACTCAACGGCACCTAACAAGACTAAAAACATTATGTGTTGGAATCCTAACCATATACCCATGTATGTAACCACATTTGGGAACGGGGTTTTCTTTGTTATCTTCATAAGGCCATATTAGTATAGGCAGTATCTTAAACCCACTCACTTTTGAGATATAAAAAGAGCAGGTGAGGCACAGAAGCAGCCCAAACACAAATGGCGGAAGAGAGATGCCACGTGGCGATCTCCAAGGAGTGCTGAGAAGAACCTGGAGAAGCTGGGCAAAGAATCCCCACAGAGCTGACGGAGAGCCTTCTGCTAGCACCAGCCCTGGGTTAGGACTTCTAGCCTCTTACACTGTGACAGAGTAGATTTATGTGGTATTTTTGTTACATTAGCACTAAGTAACTAACACCCTATGCACACATAAGTTTTGTGTTATCACTTGTTTAATAAAAGAATATTATATATATTTTCTATATCTTGCTTTTTCTCAATCAGCAATAAAACCCATTCCATCAAGTTGATTCTGACTCATAGTGACTCTATAGGACAGAGTAGAATGGCTCCATTGGGTTTCCAAGACAGTAAATCTTTTCAGAAGCAGACAGCCACAGCTTTCTTCCATGGAGCAGCTGGTGGGTTCGAACTGCTGTCCTTTCAGTTAGCCAAGTCCTTAACCACTGAGCCAGATGTACCATATTTTATTTACCTG
This sequence comes from Orycteropus afer afer, assembly GCF_000298275.1. Taxonomy (NCBI): domain Eukaryota; kingdom Metazoa; phylum Chordata; class Mammalia; order Tubulidentata; family Orycteropodidae; genus Orycteropus; species Orycteropus afer. Next base: position 1,698,650 of record NW_006922109.1, on the reverse strand, counting down.
TTTTCTTACTGATGGATGTTTGTTTCCAGTTTTCTGGAATTACAAACAATGCTGCAATAAATATCCTTGCACATCCACCCAGTGTTGAAGAGATTTGACTCACAGCGACCCCTCCTTGGGTTTCCGAGGCAGTATCACTACGGAAGTAGATTGCCCAACCTTTCTTCCAAGGAGTGGCTGGTGGATTTGAACTACCAGCCTTCTGGTTAGCAGTCAAATGCTGTAGGCACTACGCCACCAGAGCTCCCAACTAGAATTCCATTTCCCATGTCTTCCAGTCTGCTCAGTATATAGCTGTCAACCTGGTTATGTGTAGTAAGTATGCAATTCCATGCTTCTTGCTACAAAGTGCAAATGTGCTAACACTGAACATATTTGCATAGTTCAGGACTTCTTTATGTCTATTTCTTAGGTAAATTCTTGATAAAGGACCATGTTTTGGGAAACATCTGGGCTCCCTCACTGAACAAAGCCCCAGATGGGGTCTCTGGGGATCCATGTAGGAGCAGAAAATGTAGCCCAAGGACAAGCTTCCCGTTGTCTCATGAGCACCAGTGCCTTGGGCACCCTCACCCGCACCTTCCCCAAGCTTAGTAACATTTTAGACAAATGTCAGATTTATTGCATTATTTCATGGAAAATACTGCATTTGTATAAGAAACATCACCAGAGTGCTCCTTAGAAGTAAGGATGGTGATGCTACTTTGATGAGTAGGGACAGTGGTCTTAAAACTTGTGTGCAGCCATTGAAGATGCAACTATTGGTCTCTCTCTGTCCAGAGCAAAGAAGAGTGAAGAAAATAAAGGATGAAAGGAAACATTTAGTCCAAAGGACTAATGAGCCACGTGAACCCCAGTGTCCACAACCCTGAGACCAGAACTAGATGGTGCCTGGCTACCAGTGCTGAGCACTCCAAAAGGCATCATAATAGGCCCTACGTAGAGTGGGAGAAAAAGGTGGAACAAAATTAAAAATCATAAAAAAGACCAGGCTTACTGCTCTTACAGAGACTGGGGCAGCCTCTAAGACTATGGCCTTCAGACATCTTTTAGGCCTGGAACCGAACTCACCTCTGTCGCTCAACTTTAAGTCAACAGCAGGCCTGTGAGGTGAACAATAACACCAGGGAGGTACAGCACTCCTTAGACCAATCAACCATATGAGATGGAAAGAGCAGCATTTGCTGAGGGATAGGCTTAGAAGGCAGGAAGGCATAGGAAAGAAAGATGAGATGATAAACAGAGGGAGAAAGTGGGAGGAGAGCTGTTACATTGGGGGGATCGCAATCACTGTTACACAACAAAATGGACATGAATTGTTGAGTGCAAAATCAATGTGCTGTAAACTTTCAACCAGATCACAATAAAAAGCTACACACGGACACACACACACACACACGTGTATAAAACGACGATGGTGAGACTTTAACTGGCTTACTTTGGACCTTTTTCATAGCTGCCTGTTCACTGGTTTGGATTGCCCACCATGCCTGTCACAGTCCTTTGCTCAGAGCATAGCACAAAGCAGGTGTTGAATCAGTATTTCTCAAATGACTGCAGGTTTAGACCATTATGGGCTCATACCCCGTGCACTGCTCAGTTTGGACTTGTTGTGCTCCCCCCCTGTCAGGGAGAGCTATTACTGTGTGTTAAGGAGGAATGTGATGTGGTCAGGTTTCTGTTTGATAAACCATGTGGTGTGAGTGCTTACTGTCTGTTGTAACCTGAGCAGTCGCAACCATTTCCTGCCCAGGTCTCCATGTTGAGTCAGCTCTCCTCCTGAGTGTTTACTCAGTTGGCAATTACAGGAGACTTTCAATGCTCTGGAAACTTTTCTTGTGAACAAGCAAAGAATCCACTTTGATGGATCTTGCAGTATAGTTGGGAGGTAGAAATAAGGAGGGACAGAGAGCAAACAAGAAAACCAAATAGATAAATACCAGACCTCCAGCAGTGGTAATGGGATGGGTGGTCCATGGCCTCTGAGAAGAACTGATCATTGTTAATCAGAGTTAAAAAACAAACAACAACAACAACAACAACAAAAAACCTAACTGTACAAAGAATTGAGTTAAAAAGTGTGATGATTTTATGGGTCAACTTGGCTAGGTTATGGTTCCCAGTTGTTTGGCCAGACACTCGTTTAGTTGTTGTGTGTGATCATGTCAGTTGGGCTTGGGTAGAGATGTGATGTGATGTACTGTGATGTAATCAATCAATCAGTTGAAGTCATACCAGTGTAGGGGGTTTCTGAACCTAACTGCTTATGAGTTATAAAAAGACCAGCATACACACAGTCACACATGCACACACTCTCACACATATGCATGCAAACACACTCACACACAGGAAGACAGAAGCCACGTGAGGTCTGTGCGACCACAGAATGAATGCAGGGGATTGTGACCCTGGTTAGGACTTTAGCCTCTAGAGCTGTGAGGAAATAAATCTCTGCTCTTTAGAGTCACCCACTCGTGGCACTGTTAGGGCAGCAGCAGGTAACTTAGCCAGAGGGCACAGCAGGTCCATCAGAGACCCCTGGCTGTCCAACGGCGTCCATTCTCTTGCTCTTTCAGACCCAGAGTTGGACGGCAATCCCAGCCTTCCTTGTGGTTTGCTCTGGCATGTGGCCGAGTTCAGCAGGTGGAATGGGAGTGGAAGTGGCATGACCAGGAAAACCTCCCAGCACATCCTCTCCCACGCTCTCTTCCCTAGTGGGATGACACAACAAGGAGATGGAAGGGGCCTGGCTCCTGAGTGACTGCATGAGGCACAGTTACCCAGGACTGTTAAGTGAGCAGGAAATGCGTCTGTTTATGTTCGTCATTGACTGATTCAAAATGGCCAATGCCAGTCCATTTCAGCTCACTAATGCCTAGGACAGGGGATCTCTGGAAGCATAGTGCCTAAGGCACTTGATTGCTTTCCAGAAGACTGGCGGTTCAAATCCACCAGCCACTCCTCGGAAGGAAAATGGGGCAATCTACTTCCGTAGTGACACTGCCTCAGAAACCCAAGGAGGGGTTGCTATGAGTCGGGTCCGACTCCACGGCACATAACAACAACAACAACAACAACAACAACAACAATGCCTAGGATATTTGTCATTAAGCATTCCATTTTGTCTTTGGCAACTTCTAATTTTTCTAGATTCATACTTCGTACATTCCACATTCCAACAATTAATGGATGTTTGATGTTTTCTTCCATTTTGAGTTGTACCCTGTCAGCACTGAAGGTCTGAAAGCATTACTCATGTACCTGTGGGAGCTGGACAATGAATAAGGAAGACTGAAGAAGAATTGATGCCTTTGAATTATGGTGCTGGCCAAGAATATTGAGTATGCTGCCAGAGGAGTGAATAGATTTGTCTTGGAAGAAGTACAGCCAGCGTGCCCCTTAGAAGCAAGGATGGCAAGGTTTGATCTCTTACATATATTGGACATGTTATCAGGAGGGACCAGCCCCTGAAGAAGAACATCATGCTTGGTGAATACAGGGTTAGCAAAAAAGAGGAAGACCCTCAGTGAGATGGATTGACAACGGTGGCTGCAACAATGGGCTCAAGCAGAGCAATGCTTGTGAGGCTGACGCAGGGCTGGGCAGTGTTTCATTCTGTTGTGCACGGGGTCGCTAAGAACTGGAGCCAACTTGATGGCATCTGACAGCATCATGTTCACGCATCATGGATTAGGGCCTGTTACAGCAGGTCACCCTAGATCACGTACGAAGGTAATACTGTCGAGTTGGTTCTGACTCATAGTGACTCTCTGTCTGCAGAGTGAAACTACTCCATAGAATTTTCAAGGCTGTGATTTTTGGAAGCAGATTGCCAGGCCTGTCTTTCACGGCACCACTAGGGGAGTTTGAACTGCTGACCTCTCAGTTTGCAGTTGAGCACTCAGCTGTTTATGCCACCCAAGGACTCCTGCAAAGGCAGTAGACGTGCAAAAGCCATGCAGCAGGATGAGCTTGGCAGGTTTGAGGCACAGAAACAGAACAAAGGCTGCAGGGGTTCACTGCGGCCACCACTGTTCTTGTTTGTCTCTCTCTTCCTCTCATCCCTCCGTGAGCTGCAGACTGGTGCACTGAGGTATGGCGGTTGGTGCAGACTGTATCAGAGATTAGGAGGTACTACAGCACAGGACAGGTGTTCTTGTCCTTGGTCACTCGGGTGCCCGCTGTTGGCCTTTGACCCTCAGACCCTATTCACACTACCCCTAGCTCCCCCTGGCTTCAGGATGTGGGTGGCATCCATGTGGACCACTCTGTCCCCTCTGGATCCAATAACCTTTCCTCAGCCAAAGCTCTGCCCTTCTTGGGGACCAGGGTCTTCGCTGGCTCTGCTTGCTTGGACCCCCAGACAGTGCAGGGACTGCATTAGCTCCTCTCATGTGTAGACACCCTGGAAACCATTCTTCCTTTTATGGCTGCCAGACTGTGCTAGGATTGGGGACTTAACCATATGCCTTGGTGCTGTCTGAGTCTTCATCAAGGAGCTCTCTTTGTTTTCAGGTCCCCAAACTAGAAGGGATTCTAGCACCTTCTGGAACCTTCCAGACCAAGACTCTAGGGGAAGAAGCCTCACTTGGGAAATCCTGCAGTCTTCTCTTTCCCTCCTCTGGAGTCTTGTTTCTCCAGCCCTTGGAGAACTTCCTCTGGTCTCCTGGCATCCAGTCAGCCTCAGCATGAGAGTGGGGAGAATGGGGCAGGGTAGTCTGCCATTTCCCGTGATTTTGCACCAATTCTTGATTGTCTGAAGACTGAGTCCTTGTGCAACTCAAAATCGTTTCCTCCCCAGGAAGTTCAGCTTTTACAGGAGAAACAACAAAACATTGACTTTCAACTTCAACCATCCTGCTCTGAATTTAAAGGGCCTGGTTTTAAAATATGAAAAGCCGTATTTCCTTCAGGACGTGTGGAGCCTTTCATGGGCCATGTGCATTGTGGCTCTCCAGTGGAGCGACAGGCAGGGGCTTCTCCCCACGTCTCTGATCATGGGCCACGCTTGCAGAGTCCTCTCGCTGCCAGTGTGTTTGGCGGGCAGTGCTGCGCTTGCTGGGACCAGCACGGGCTCAGCCCACTTCTTCCTCCTGACTGGTCCCTGCCCGGAGGCTCTGTCCATACTCCCCTGCCATGCACAGGTGCTCCCTGGCTCCCAGTGAGGCTTCACTGCCTGCACACCCAGCATGCAGCTTAGCTCCTGGTGGCCCACCACACCCTTGACTCTTGCCCTTCCATTCCCTCTCATTCTTGGTTTTCAGCAACCTCTTGGATCTCATACACTGGTTAAAAGCTTCTGGGTACTAAGGAAGGCCCTCTGTACCCTCCCCTACCATGAACTGGCTGGTGGAAATGACCACTAGGAGAACTGTTCTATTTGTTTGTTTGTTTTTTAGCATTTTAGTATGATTTTTTTCTACATAGAAGGCCCTTTCCTTGCAAGTAGCCCTGGTGGCTCTGTGGTTAAAGCATTCAGCTGCTAACCAAAAGGAGCAGGTTGAACCCACCAGCCCCTCTGTGGGAGAATGATGAAGCAGTCTGCTTCTGTAAAGGTTTACAGCCTTGGAAACCCTATGGGGGTCTCTATGAGTTGGAATCAACTCCACAGTTGTGGGTTTTCTTGCAGTCCCTGGGTGGGGCAAATGGTGAACACAGCTAACTGAAAGGTTTGAGTTCACCCTGAGACACCTTGGAGGGAAGGCCTGGAAATCTCCTTCTGAAAAACCAGCCATGGAGCTCAGTTCTACTCCGACACCATGGGGTCGCCATGTGTCAGACTCAGCTCACAATGGTGTTTTTTTTCCTTGTCTTAGAGCTATGAGACAAGGCATACAGACATCAGCCACAAAGCTTACAGGTTGAACAACACAGCTGCTGTGTCAGCAGGAGCATCCTTTAAACTTCTAAACATGCTACCTGCAAATAATGGGTATTTAATAAAGTTTTATGATCTATGATACATGCTTCTCACATCCTTTGTGGAGTGAGATGTGAGCAGTATGCACTTGCACAAAAACCTGGTATAGTACATTTTTATGCAGTGTGTCTATTTCCTTTTTTCACTATTGGGTTTCAGTAGCTATGGAATACCTCCTTCATTCCAGTGCCTGTTCTAGACAGACCCAGTATCTACTCTGGTGGATGGACAATAAACACATAAACAAATGAGACAATGTCAGATAGTAAAAGGGACAAGGAAGGAAACATAAAAAGACAATAAAGAGGGACTGGGCCAGTTGTGGCCCTAGCCAGGGGTTGTTGAGGAAGACCTCTCTGAGCTGAGGACGTTCATGCTGGGACCTGGAAGAAGATGAGGTGGCCACGGGAGGATTGGGGAAGAGGATATGAGTTGACGGTTTTATAGGATCAAGTCATGTCTACAGTGTGTGAGATAACCTGATGGGCTGGCTGGATGCAGGGTGTCCCCATGGTTGAGTAGAATGAGTCAATGTAGACTGCCCAAGGACCCAGGCTGTGTCAGCCACTTTTGATGAAGCTGGCCTGGTCTTCCCTTCAGTTCCTGATAATGTCAGCATCCTGGTTGATTCTAATGCCCTGGGCTAGCCGGCTGCTGTCCTGGAGAAACCAGGGAACTGTCTCTGTGAGTAAGTGAGCAGTGTGAGCCTTTTCCACATCTCACCATGGCTGCACCTCAAAGGAGCAGTAGCTGCTATTATAACGGTAATTAAAGTGCTCAGAATTTTCCCCTTGAAATTCTCTGAATGCAAGAAAGTTACTTTTTAAATAATAGGAGTAGATTTCTTTATACCACTTGCTTGAATGTGCAGTATTCATTTTTCCCAACAGTGTTTGGATAAAAGATGCTCAGCATGAGCGTAGTTGGATATTGGCAATAAGCAAATCTTGAGTATCATTTGATGACATACTTTCTTTGAAGGGAAAAAGTTTGATTTATGAGGCTTTGAAATAATTCTGTGACCCAAGAATTGAGGGAAAACACAGCATTAATTGCTTCTCCTTATTCCTCCCCCTTTCCCTCTATGAGCAGATGGATTGTCAATAGTCCTCAGCAACACATTCAGAAAAAGGCACTACATTGACAATATGGTCCTTCCTGAATAGTTGGAGGCATTGTCGGTGGAGAGACAATAAACACATAACCAGATGAACAAGTAAGATAACAGCAAACGGTGAAAAGAACCACCATTCCTCCTGGACTTTTCTTCATGAAGATCTCCTGCTGACACCTTTGGCAGCTCCATGATATGAAGAGAGTGATGGATGTCCTTCCTTCTCCTGACTCCCCAGGCTTGTTGGAGAGCACGAAGAAGAGAAACCACCTGTTCCATTCAGTGGCTCATGGACTTGGAGCCTCCCCGTTCACTACCTTTCATGCTCAGACTGAAGGTGTTTTCCCAAACTTGTAAGAGATCCTTCTTCTTGCTTCTGGAATAATATCCTTTTCCCCACCTGGTGGTAGGTGACAGGGTCCAAAAAGGGCAGGGAGGCCACATGTTCCGACCTCCTCTAATCCCATGAGAGGAAGACAGGATTACCAGCAGTAACCCAAGGTCTACTACTGCAAGGCCAGACATGCTGCCTCCCTCCAGCCCTTTCACCAACTGTTCCTCCCAAAGCACCCACCACCTCTCTCCTGGGCTCGATAATTCACTGCAGTGGCCACACAGAACTCACAGATTATGGGGTTTATTAGGGAAGCACCAGGCTACAACTCAAGTTCAGGAAGAATGCTCAGTCTCTCTCCCAGCCCACCGTCCCTCAGCCAACAGTCTCTCACAGTCTCTTTCCCAGCAGTGCTGGTCCCTTGGTGTCTCACTCAGCAATGCGGGTCTCTTGCATCTCTTTCCCAGCAGCATGTGTCTCTTTCAGGGGCGCGTGTCTCTTTCAGCAGCACGTCTTCCTCCACCAGCAGTCAGAGAGAGTTCTGCCTCCAGGAGGCCTCCTTTTGAGCCCGGAAGGGTGGTCAAACTAGCCAATCACAGCATCAGAACTCTAAGCTCGTGAGAGAGAGTGGGAACCTCCCAGAACATTGTATTGTGCCACACCCAACAGAAATAACCCAGGTGGATAGCTCCTCAGTTGCTCATAGAAAATCCCACCTTGGAGTTTACAAAGACTTATGGGTAGAAAAGGCACACTAAGTAATTTACTACACCGCACAGGGCCAGCTCCAGCTTCTCATTCCAACTGTGCTGACTGTGTTGTATCAGTTCTCTTCTGTGAATGGATATGGTCATTGAGATGGGGTTAGAGACCAGGAAATTAAATGGATTTATTAAAATCTTGTAGTCATGTATCCTGCTCAAAGAGGACTTTTGATTTCCTGATTTTCTGAGAGCAAATTCAAGGCAGATTCCCCCTCACCTGCTTGTAGGTAGGCTGCCACTCTGGATGTGCATCAGAGTTCTTTAGCCTCACGAAGTGGTTCCTTCATGTGCTATCATCAATCTGTTTTGTTTTCTCATAGTCATCTTTTAAATTGTTGTAAAAATATAGATAACATGGTATTTTCTAATTCAGCATTCTTCACCTATACAATAAAATGATATCAATTACATCAATGATGTTGTGCAATCATCACTAATACCTTTTGCCAAAATTTCCATCACCATAAACAGAAACTCAGTGCTTGCTAAACAGTAACCCCCTTCCCTCTTCCTCCTCCCACTGGTGACCACTGTCAAACTCTGATCTCTGATATTTGCCTGTTCTAGACACTTTATATGAGTAAGATCATACCATATTTGTTCTTTTGAGATGGCCTTATTTTACTCAACATAATGTTTTCAAGGTTCACCCATGTTGTGACATCTATCAGGACTTCATTTCTCTTTATGGCAGAATAATATTCCAAAATACGTAAATATCACATTTTGATTTTCTGTCCATCTGTTAATGGGTTGTTTCCACCAGTAGCCTGTTTTAACATGAGCTACTGGAACATTTCTGGTAGTATTTCACAGGAATATCAGCATAATTCCATGGAAAAACAATAGAGCAAGTCCAAAATACCAGGGCAAGATAAATAAGATCCTTGGAGTAGTAGCAACTGTGCTCTTCCCAGAAACAAACACATGTGAGGAGAGAAGAAGCATTTGTTCACTCTTAATTCTTTCCAATGTCCAGCCTCTTGTTGTGCCACTATCAGATCTACTCTACAAACAAGGAAGCTGCTTAGTGCTTTGCAAACATCTCATTAAATTTAATTTGGTTTTCCCTATCAATCTCTTATTAACAGTTAGTTATTGAATGCCTATAATTAACAGTGCTGTGCATTGGATTTATTTCTTAGTGAATGACTATTATATGTCTGGAATTTACCCACATGAGTTAATTCTGTCCTCCTAATGATCCTATATGAGGGAGAGATTATGTCCCTCACTTTACAGATGGGGCATTGGAAGCTCACTTGGTCAAGAACACACAGCTTCCAAGGAGAAGTGCTTGGATTGGAAGTAAGATCTGTCTGGCTCCAATGTGCACTCTTCCCATGACTTAACTCTCCATCCTCCATCCCAGCAAGACTGGACTTGGAAGCTTGTCCATCAGAAGGACCATATCGTACACCTCTCGTCTTCCTCGAGTATGTTTTTTGGGCACTTAGGACAGTAGGGGCTGGGGAGTGGAGGATAAACTGCATCCTTCCCTTAGTCCCAGAGCTGACTACTGTTCCTGACAGTTCCTGACACCAAAGATAGTGTTAATAAATGTCTGTTGGGTTTAGAGAGAATGTGAGGGAGGCAGAAATGGCCAGACCTGGATGGCCAACCTCTTGTGGTGCCAACACCACCTGGACTTTTGAAAATGAAGACAGCCTTGCTTGCTTTGCCCTGAAGGTGAATGTTTTGCTTCACTGATGTAATGCTTAAAACACTTCTGTTCTTTAATTCCAGTAGAGTAACAAAGTTTGGGGCCCAACGATGAGTTGAGAGTGAGGAGTTGCTCTGTGGTGGGCGATGTTGGCCATGCTTGGCTGAGTGGATGGTGGTGGTTTGAGCCTAGATCTTGCAGAGCGGTTCCAAGAGGCTCCGTGTCAGTTCTGTGTAACCCACTCTTCTCTTGGATTCCTTGAACCCTATTTTAGTCTCATCCTCCAGCCAATGTCCACATAGTGCAAATAGGAATTATCCTCATGCAGCATTTCTGTAAAATTTCACTTCTTACTCTCCATCTCAGATGCAAATGGAGACACCACAGTAGGTGTCTGTGTGAATGTCATGGGAACATGTCCTGCTTTCCCTTTTCTACCCATTTCTGCATGTAATGTGAGAGCTTTTATATACTTACTAAAACCACATAAGTTTCTCCTTAAGTTACAAATGTCCATGAAAGGAAAACAAGAAAATACAGACACAACAGGAGGAAATACAAAGTCTTCCTAATTCTACCCATAGGTCAGCACTTTTAACACCTCTGCATATATTCTTCCAAGCCTTCTGCATAGTCATTTATCCATTTATATTGTTTCAAAAATAATATTATTTAAAAAGCCCCCCAAAAGCAAACTCACTGCTATCTAGTCAGTTCCAACTCATAGCAACCCCTCCTTGGGTTTCCAAGGTGGTATCTCTGTGGAAGTAGATTGTCCAGGCTTCCTTAGTTAACTGTTTATGAACTGCCTTTTAAAATTACTGTATTATGATTTTCTGTCCATGTCAACAACATAGCTCTATTATATAGATAGATAATTTATCTGTCAATTTGTCGTCCTGTGGTGGCTTGCCTATTGCTGTGAGGCTAGAGACTATGCCATGGATATTTAAAATGCCAGCAGTGTCACCCATGGTGGACGGGTTTCAGTGGAGTTTCCAGACTAAGACAGACTCGGAAGAAGGAAGGAGCCATCCACTTCTCAAAGAACTGGTCAATGAAAACCTTATGAATAACAGTGAAACACTGTCTGATATAGTACTGGAAAACGTCGTGAATAGCCCTGAAATGTTGTCTGATGTAATGCCGGAAGATGAGCACCTCAGGTCGGAAGACACTCAAAATAATGACTGGGGAAGAGCTGCTTCCTCAAAGTAGAGTTCACCTTAATGATGTGGATGGAGTAAAGCTTTTGAGAGCTCCATTTAATGATGAGGCATGACTCGAAATGGGAAGAAACAGCTGCAAACATCCATTAATAATCGGAACATAGAATGTACAAAGTATGAATCTAGGAAAAGTGGAAGTTGTCAAAAATGAAATGGAACACATGAAGATAGATATCCAAGGCATTAGTGAGCTGAAGTGGACTGGTTTTGGCCATTTTGAATCAGACAGCCATATGATCTATTATTCCAGGAATGACAAAGAGGAATGGTGTGGCATTCATCATCACAAAGAATATTTGAAGATCTGTCCTGAAGTACAATGCTGTCAGTGATAGGATAATATCCATATGCTTGCAAGGAAGACTAGTTAATACTACTATTATTCAAATTTATGTACCAACCACCAAAGCCAAAGATGAGGAAATGGAAGATTTTTTTTACCAACTTCTGCAGTCTGAAGTCTACCAAACATCCAATCAAAATGCATTGATTATTACTGGTGATTGGAGAGCAAAAGTTGGAAACAAAGAAGAATCACCAATAGTTGGAAAATATGGCCTTTGTGATAGAAATGATGCTGGAGATCACATGATAGAATTTTGTAAGACCAATGACTTATTCCTTGTAAATACCTTTTTTCAACAAATGAACAGTGGCTATACACGTAGACTTCACCAAATGAAATACACAGGAATCAGATCAATTACATCTGTTGAAAGAGGCAATGGAGAAGTTCAATATCTTCAGCCAAAACAAGGCCAAGAGCTGACTGTGGAGCAGACCATCAACTGCTCATATGCAAGTTCAAGTTGAAGCTGAAGACAACTAGAACAAGTCCACAAGAGCCAATATATGACCTTGATTATATCCCTCTGGAATTTAGAGACCATCTAAAGAATAGAACTGACACATTGAGCACCAGTGACCAAAAACCAGATGAATTGTGAGAGGACATCAAGAACATGGTCCGTGAAGAAAGCAAAAGGTCAGACCAAAATGGATGTGAGAAGAGACTCTTAAACTTGCCCTTGAATGGAGAGTAGCTAAAGCAAATGAAAGAAATGACAAGATCCAAGAGCTGAACAGAAGATTTCAAAGAGCAGTTTGAGAAGACAAAGTCAATTATTATAATGAAATGTGCAAAGACATAGAGTTAGAAAACCAAAAAGGAAGAGCATGCTTGGCATTTCCCAAGCTGAAAGAACTGAGGAAAAAATTTAAGCCTCAAGTTGCAAAATTGAAAGATTCTATGGGCACAATATTGAATGATGCATAAAACATCAAAAGAAGATGGAAGGAATACACAGAGTCACTGTACCAAAAAGAATTGGTCGATGTTCATCCATTCCAGGAGGTGGCATATTATCAAGAACTAATGGTATTGAAGGAAGAAGTTGAAGCTGCACTGAAGGAATCGGCAAAAAACAAGGCTCAAGGAATTGATGGAATTCCCACTGAGATGTTTAAACAAACGGATGCTGCACTGGAGGTACTTACTCAGCTATGCCAAGAAATTTGGAAGACTACCTGGCTAACTAACTGAAATAGATCCATATTTCTATCTATTCCAAAGAAAGTGGACTATTTCTACTCAACTTAATTTGCATGAGGTCCTCTCGGGTTGTTGTGTTTTTTGCTGAGTTCTATGTATTCCATGGTATGAATGTATAGATGTCCCATAGTTGTACTTTGGTCATGTGGTCAGAAGGGACCAGTCCCTGGAAAAGGATATCATGCTTGGCAAGTCACTGAAAAAGGGCAAGATCTTCAGTGAAATGGATTGACACAGTGGCTGCAACGATGGGCTCAAGTGTAGCAAGGATTGTGAGGGTGGCACAGGACTGGGCAGGGTTCTGTTCTGTTGGGCACACGGTCTCTGTGAGTCAGAGATGACTCGTGGCACCTAACAACACAAACAGAATGTGGAAATTATTAAACTGAGGTGCAGTGAATACTTGGTATAGATTTTCTAGCCATAGTCTTTGTAACTCCTACTTGATTAGTGGGCGAGACCATGCAAATAAGGTGTGTGCAACTCTGATGTTGGGATTGGTTAGTTTTGTCACTGGCAGTGTTGTGCAGAGTCGCCATGAATCGGAGCCAACTTGATGGCACCTAAGAATAAGAACCACATAGATAATTTATTTAAATAGACTTATACTGTTGGATCGTAGGCTGTTTCTAGCAGTAGTGTAATGAATATCCTCGTAGCAGAATTGTTGGTGTGCACCTTTTATTAATTCTCAGGCTAGATTTTTGCTAGGGTAGGTGCTGACATGCATGTTTGGAAGAACCATAGCATATTTCCAATAAGTTTGCTTCTGTGGCTTTTATCCAGTTGATTGAAATCAATCATAGCGACCCCATGTGTATCAGAGTAGAACAGTGGATAATTTTTCAGGAGTCTGACAGGTTTTCCTTTCAAGGCTACCTGGGGCAGTCTCAAACCTCCAACCTTTATGTTAGCAGCTGATCATGTCATGTTTGCAGCACCAGGGACGCCCACAGCCAGCAGTGAGAGGAAAAGCCTGTCATCTTCCTACAACCTGCCCAAGCCTTTGTGTGCAACTTCAAAATTTGTAGAAATGAAACCTAATTCTAAGAGCAAATCAGAGGTGAAATAGCTTTACGGGAAATCGGGATTATCCTCAGCTGCGCTGGGGTTTAAGGATCTTTGCAGTGGCCCACGAAGTCATCTGAGGATAATGGTGTCTGACACATCAAGGACATTAACACCAGGAGCGATTGGGTGGAAAGTCTGATGTTCTGGGCTTGGATGCTGCATTCTAATTGCCAGTGGCTGGGAGCCTGGGTTGTTTTTCTCTTTTCTGTGCATAGATCAGCAACAGGCAGGGGAAGTGTGAACACAGGGCGTGTCTAGCCCAACAGGCAGCCTTTCCAAATTAACTGTTAAGCTGAGGTTTTTAAAGGTCAACCTAACTTTTATGCCTGACTTTTCCATTGCAAATGGAAACTTTGCCTTTGAAAGAATGTAATCGGTGACACAATAATGGGAGGAGTCAAAATTGGGATGGTCGTAGTTCATTCTGGATTCCAGTGGCCTGAAGGAATTCTTAGCCAGATGTGAAGGGATGAGCTGAGTGACTTCTTATCTACCTGGCTCTATCAGCATGACTCTCAGTCCTGCCTTGGCTTAGAGCCTCACTGGCAGATACAGTGCAGTGCTGCCATCAGCCCAGTGCAT
>NW_006922109.1:1677107-1683251 GCF_000298275.1 Orycteropus afer afer | reverse complement strand
ATTAGCACTGTTTTTTATTTTCGCTCTTCTGACAGGTTGTCCCCTGTCCCCTTGTGAGTCTTCCGTGTACTTGTCTGTGTCTGTGCAGTCTTTTCTCTCAAGGGCTCCTCATGGCGCCTGCTCATTTTCTGATCGGAGTGTTTTCATTTTAGTGTTGAGGCCCGAGAGCGGTTTGCACATGTTCCCTCCCAGTCTCAATCTGTAGCTTATCATCTTTCTGTACAAAGTCTCTCACGAGTGACAATCTGAGCCTGATGGCGCCCCGCCGAGCGATTTCCCCCTTTTATGGACTCTGCGCTGGTGTTGAGTCTAAGAACCCTTTGCTGAGGCCTAGGATCCCACTTTTCTCTTGAATTTCTTTCTAAACGCTTCGCCATTTATGCTTTACATTGAAGCATGTTATTATCCGTTTTGAGTTAATTTGGTGTGAGGTGTGAGGTTGAGGTTGAGGATCTTTTTTTTTTACCAGTGGATGCTCAGGATGTGGTTTTTATAGAAGAATCTTGCTCTCACCTCCAGGGCCCTGGCCTACCCCCTCTCCTCAATGAGATGGGCCACGAAGGAAGCACTGGTTGATCTGATCCCAGCACCTTGAGCTTGATGAGCAAGTGAGCTCAGCTCTTCAGTGTGATCTCCTACCTGTGAGCTCGGGCTCAGCTGTCTGCCCTAACTCTGAAAGGCAGGTGGTGAAGAGAGAAGTATGTTATGGGCTTGAAAATCACCCCCCATGCACTGTATCCTCCTGCCACCCCCTGCCACAGTCACAAGTGTTCTTGACTGCTAACCAGAAGGCTGGCGGTTCAGACCCACCAGCCACTCCTCGGAAGGAAGGTTGGGCAATCTACTTCCATAGAGAAGCCGCCTCGGGGACCCAAGGAGGGGTCGCTATGAGTCGGGTCCGACTCAACGGCACATGACAACAGCAGCCTTCTCTGGGAGGTATTTTAGTAAACGCCTAGATAACAACGGTAACAGTGAATCGGCACAGGGTGTTTACAAGATGCCTGGGGACATGGGGAGAGAGGGTTGGCAAGCAAACAGGGGACACGTGTTATTTGCGAAAATACATGTTAGGGATGGCTTTGTATGTTGTCTCTGAAAAGGAGATTGGCAGAGATCTCTCATTGCTGCTGCTGGTGTGGTGAGTGGGGCCTGACTCAGCCACCTGTGTACCGCAGAACGAGACACGGTTGGGTCCCAGTAACATGGCAGGCAGTGTTTCACTGCTATTCACAAGGTAGGCAGTGGCCAATTTGGCGGGAAATGGATGCCCCTGCCCTTCTTCCAGTCTGTCTTGGTCTGGAAGCTCTGCTGAAACCCGTCCGTCATGGGGACCCTGCAGGGATTGAAATACTGATGGTGTAGCTTCTAGCAACACACAAGTCACCACAGTCCAACAAACTGACGGATGGCCGGTGGGTCTCCAGTTCAATATATGCGGTTATCTTTGTTACAGAAAGTGTTCATTTTAAGCTGGTTGTGGATTAGAGTTTTGTCTCAGAGTTTTTAAACTGTTTCCTGAGGCTCTTCCACAAACACTAAGCTATTTTTGTGAAAGCAGCCTATTCAGTTACTGAACATCTGGTTAAAAAGAAAGCTACCATCGTGAACGCTGTGTGAAGGCCACGGGCTCCAGGGCCTTCCTGGATGGGAGAGTCTAGGAGGCGGCGCCTAGTGGGGTGGCCCTGGTGCCATCTGGCCTGGGCTGCATGTGTGTCACTGTATTGGGCCTTTGCCACCAACCATTCTGTGGTTGGTGCTCCGAACGGCTGGGACAAGCTGAGGTCCCCTTCTAGCAGACGTGTTCTAAGATACGTCTGTACTTTGGAAAGCTATTGTTGAGTGAAAGTTAGGCTCAACCGTGGTTGGTGAGTTCATCGATGTGGGTAGTGTTTGGGTCAGGGGTTAGCATTCGACCTAAGGTGGGCAATCAGAGACCCTCAGGGCTTCTGGGTATCCTGGGATACAGTTCCTCTTACCCCTGGTGGTGAGCAAGGGGATCAAGCTCCTGCAAGATAAAATAATGCCTCCAGTTTTTGACATCGTGAACTGAACCCACCCCGTTGCCGTGGAGTTGATTCTAATTCATCACCACCCTGTAGGAAAGAGTACAACTACCCCATAGGGTTTCCAAGGCTGTAACTCTTTATGGAAGCAGACTGCCACATCTTTCTCCCACAGAGCAGTTGGTGGGTTCAAACCACTGACCTGTCAGCAGCTGAGTGCTTTAACCACTGTGCCACCAGGGTTTCTTCTGACATCAAAATTAGATGCAAAAACAATTTTCACTCTTGTTATTCTTCTCTGCTCCCTTGTCACTGAGTGTTGTGGTTCCCAGCAGCCGCTGTGATGAAGGTCTGCAGACCAGGTGGCTAGTAAGAGCAGAAGGTTCGCTGTCTCACAGTCCTGGAGACCAGAAGTCTGCATTCAGGGGCTGGCAGGGCTCCAGGGGAGGTTCTTCCTTGTTACTCTCAGCTTCTGGTGGCCCAGGGTTCCTTGCTTACATAGATGGAGCCTCACGTGACCATCTTCCCTCTGTCAGCATCTCTGTACTTCTCCTCTTTTATGAGAACATCATGCCTGTGGAAGTAGAACCCACCCTGCTGATAACATCTTACAGACCCTGGGACTAAGCAGGGTGGGTTACAGGTCCAGGAGGTTAGGAGTCGGGACAGATCCTTTTTGGAGACACAATTCAATCAGTAGCTTTAGGATAATATCGGTTCAAACCCACCAGCCACTCCTCAGAAGGAAGGTTGAGCAATCTACTTCCGTAGTGATACCGCCTCGGAAACTGAAGGAGGAGTCGCTATGAGTTGGGGCCAACTTGATGGCACATAACAACACCACCACCTTGGAGCAATTTTTCCATTGCCTGTTTCGAGGTATTCTGGTTTTCTTCACATTTTCCTTTGCTTGTTTTCTGTTGATCTCAAAGGCTGGTCTGTCGAGTCCAGTAATACCTGGTTTCCTGGTTTTACAATGTATGTAGAAAAGCCATGTCTATCGAGGTGGCTGGAACACCCTGGCACACTCCTATAAGATGGGTTAAGGCTCTCTTCACAGAACCATGGACTGGGTCTTTTTGGCTAAGGACACTTTTTGTTATCCATTCACTGGGCTTGACCGACATGTCTCCAGGATTAAGGACACTTTTGTGGATGGATCTATATATGTTGACGATGCGGTCAGCAACCTCGTCTACTAGCCTGGTTGCTTCAGGTTCACGCTCATTCTCAGCAGCTCTGCCATGATTTCCCACAGTGCCACCCTAGGGGATTTTGCTGTTTGTGAAAATCAGGGTCATTGCCTGTCCAGTTGGAGAGCAAGGAGATCGTCCTAGTTAAAAAAAAGAAAGGACCATGGGCCACTTCCAATATGAATGTCTTAATGACCACAATATTAACAACCTGTTTTATTGATTGCTTCCTTGGCTTTATCATTTTAAGATGTGCCAACCCAGCTGAATAGTACTAGCAGGGGCTGTCTACTGCATCCCTCCTCGTGTTTCTACTTAACCTCCGAGGGAGGACCCTACTCACTAATTAGCTGACTGCCTTGGCGAGGCCTTGATCTCATTATTCCCGCTATCTTGGGGGCCCTCTGAGGGCAATCAAAGAGAAGCTTCCTTGATGATAGAAAGTCTGTATTTTCTAGAACTGATTTCATCTGCAACTCTATTTTCCCTCGTTGGCCAATCAGGTATTGACCATCACAGGAGTAGGAATAGAACAACACAGAATTTCCTTTCATTGTCTTAACGGCAATGCCATATCAACTTAAAATAGAGTCATTTTAAAAACTTGCCTCTTCATGGGTTCCTTAGGAGCTCTGGTGACGTAGTGCCTAAGGCCTTTGACTGCTAACCAGAAGGAAGGAAGGATTGGACAATCTATTTCCATAGTGATACCGCCTCGGAAACCCAAGGAGGGTTTGTTATGTATCGGATCCAACTTGAAGGCCGTACGTTTGATTTTTTTTTTTTTTTTTGGTCATGGGCTTATGTATTTCAAGGCTAGAAAATAAAGTTGTGTGTGTATTTTTCTGTGTAGGTGATTGGATTGAACCTGACCTCCAGCCAAGTACAGGGTGAAAAGACAAAGTCAAAGGTTTAATTCTTCTTTCCACCTGCACACACATGTCAAAGGGAAATAGCATAGTTCTTCTAACTTTGTGGCCACAAACTTTTCTCAACATTTGAAAAATTCTCCAACCTTTTGAAAAAATAATTTTAAATCGAAACAGCAGCTCCTTTCACTGTAGATTGCTCTCTGGTTGCCCAGCCCCAACAGTCCTTCCCTTACACTGGCACCTCCCATCCAGTGGCTTTGCTACTGAGCTCCCCATCTCTAGTTTGATCTCAGCTTGTTACCAGCTTACATTCCTTTGTCCGTCATTAGTACCGCCTCCTCATTCACACCCTTGACAGACCTGCCCCTTTGGCTTCACTGTATTTACTTAGCAGACCCAAGACTGCGATTAAATCCAACTCTTCTGGCCTGTATGCAAACAGCTGATGGTGGCTGGAGAAAACACACTCACACGTGCACACGCGCATATACATGAACACACATGTGTATACAGTACATGCCACACAAGTACACATGTATGTGCACAGATAGGACACACAATTCACACGCAGCACATTTGCACACTCATGACAGCATACCCTTGCATATCCATATGCATACCACACACGTGCCCACACAGCACACACACAGTGCCCACACAGCACACGTGCACACACATGCACACTTGAATGTGATGCACTTATACACAGCACACATGCACACACATACACACAACACATACACCCATGTACACACACACAACACGCACACACAGCCTGGTTGCATTATTACATTGTAAGTTTGTCCATCTCACGCCAAGTGAAAATCAAAGACCTTGCAGGGCCACGAAGGCCCTGCATGGTCTGGGCCCTGCATGGTCTGGGCCCTGCCCATCTGTCCTCACCTTCTCTACTCACCCTGGCTCATTGTGCCGGCCCGCTGGTCCATGCTGTTCTTTGAACACACTGACCCCTCTCTTGTCTTTGAGCCTTTTCTGTGGCTGTTTTCTTTGCCCGGACCATTCTTTCCCTGGCAGTCCTCATGTCTCATTCCTTTACCCCCTTTACATTTTCACTGGAACATTACCTTTTTAATAAGACTTACCTCAGCCACCCTGTTTAAGCTTTAGCCGGCACCTGCCCACTCCCAGGACTTCTGATCTTTCTTACCCTAACCTTCTTTCACCCCGAACACTGATTGCCTTCTACCATATCCAATAGTTTCCTTCTTGACTATGTTTGTTTATTGCCTGACCTCCCCTTCAGTCTCCAAGATGTAAGTTCCATGAGGGAAGTTCTTTGAAGCCACTTCTTTGTGGTATTGGGTTATGGCAGTCCTAGGAAACAAAGACAAAAAGCAAGGAAGTGATCAGCTCACAAACCTAAGCTTGTGAAAGACGAGTTAGAGTGTGGTCATCTGGGGAAGGCGCCCAGCCTTATTGTGGCCTTTTTGGAAGGCTTGATGAGTCCTGAAGGGCACTTACAATTTTGTCATTACTGTTATGGTGTGCTGTTGAGTCAAGTGGGGCTCTTAGCAACCCCACATGACAGAGTGGAACTGCCTTGTAGGGTTTGCTAGGGTGTAATCTTTCTTAATGGGAGAAGATGGCCAAGTCTTTTCTGCCATGGAGCAGCTGGAGGGTTTGAACTATTGACCTTTCAAGTAGCAGCCAAGCACTAAACCATCACACCACCTTTACTCCTACATTTTAAAGGGTTGTAAATACAAATTGCCAAGAACTAGAGTCAGAAAACCAAAAGGGAAGAACATGCTCAGCATTTCTCAAGCTGAAAGAACTGAAGAAAAAATTCAGGACTGAAGTTGCAATATTGATGGATTCTCTGGGAAAAATAATGATACAAGAAGCATCAAAGGAAGGAAAAAGGAACACAGAGTCACTGTACCAAAAAGAATTAGTTGATGTTCAACGATTTCAGGAGGTAACATATGATTAAGAACTGATGGTATTGAAAGAAGAAGTCCAAGCTGCACTGAAGGCATTGGTGAAGAACAAGGCTCCAGAAATTGATGAAATACCCATTGAGATGCTTCAACAAACAGATGCAGCACTGGA
>NW_006922109.1:1668133-1676772 GCF_000298275.1 Orycteropus afer afer | reverse complement strand
GGGAATTCAAGAACAGTTAACTATACTCATGAGGAACCTGTACATAGATAGAGAGGTAGTCATTCCAACAGAAAAAGGGGATAGATGCTGTATGGTTTAAAATCAGGAAGGGTGTCCATCAGGGTTTTATCCTTCACCACCCTTACTGAATCTGTATGCTGAACAAATAATCCAAGAAGCTTGGCTACATGAAGGAACTCATGGCATCAGGATTAGAGGGAGGCTTATTAAAAACCTGTGATGTGCAGATGACATAACCTTGCTTGCTGAAAATGAAGAGGACTTGGAGAATTTACTGATGAAAATCAAGGACGCCAGCCTTCAGTATGGATTACAGCTCAAAATGAAGAAAATAAAAATCCTGGACCAATAAGCAACATCACAGTAAATGGAGAAAGGATTGAACCTGTCAGGGCTTTCATTTTTTTTGGATCCACAGTGAAAGCCCATGGAAGCAGCAGCCAAGAAACCAGATGTTGTATTGCACGGGGGAATCTGCTGCGAAAGACTTCTTTAAAGTGTTAAGGAGAAAAGAGATCACTTTAAAGACTAGGGTGTGGCTAACCCAAGCCATGGTATCTTCGTATTCATGGGAAGGCTAGACAATGAATAAAGAAGACTGAGGAGGACTTGATGCAGTTGAATTATGGTGTTGTTGAGGAAGACTGAACGCTCAGTGGACCGCCAGAAGAACAGACTAATCTGTCTTGGAAAAACACAGCCAGAATGCTCCTTAGAGGCAAGGATGGCAAGACTTCGCCTCTTGTACTTTGGTTATGTTTTCAGGAGGGACCAGTCCCTGAAGGACATCATGCCTGGTAAAGTACAGGGTCAGCAAAAAAGAGGATGACCCTTAGTGAGATGGATTGACACAGTGATTGCAACAACGGCCTCTAGCACAGCGACGATTGTGAGGACGGGAAACCATTGAGTGCTTCATTCTGTTGTACATAAGGTTGTTATGAGTCAGAACCAACAGGACAGCATCTAAGAAAAACAGCAAGAAATAGAAAGGGAGGAGGAAGGGGAAGAGGAGGAAGAGAGAAGAGAGGAGAAAGAAGGAGAAGTTGCAGACGCAACAGCGAATGTATGTGGCCTGTAAAGCCTACGTTATTTAGTGTCTGGTATTTATAGAAAAAGCTTGCCAGCCCCTGGTTAGAGATTGGCCAGGACGAATGGACAGAAGAAACTTCATCTGCAGAACTTTGAAGCCCTCCTTTAATAAGGGTCCTGCAAGGCCTCCCCTGGGAGAGTGTAGGCTGGGGCAGTTGCACCCTGGCTCTGCATACAATGTAAGATCCCTGCTATCCCCACTCCTTGTGGGACCCTGCACAGCTGCCCCATTGGAGTCCCCAAGAGAAAGGCAGGTGCCCCTAGTCTCTATGGGTAGAGATGAGACTTGTCAAGGGGAATGGTGATGTGATGAGATCTAGCCCTGTTTTCTATCACTAAAGAATCCAGCCAATTCAGTGAAGGTGTCAAACCAGCTTTGCTTGTTGACAAAGCTATAAAGAAGGGAAAGGTTTTAATCATCAGAATGGGCAATTATGGAAGGCTCAGGAACTCCCTTATCTTTCCACATTTATGCAAGGACAGCGTCACTTTTTTAAACATTGGGAGCAGAGCTCTTCCTGAGGAACACTACTGACTCCTTGTGTTTGCTGTTGGGCATGAGCAGAGCTCCTGTTTTTATCATTAACAATGACTGCCCTTAACTTACTGTGATTTCCAACTCACTCACAAAGGGAGCCTGAGAGTGTGTTATTCATTAGTGTTATCAGTTTCCCAGGTGTCTATTCTGACATTCCCCCAGGAAGGTTCACATATATGGCAAAAGCAGCCAAGAAAAAATAGTGTCTGGTTAAGCATTTTTAAGAAGATGTGTTTCTGAGATTGGAGTGTGTAGCCAAACTGTCCGGAAAAAGTTACTGATATGTACTATAGATAACACACGTAAAAATGGAATATTTAAATCTGTTTTAGAAGGCAAGCGGTTTAAAGACAGAATCAACTTTTCATTCAAGAAATTCTAAGAAAAAGTAGGTTAGAAATCACAATTGAACAGTTGGCTACTAAAATAATTTTTATTTGGAAAGAAGAAGTCAATTACCCACCCTGTAGACTGACAAGGCCATGTCTTACCATTTAAATATCACTGGCATTAAATCTCATTTCCATAGAGATTAATGGTGGTTGGAGGCATATTCTGAATGGAAAATGAGCTAAAGAATTCCATGTACTCCTTCTAACCTGAAAATGTGTGTCATATTTTCCCATACAGTCAAGCACTAGTAGTCATTTAAGAATGCACTCATGACACCTATGCACATCAAAAGATTTCACCAAAAGAGTAAAAAGAGAACCCACAGACTGGTAAAAAAAACTTTTGGCAATAACATGTTGAACCAGGGGCTAATCTCTAAAATGTATAGAAAATGTCAATACCTTTACAACAAAAAGAAAAATAATCCAATTAAAAAATGGGCAGGGGACATGAACACTTTACCAAAGAAGACTTTCAGGCATCTAACAAACACACGGAGAAGTACTTGTGATCATTAGCCCTTAACCCACTGCTGTTGAGTCGGATCCGACTCATAGCGACCCCTCCTTGGGTTTCTGAGGTGGTATCACAATAGAAGTAGATTGCCCAGCCTTCTTTCCAAGGAGTAGCTGGTGGGTTTGAACATCCAGCCTTGTGGTTAGCAGTCCAAGTGCTTTAGGCACTGTGCCACCAGCGCTCCCTGGTGTTCACTAGGTGTATATCCTAGAGAAATAAGAGCCGTGACACAAATGATACAAGCCTGCTCATGCTCATCACAGGACTGACTGTTCATGATAGCAAAGGGATGCCCGTCAGCAGAGGAATGGTCCAACCAAGTGTGGTACATACACACACTGGAATGCTACACAGCATGAAGAACAGTGATGAATCTGGGAAACATCTCATAACATGGATGAACCCAGACAACATTGTGCTGAGTGAAATCAGTCACTTACAAAGGCCAAATATTGTATAAATATTGTAAAAAGTCAAGAAAAGAATTTCATGGAAAAGAAATATTGTTTGACGGTTATCTGAGGTGGGTAGGGCAGGGCGGGTAAACCACTAAGGAGAGGGTAGACAAGTCAGCAGCAGTCAGGACATTAGACAACGTGTAGCATTGGGAAAGTCAACTGCGAAGGAACTGTTTCAAGTGCTGAGGAGCAAGGATATCTCATTGAGGACTAAGGTGCGTCTGACACAAGCCATGATATTTCCAATCGCCTGGTATGCATGTGAGAGCTGGACAATGAATAAGGAAGACTGAAGAAGAGTTGACGCTTTTGAGTTGTGGTGCTGGCGAAGAATGCTGAAAGTACCGTGGACTGCTAAAAGAACTAACAGATCTGTCCTGGAGGAAGTGCGGCCAGAATGCTCCTTGGAAGCAAGAATGGCCAGACTTCGTCTCACCTGTTTTGGTCATGTTGTCAGAAGGGACTATTCCCTGGAGAAGGATGTCATGCTTGGTAGGGTGGAGGGTCGACGAAAGAGGGGGAGGCCTTCAAGGAGATGGATTGATACGGTGGCTGCGATGATGGGCTCAAGTATAGCAGGGATTGTGGGGCTGGCGCGGGATCGGGCAGTGTTTCGTTCTGCTGTGCATGGGGTAGCTATGAGTTGGAAACGACTCGACGGCACTTAACAACAACAACAACAAGACTCGTATTAACTTGGTTGAAGGGAATAAACAGATACATAAACACCTCTATGGACACAGTTCTACTCTGATACACATGGGGTCTCCTCTCGCTAAGGAAAACTGCGGCCCACAGGGTTGTAGAGTTAGAATTCACCTATTTTTTTTTTTTTTTTTTGTAATACCTCAGACCCAACATTCTAGAGAATTTTGTATATAAACCACCATAGATTAAAAATCCCACCAGCCACTCCTTGGAAGGAAGATGGGGCAATCTACTTCCGTAGTGATACCGCCTCGGAAAACCAAGGAGGGGTCGCTATGAGTCAGGTTCGACTCGACGGCACATAACAACAACAATAACAGCTTAAAAATCCCTACAGTTTCTAATATATGGTGTTTGAATTTACTTGGTTCACTCTGTATTTTTATTTATTTATTTTTTACACCATCTGGTTTGTTGAATTGCAAGATTATCTTCCTTGTTGGATTAGATAAATGTATTTCAGGGGATGTTCTGCATTTATTAGGGGGTTGATGAACAGAAGGCACTTACTAGACCCTGTGGAAGTCCCTGGGTTGTACACACGGTTAATGCATTGAGCTGCTAACCGAGAACTTTGGCGGTTGGATTCCATGCCTTGGAAGAAAGGCTTGGTAACGATTCTCCAAAAACAACCATTGAAACCCTGTGGAACACAGTTCTATTCTGACACACAGGAGGTCTCCGGGAGTCGAAATTGACTCAACAGCACAGGGCACCAGCACGAACAACCCTCTCGGGGAAGAAAGCACATAGATCTCCAGTTGGAGGGGTGAAAATGTTATTCCTGCATTTGTCATGTTTCTGACTTAGAACTATGTGGTACAACTGAATGTGCCTTAGATGTGGGCCAGGGCTGTGTGCAGACGCTACTCACGGCACTGTCTACCTTGACTCTTCATGGCTGGCCAAATCCTGACTGTGTCCAGGTTCTCACCCTGTGCCTGGGATGGGGCACTTCTAATCCAGACGATTCACTGCTGATCTAAGATACAGCACCCAATCCTGGCTTTGAGGCAGGAGGAGAAGTCAACTGTGGACTGCTGGGGAAGGCTTTCCTCCAAAATAAAGAGATTCTGGGGTGAGAGGGGACAAGCCTCCTCCTCACTGTGTCTAAATGTGGTGTCTGGGTGCGAGGCTGGGGCTTCCTGCTGCTGTCTTGCCACAATCAAAGGAAACCCAAGAGGCTTTCAGAAACGCTGACCTGGCTTCTTGGCATTTTTAAGCTCCTAAGTTAACCTGGATATTGGAATCCCCAGCCCCAAGATTTCTTGTTCGTAATGTTAAATTTTTCCCTTGAACGGAGAGTAGCTGAAGGAAATGGAAGAAATGACAGGTTAAAAGAGCTGAACAGAAGATTTAAAAGATCAGCTCAAGCAGACAAAGCCAATTATTATAATGAAATGTACAAAGACCTGGAGTTAGAATCAAAAGGGAAGAACATGCTCGACATTTCTCAAGCTGAAGGAACTGAAGAAAAAATTTAAGCCTCGAGTTATAATATTGAAAGATTCTATGGCCAATATATTGAATAATGCAGGAAACACCAAAAGAAGACAGAAGGAATACACAGAGTCACTGTACCTAAAGAATTGGTCAATCTTCTTCCATTTCAGGAGGTGGCATATGATCAAGAACCAATGGTATTAAATGAAGAAGTTGAAGCTGCACTGAAGGAATTAGTGAAAAACAAGGCTCCAGGGATTGACACAACATCCACTGAGACGTTTCAACAAACGGATGCCATGCTGGAGGCATTCACTCAGTTATGCCAAGATATTTGGAAAACAACAACCTGGCCAACTGACTGGAAGAGATCCGTATTTGTACCCATTCCAAAGAGAGGTGATCCCACAGAATGTGGAAATCATTGGACAATATCATTAATATCGCACACAAGTAAAATCTTACTGAAGATAATTAAAAAATGTTTGCAGCAGTATATTGACAGAGAACTTCCAGAAATGCAAGCTGGATTCGGAAGAGGACATGCAATGAGGAATATCATTGCTGATGTCAAATGGATCTTGGCTGAAAGCAAAGAATATCAGAAAGATATATATTTGTGTTTTATTGACTATGCAAAAGCATTTGGTTATGTGGATCATAATAAATTATAGATAACATTGACAAGAATGGGAATTCTAGAGCACTTGATTGTACTCGTGAGGAAATCTGTATCAATCTGTACCAATCTGTACAGGACAGGAGGCTGTCATTTGAACAGAACAAAGGGACACTGCACGGTTTACAATCAGGAAGGGAGTGTGTCACCACACTTATTCAAACTGTATGGTGAGCAGATAATCTGAGAAGCTGGACTATATGAAAAAGAATGTGGCACAGGATTGGAGAAAGGCTCATTAACAACCTGCGACACGCTGATGACACAACTTTGCTTGCTGAAAGTGAGGATGACTTGAAGCACTTACTGATGAAGACTGAAGACTACAGTCTGTAGTATGGATTACCTTCAATACAGAGAAAACAAAAGTCCTCACAACTGGACCAATAAGCAGCATCACAATAAATGGAGAAGAGATTGAAATTGTGAAAGACTTCATATTACTTGGTTCTACAAGCAACACCAGTGGAAGCAGCAGTCAAGACAAATGATGTACCACATTGGGCAACTCTGCTGCAAAAGACCTCTTTCAAGTGCTGAAGGGCAAAGATGTCTCCTTGAAGACTAAGGTGTGACTAACCCAGGCCATGGTATTTTCAGTTGCCTATTATGCATGTGAGAGCGGGACAAGAAAGACTGAAGAAGAGTTTTGATGCTTTTGAGTTGTGGTGTTGGCAGAGAGCGCTAAACTACCATGGACTGCTGGAAGAACTAACAAATCTGTCCTGGAAGAAGTGCAGCCAGAACACTCCTTGGAAGTGAGAATGGCCAGACTTTGTCTCACCTACTTTGGTCGTGTTGCCAGAAGGGACCATTTCCTGGAGAAGGATATCATGCTTGGTAAAATGGAGGGTCAACAAAAAAGGTGAAGACCCTCAACAAGATGGTTTGACACAGTGGCTTCAACGATGGGCTCAGGTAGAGCAGGGATCGTGAGGCTGGCACAGGACCGGGCAGTGTTTCGTTCTGTTGTACACGGGTCACTATGAGTCGGAGCTGACATCCAATAACAACAATAAATCCTAAATTCTAGTTGTTTAAATCACCTTCCACTGGGTATTCTGCTGCCTGCAACTGAGAATGTGCAACCAACGTGGAAGTTAGACCAGAAGACGATGGGAGGATCCCTGTATAGTGGAGAGGACAGTGAACAGCATTAGTTTGCAGAGGACCTTGCATTTGAATTTGTCATAATGGCAACATGGCTGGTCCGCAGGCCATGGAGCATGTTAAGAGACACCCTTGTTAGCAAGGGCTGAAGACCAAAAGTGATCAGTGTTTTTTGTTTTGCCTGTTTGTTCTTGGGTCAGAATCAATAGGAATGAAAGCTGTGTGTGGTGTGGTGCAGACGCAGCCCTGGAGAGAGCCGGCAGGAGGGCAGGGATGACCTTGTTGGCTCCTTCCTTCCTGTGTCATTGTCCTTGGCTCTGGGGCAGTTGCCATGTAAGACACAGGCAGCACTGATGCTTGACCCCAAATTCTGGCTTAAAAGATGAAGTCTTCCTGACCCAGTTACAGCAGGAAAGCACACATAGAAACCAAATTGGAGTTAGGGTGTGGGGCCTCATGATGCCGGCAGACATCTTGCCTTTTGGGGCCTGGCAGGGTTTGTAGAAACCCATTTGGATCAACAGATTGCAAATTAGGAACTGGCGCTCCTTCAGACAATCTCTGATAACATTTTTTTGAAAAGTAGGATAATAATATGTCCCAAAAGTCATGTTCCCCTGGTAGTGTTAACACAACCACCTGTGCTAATGCAGTTCCTCATTGATTGTGACTATTGACAGCTTAATGTAAAGTTCAGTATCTGGAGCCAATGACATGGTTAAATTTAGTATTTTGGGGACTACCTTTGTATCAGGATACCTCTTTATGGTAGACACATTTTAACCCCTGCATTGTCTCAGACTTCACATTTTTCAAAATACAACCAATAATGAGAATTCAAAGCAATGATCATCAAAATTTCCACGATGGTCCTGTATTTCAACCCCTAGGTTTGGGCGTACTGAGCGAGTGTCCTAAGAAATGGGGCATTGAAGGAGCCTTCCACTGCCTGTCTGTCCGTTTGTCGTATTGCTTTCATGCTGCTCTGATGCTGCACTGTAGGCCACCAGTATTTCAGATACCACCAGGTCACCCACAGTGCACGGGTCTCAGCAGAGCTTCCAGCCTAGGACAGACTAGTTAGGAAGGCCTGGTGGTCTACAGCTAGTCCCTGACTTAAGAAGGGGCCTCCGTTCCGACGACTGCATTGTGAGTCAGTTCTGACCTAAGTCAAGTACCTGTTTTCTGTTTCGTTTCCATTATTATTGCCTTTGACTATCTGTGTCTTTATAAACCCACTTTTTATTCGCCTCGGGTTGGCATGAGAACGACAGCAGCAGTCAATTACATGCTGCAAGTTGTATGTGGTGCATGTTACTAAAGACTTTTTTTGAAAAAACAGACCACAAACTGTCCTAAGTGCTGTTCACCGTAACTCAAACATGTCTTAAGTCGGGTCCCGCCTGTCCTTGCATAAATCAGCCTCTGGATATTGTCCCATATGGTGGTGCTGGAAGACGAGTCCCCAGGTCTGGAAGGCACTCAAAATCGCACTGGCCACAGCCATGGACTCAGACGTGCCGCGATTGTGAAGAGGGTGCAGGAGCAGGCAGTGTTGTGTTCAGTTACCCATGGGGTCGCCATGTGTCGAAGCTGATTCACGGGTAATTAGCACGAACTGCAGAAGCATGGCCGTGATCTCAGCCCGTAGCAACAGCCTGGTATTTGAAAACGATAGACA
>NW_006922109.1:1666710-1667823 GCF_000298275.1 Orycteropus afer afer | reverse complement strand
GATCTCCTGTGGTCCTCAGTTCTTCCTACCTGTTCCTTCTAGCCTTCGGGGGAATGTGTGGTCTGGCGCTGTAGTGCCTGAGGCATTTGACTGCTAACCAGAGGGGTGGTTCAGAGCCACCAGCCACTTGTGGAAGGAAGACTGGGCAATCTATTTCCGTCAAGATATACCACCTTGGAAACCCAGTGGGGGTCACTCTAAGTTGGAATCGACTCAATGCAGTGAGTTGAGGCTTGAAGACTGCGTTATATTTTCTTGTCTTATGCTCAAATTACTTTCTGCTTTTTCATTGTCATTTAAAAAAATTGACTGATATTTTAAATTATTACAATTGGCGAGAAGGCGCCCTGGCATAGACATCTTTGGTCTTCTCCCTCTGCACTCAGCCACACATGTGTCTCACCTCCTATTCAGGTGGGGCTCAGTGGGCCAGGTCGTCCCACTGAAGCCTGGAGTCCTGCACTTCGTGTGGTTCACAGTTGTTGGATGGCCCGTTTTTTTCCCCTAAAGAGATGGATTTGGACATGCTCTCTAATGGTACATTTTCAGGTTAGAGCCCCGTGTTGTCTGCTAAAGACCCATTTAGTGTGAATTATAAAGTGCCTAAGGGACATTGACTTGATGATTGTGGAAGCATAGTACACATTAGGACAGTGTTCTGTGCCTGGAAGTCAGCTGAAGAACATTGCAGACCTGGGATATTACTTGTGGCCTAAAGCATCCCGCCTCACCCTTGTCCCTCAGACACATCAGCCCTGAGAGGCATGGGCAGGGCCTGAAATCCCCTTTGGAGCTCTGGGTTTGTGGTGTTGAGTTTATCATAGCCTCACCCTTGTCTGGCTGTCTCTTGTACACATCTGTAGATGGGTGGGATACCTTCGCAAATGGGATTACATCTTCACTGGAGTGTGAGCACAAGGAAGCTACCATGAGCGTTTGGATGATGCCATGGTTTGAAGGAGGAAGAGCTGGTCTGGGGTGGCTCAGAGGTCTGACAGCTCTTTCCTGAGTGGCCCCTGCTGTCTGAGGTGTCAGTGGCCCTGGACACATCCCATTTTTATCTTTCCCCTTTGTTCTGGTTCCCTAGTGCTGCTCTGACAAGAATATACCACA
>NW_006922109.1:1664612-1665235 GCF_000298275.1 Orycteropus afer afer | reverse complement strand
AACAACAACAACAACATCACTATGGAAGTAGATTGCCCAACCTTCCTCCCGAGGAGTAGCTGGCGGGTTTGAACCACCAGCCTTCTGGTTAGCAGTCAGATGCCTTAGGCACTATGCCACCAGAGCTCCTGATCATTGCCATTACAGCTGCATTAAAGGAGCCCTGTGTACTGTACTCTCATGGACCGATGAAGCCAGAGTTGTTCTGAGAAAGGTAGGCCAGCCGTGTGCATAGTTACAAGAAGCTCACAAGTGTGGGATGGCTTGAGCCTGGCTTCTCATAACATTGGCCCTGGTGAGTGGTGGACACACAGACCCTTTTAGCTTTCCTTTTCTGTCCTCTGAGACTTCCTGGTTTTATTCTGTAGGTTATTGAATCCCAAGAAGCTCCATTTAAGAAACCTAACCTGACATCTACCTATTTTCCCATGCATGCTTACATGAACATGTGTGCACTCACGCAGGCATGCTTACAGGGACATGCATGCACACAGTCATGAGAACATACGTGTATACAAACATACACACATGTATGCTTATATAGATATGCATGCATATGTTCGTATATACAGACACAATACACATTTAAAAAAAAAAAAACAGCTTACTGCCGTTGAGTCAGA
>NW_006922109.1:1657608-1658414 GCF_000298275.1 Orycteropus afer afer | reverse complement strand
TGTCACTGACCTAGGGTATTGGCCATGTTGATTCTTCCTGTCTGCCTCTGTCCTAGTGCAGGCAGCCCTCAGTGTCCCTCTGCTGCTTATACATGCCTCTGTCCTGTTGTCATGTGGAGTCTCTCCTCTTCTTCTGTGACTCCTTTTTTATAAAGGGCCCACTCAGAATGGATGGGGAACCACCCCATTCTGGTGTGACATCCTTTACTTAACCAATGTCATCTGCAACTGAAAATCCTATGTCCTCAAAGTCTCATGAACAGGCCCCAGGGTTAGGACTCCAGCACATGTTTCTTGGGGACACGTTCAATCTGTAACATGTGGTGCTAGAGTAGGTGAGGAAGCCTGCTGCGTGGGTTAGTCCATCCATTCACCCACGCTGCCACGTGGGAGGGCCATCCATTCACCCATGATGCCACATGGGAGGGCCATCCATTCACCCACACTGCCACATGCGAGGGCCATCCATTCACCCATGATGCCACATGGGAAGGAGGATGGGGAGATAGGATGGGGAGGGAGGGAGGGAGAGAGAGGGAGGACAGGGAGAGAGGGAGGATGAGGGAGAGGGAGGATGAGAGGGAGGGAGGGAGGGAGAGAGGGAGTTGGGAGAGACGGAGAGTGATGGTTCTGTGCTCACGGGTCAGATAGCTGAATGTTCAGCAATCCACTGGGACAGACCTACCCTGTCTGCTCTGGAAGCAGGGAACGCACCTTCCATCGGCTCCTGTCCCTTCTACCTTTCCTCCTGAGGTATTGGCAGCCTCCAATGCTGCCTGGGCTGTCTGTGTCACCATGAGTCACCC
>NW_006922109.1:1654974-1656708 GCF_000298275.1 Orycteropus afer afer | reverse complement strand
GTCCCACGGCTCAGGCTACAGCCCTGGGAGAGGGGAGACGCGTGACGGCAGGGGCTGCGCTGGGAGGAGGGCTGCACAGAGGGCAAAGCAGGTAGAGGGGTGACTGTGCTGCATGGGGGTGCCGCGGTGCCTGGCCTGGTGTGCTCTGGGCACCACTCTGATCCATGGCTTCTGAGAAGAGACGTGAAGGGAGTGAGGAAGGGCCTGTGCAGATGGCTGGGAGCAGAGCCCTGGGGCAGATGCAGCAGCCAGAGGCCCCGAGGCGCGAGCTGGCCAGGCACTGAGGGACCTGCAGCGAGCAGGTGAGCTTTCTGGATTGAACTCTGCTCCCGGGAAAGCTGGGTGAGTCCTGAGCTCCTTACCTGCGAACATGACCTGGTTGGGAAGTAGGGTCCTTGCAGGTGTAATTAGGAAAATTACCCTGAGGTCATACTGGGGCAGGGTGGGCCCTAGTCTCACGTGAGCGGTGCTCTTTTAAAGAAGAGACAAACTCAGACCGAGGAAGGACATCATGTGGAGAGGAAGCAGAGATTGGAGTGATGCAGCCTCAAGTCAAGGGACAGCTGGCAGGGCAGCCCACAGGACAGGGCGGCAGCACACACGCATGTACACGCGCACACACACACACGGCAGACTAACTTATAATGTGGGACAGCAGTAAACACATGCACACACATGCAGACACACATGGCAGGCTCACGCATGCACACATGAACACACACGCATGGCAGACTAACTTATAATGTGGGACAGCAGTAAACACATGAACACACCTGCAGACACCCACATGGCAGGCTAACCTACAATGTGGAGCAGCAGTGAACACACATGCTTATGGGCACACACATGTACATGCATACACACCTGTACATGCATGCAGCAGGCTAACCAACAGTGCGGGGCAGGGCTAAACATGCACACACATGCCCGCACATGCACACATGCACGTGGCAGGATAACCTACAATGCAGGACAACAGTAAACATCACAGGGACACACCCATTGGCACACACACCCATTGGCACACACACTCATGCACACACATGGCAGGCTAACCTACATGCAGGACAGCAGCAAACACACATGCAGAAGGCAAGCTCCCTTACAACGTGGGACAGCGGCAAATACGCATGAGGATTCCAGGACAACAGGGTGCTTGAGGCCGTGCAGGATCTAGGCGCATCTTGCCTGATGCCTTTGGGAACAGAAGGAGAAAGGAGAAGGGGTGGGGACTTATACTGGCTGGTGAGCTTATGGGGTTCGTTGCCACGTAACAGGATGAAGAAGAGTGGGTAGAGCAGAGCCCTGCCTGTTCTTTCAGTAACATGGTCCCTACCACTCCTTCGAGCACCTGTGTCTGGAAGACAACCACTTGGTCAAATCTATCATCAATCCTTAGTGGCTCTGCACCACTTTCTCCCTCCCTTGGGGCCACTCTGGGTTCTCCTCCACGACTGGAGACTTCACAGTCTCCTTGGCTGGATCTGCCCACCTCTCACCCTGGGCTCGGGACTTTGGTAGTTTTCTCTCTTTGTAAGGTTGTTTCCTCCAGTCTCACGTCCTTAAGCAACTTCAGCACGTGTGTCTCCCAACTTCGTGCTATCATTCTGGAAGTCCCCCGTAAACTCAGCTTCTAAACCCAACTGCCCAAAGGCCTGGCCAAATGTCAGATGTCCTCTGAAACACTTCCGGGGCGGAAGGTGTGTACCTTTGTTAGGCGTGTTGGTTAATTCT
>NW_006922109.1:1632429-1634576 GCF_000298275.1 Orycteropus afer afer | reverse complement strand
TAGTCCACTTCTATATCCTTCCCTTCAAGGCTCAGGGGTCCAGGATTATCTTCTGTGTCTGTGTTAATTGGTTTCCCTTTTCTTTGTTAAAGAGGGTCTGTGCAGTCTTTCTGCCTAGTCCACCATCTTACCAGAACTTCCTTTTTTTTTTTTGTATAGCCTACAAGACTGGGCAGTGTTTCATTCTATTACACATAAGGTTGCCATGAGTTGGCGACTAACCATGTAGCTGTACAAGAGAACAGTAGAATGAAATAATAGGGCATCTTCCCTCTGGTTAAGTGTAGTAAGAGCTGAGGGCACACTGGAATCACCCAGAGAGTTATGTAAAACTATAGGTGTTACCACTCACCCCCTCAGACCCCTGCATCAGGCTTCTGTCATGTATATCTGACCTCCCCTCCCTCCAGGGATTTTTCCACCCTCACTCTCAGCCCTGCCATCCAATTCTCCATGTATGCTTCAGAGTGAGTTATGAAAAAGGGCATCGCTGAGTGGGTGGGAGACAGAGAAGAAGTACATTTTCTGCCCACTGGCAGACACCCCCTGCTGACAGCCTTCCTTTGTCGCAGGTCCCACCCCATCCTTATGTCCATTTGGTGGAGTTCAAAAAGAGACATCAGTATGGCATAGGAATCTGAGTAGGTCTGTCAATTCACAGCCTACATTCTTAAAACTTCAAGTCCCCTGCCAGTCTGGCTTCTTTGTTTGGTGTCTGCTGCCATCCAGTGGTCCTGTGCCACATACACGTACAGGTTGCCAGCCCTAGAAAGTCTCTGGAGTTGGGTAATTATACCCAGATAGGAGAAGCAGCCTTACAATTACACAGCCCGTCTGCCACCGCCTTCCCTCCCTCTGCGTTTACCTCCTTCCCCTCAGTGTTTCACAGTGTGTTCAATTATGCCCTGAGCTCCCACAGTTAAGGGTGTTCTTACAGTTTCCTTAAACAAAGCCTCACACATTGCTAGTGTTCTGTTCATTAGTTTCACCCTTGTGTTTCTTATCAAAAGGGTTCAGTTACCCTAGATCTGAGTTAATTTCTATGATCTTCTCGAATTTTTGAAAGGATATTTTGCATAAAATTCATTGTGGTGATGCTAAGACCAAATTGTTTCTATCAACCTTAGGTTTCTTTGTGAAACACAATCAAACACTTGAAATCAAACTGCTTGAAATGGAATCATATTTAAAAAATAACATGGTTGGAACTTTTGGGGGGAAGAGGTAGTGTGTTGTTGTGAGGTGCCATCGAGTCAGCTCTGACTCATAGCAACCGTATGTGCAACAGAATGACACATTGCCTTGTCCTGTGCCAACCGCACGACCCTCACTGTACTTGAGGTTCTTCTCCTTTCTCACTGACCCTCTACCAAGCGTGATATCCTTCTCCAGCGAGGGACGGTAGGAGGTGGAAGAGTAAATGATGCCTAGTTTTTATTCTCGCTCTGCCACCAGCTAGCTCTGTGACTTGGGCAAGTTGCTTAACTGTTCTTTCTCAGATGGATTCCTGATGAGTTTAGCTGCCAACCAAAGGGCTGGAGTCGAGTCCATGCAGAGGTGCCTCGGAAGAAAGACTGGGCAATCTGCCTCCCCCAGTCAGTCACTGAGAGCCCTGTGGTCATAGCCTCACTTTCTCACCTGTTGCTGTTGGTTGCCGTGGAGTCAGCTGTGACTCACGGCGACCTGGTTCACAACAGAACAAAATGCTGTGGGGCCCTGTGCCCTCCTTATGGGCACCTGTGAGCTTGAGTCCATTGCTGTGGCTAGGAATCAATCAGCTGCCCACATAAGAGAACCCTTTTCCTGTGGTGGTGGCACTCAGCACCAAGTCATTGTTTCCATACTGACTCCATATTCCAGTGCCCCCTGCAGGCGAATGGCAATGCTGGGCATTCAAAACCAAAGGCCAGGGGCTTACTCGGCAGCTGAAGCCCCTGGAGGGTATATTTTGCATGTTGTTGTTGTTGTTAAGTGCCGTCGAGTCGTTTCTGACTCATAGCGACCCCATGCACAGCAGAACAAAACACTGCCCGATCCCGTGCCAGCCCCACAATCCCTGCTATACTTGAGCCCATCATCACAGCCACTGTGTCAATCCATCTCGTTGAAGGCCTCCCCCTCTTTCGTCCACCCTCCGCCCTACCAAG
>NW_006922109.1:1626127-1631984 GCF_000298275.1 Orycteropus afer afer | reverse complement strand
TGCTCATTGGTCCAGTTGTGAGGATTTTTGTTTTCTTTATATTGAGATGTAATCCATACTGCAGACTGTATTCTTCAACCTTCATCAGTAGGTGCATAGGGTACAGATAATATCAAGAACCTCTGGGAGATGCAAACAGTTAACACTCTTGGCTGCTAACCAAAAGGTTGGAGGTTCAAGTCCGCCCTTGAGTTGCCTGAGATCTACTTCCAAAAAACCAGCCACTGACAACCATGAGACACACCTTTACTGTGGCCCCCAAGGGGTCGCCATGAGTCAGAATCAACTTGAGGACAACTGATTTTTAATAGATAATTAATATTAGCTTGTATTTCCCCAAGGGTCTTGCTTTCTGCAACAGTGAGAAAAATTGTGTATACGTGTGATGGGGGCCGGTTGAACAGGTGGGGAGAAAAAGAAGCCAATAATTCACTTCTGCCTGTGTGGATTACAGCAGGCACTATTTCTCTTGTGTTACGTTTTCAGTCAAGTGGGGCTGCCACTACTGAGAGGGAGTTAGACTAAAGAACTGTTAGGGGCCGTGTCCACCAGGAAGAACTTTTAAAGGATGTGTTTTGTTGAATTTAGAGAGTGCTTTGACCCTTGCCAGGTGAACTTCAGAATGCTATTTACTTAGACATTTCTGTCTGTGATGGCTGTGTGAAGTAGGATTGAACATCTCCATCCCTGTTAGCCAGGGCAGTCCTGAAAGTGTGGTAACAAAGGTAAAATGTGCTGGACAAGTGCTAACCCTTTGAGTGTCTTCCATTTTCTGAAGGTACAACTGGTCTTGGATCTTTCAAAACTCTGGCTTTGTTTGCTGTTTTTCTTCTTTTTGGTCAAAAAATGTGGCTGCTGTGGTTTAAAAAACAAACAGAAAGGTGTGTGAGACTACACAGAAGGCTTCTTAAACATCAAACAGACGTTCCTATGAAACGAAAAAGCCAGGAGTTCAGTGTGAAGGAATGAGAACCATATGGGTTAAATTCCCCCTGAAGTGCACATGGATTTAACAAATTAGGAGGAAAAGGGCTTGGCAGAATGTCTTAGGACTGGCCTGGGCCCAGAAGGTTTGATGGATGACTTGTTGCTTTTTGCCAAGCCTGACCTGTGGCCAGCTGAGCCTGCTGCCAATAAAAAGTCCTCATGTCCAGTTCTGTGGTGTGACCTTATGATTGGATGCTGCTGACACTTTGTTATGGTGGTTGTTAGGTGCTGTGGAGTCAGCTCCGACTCACAGTGACCTTGTGTTCAACAGAATGAAACACTGCCCAGTCCTGCGCCAGCCTCACGATCCCTGCTATACCAGAGCCCATCGTTGCAGCCTCTGTGTCAGTCCATCTCGTTGAAGGCCTTCCCCATTTTTGCTGACCCTCCACCTTACCAAGCATGATATCCTTCTCCAGGGAATGGTCCCTTCTGACAACATGAACAAAGTAGGTGAGACGAAGTCTGGCCATTCTTGCTTCCACAGAGCATTCTGGCTACATTTCTTCCAGGACAGATTTGTTAGTTCTTCTGACAGTCCATGGTACTTTCACTCATCAGACTAAGACATACTTGGAAGAAGGAAGGGGCCATCCTCTTTTCAAAGAATTGGCCAGTGAAAATCTTCCACTAACACTTAGCACCCAAGAAAAATGACACCACAGTATATCAACTCACTAAGCCCTGACCAAGTCTGAGGCACAGAAGCATAGGGGCAGCAGTTGATGAACGTATGGATGCTAAACTCTCAGAAATGTATGAGGACTCATTTGGGTAGAAATGTGCCTGGTTAGGAACTGAGTCTTTACGTTAGCAATCTCACCAGTAAAGGGAGGTGTCCAGGATAAGGTGGAAGACAGTTCTCATCACCTAGCAGGTGGTCACACCATTGCATTTTAAAGTCTGAAAGCAGATACACCTCAATGTGAAAAGGGATGTGTCCACTTAGGTTCCCATCCCACTCTTGGTACTAATTCTCCATCAGCCAGGGTCTTGTCAGACTAGGGAAGCCTTAGTCATTCGAATAGGGAACATCTGAGCCACAGCAGTGTTTTAAAGATCTAATTCACAGACTGCATCATTGAGCTTCAAACAGTGTAGATAATTTGCTGGTACTGAATCCATTCCTACACCCAAGGAAGGAATATTAGTAGAGCAAATGGCCAAGATGTTCTTTGGCATAGTGGTAAGGAGAACTGACCCCAACTCCATCAGCCTGAGCTCACCAAAGTCACTGGCATAAGATCGAAGCCCTCAGGATGCTGCGCCAACCCTGTGAGAGTGAATGGGGCAATGGTCCAGCCCAGCTTAGTGAGTTGCTGTGATGTGTTGTCTCAGTCCCTTAGTGTTGCTGTAACGGGAGTACTGTTGCGGATGCTGGAACACACAGAGATGTATTCTCTCACAGTTTAGAGGCCTCGGCTCTAGGGGGAGGCCTCTTTCTGTTAGCCAAGTTACACACAACACAATTTTATGTTCTTCTATTTCCATAAAGATTTACTGCCTTGGAAACCCGGGGGGGTTACTATCAGTCAGAATCAGCTTGATGGCAGTGAGTTACTTAGCCAGGTGACTTTAGATCTATAAAGATGCTTTCTACCCTGTTTGATTTCATCCATACATTTCAAGTGGACATCTGTATTAATCTCCTATTATCACAATTTTTAGTTTTTCATATTACCACAAACTTAGTGGATCAAAGCAACACAAATGTATTATTTTAGAGTTTGGGAAGACAGACATCCAAAATCAAGGCTGTGCTCCTTCCAGAGGCTCCGGGGCAGGGTGGCACCTGCTTTTTTTCCTTTTCCAGCTTCTTAATGTGCTCACATTCTTTGACCGGTGGCCCCTCCTCCATCTTCAAGACACTCATGCCCAGCCCGGCTCCTGTCATCACAGCTCCTGGTTCTGCATCTGACCTTCTAGTCTCCGTCTTGTAGACTCCCTGGTGGTGACCCTGGACCTGCCCAGCTAACCTAGGCTGTTCCTCTCAGGATTCCGCATTTAACCACACCTGTGGAGTCCCTTTGACTGTTCCATACTGTATTCACAGGTTGCAGGGATGGGGGCAGGGACATCTTTGGGAGGTATTACTCTCTCTATCACAACATCTTTCAAACTAGGAGAAAAAACATAACAAAATCCCCTCACTCCTTCTTTCAGAATGTCTGCCCATGCCATCTTTGGCTCCCTTGTCCATCTCTGGGCCTGAGGTTTCTTTGGTACTGTAAGAGCATCACCCTAAGTGGTCATGAGTACACACGACTGGAGTGATGTGTGCTGTAACTGCTCTTACTTCTTTGTTGCTGGTTTTGTTGAATGCTGTTATGGAGTGGGTCCCGTGTATAACTGAGCAAAACATGCCTGGCCCTGCTCCAATCCCATGACTGTTGTGATCCCTGCATTATTCTCAGTTGCTGCCCAGTCCATTCCAACTCTTGGTGACCCCCCCCCCCATATTGCAGAGTCAGACTGCCCCATGGGGTGGTCCTGGCTGTGATCTTTTATCTTTTTACCTAGTAACAGTTTTATTGAGAGAGAGTTCACGTGCCATACAACCCACCTATTCAGTGCACAAGCTGATGTCTTTAACTCTATCCACAGAGCTGCCCACCCACCCCCATAATTAATTCATAACAATTTCATCATCCTTGGCTATGGTCTTAGTGGAAGCCGGTCTCTAGGACTTTTGTCAAATCCACTGAGTGGATTTGAACTTCCAACCCATCGGTCAGCAACCCAGTGCCAACTGTTTGTGAACTGATCCTATACAGAGTGGTGTTTGAGAAAATCCTTGATGATAGCAATTTTCCAGTGACTTAGCTCTTCCTTTTAAAATGGCTACGATACTGCATGATTCTAACTCTGTGACATCCTGGAAAAGGGGTAACTACAGATAAGTGAGATCAGTGTTTGCCAGGGGCTTGGGGAGGGGAGGGATTATAGGTGGAGGTTGGGACATGTTTAGGGTGGTGACACTATTCTGTAGGACACAGTAATTGTAGTCACATGACATCATGTCCTTGTCAACGTCCATAGGACCATGAGTCACAGAGAGTGAGCCCAGGTTGTCACTGTGGACTTCAGTTAATAACAATGTAGTCATACATTGTGCATCGCATGTGACAATGCACCACAGGGATGCAGGACGCTCATAAAAGGGAGACTGCAGGGGGAGGAGCCCTGGTGGCCTAGTGCCTAAGGCACTTGACTGCTAATCAGAAGGCTGGCGGTTCAAACCCACCAGCCACTCCTTGGAAGGAAGGTTGGACAATCTACTTCCATAGTGATACTGCCTTGGAAACCCAAGGAGGGGTTATTATGAGTCGGATCCAACTCAAGGCAATGAGTTTTTTTTTTTTTTTTTTTTTGTAGGGGTAGGGGATATGGGAACTCCTATACTTTCTGCACAATTGTTCCCTAAACCTGAGCTAGAAGATGGCCTTAAATATAGAACACGAGGTCTAGGATATAAAGCCTACTCTGTATTAAAGGCAGACAAGACTTCCTCCGGGCCCTGAGGGTGGTTCCGTTTCAGATGTGGTTTTCTTGAAGAACCACATTCCACACTTGGAAAAGAGGAGAGGGTATCAGGAGCAGCTGGATGGGCAAGCATTCTAACCTACAGCCCTGTGGTCACTGTTCTGCAAAGCGTGACCCACAGAGGACTGTGGGTGACAGGAGCTGAGGGCAGCCCCTCGTGGAGGGACGAGGAGGAAGCAACGTCTGGCATGAGTGCCAGCCTGGCGCATCCTCACAGAACACACCCCGCGGAAGTCACGGAGGCAGACGCACGCAGGAAGAGATCCTGAGACGAGACGGCGACACGTGGCTGGAACACATGACTTGACAGGTTGGAAGTGGAAGGTGCCTTTCAAAGAAACAGAAGCCATCGTCCTTTACAATTCTCTGTCTCAAAGCGAAAGGCCTGCGCACACCGAGCCTCGCTGTTCGGTGGTGAAGGTGGGTGCTGCAAATGTGCATTTCGCCTTCAGGGCAGACTGTGCACCACGTGGCCTTCTGCCATGTGCTGTGGGGTCCCAGTGGCCCACGGCGCCCCACCTGGCCTTCTCCTGAGCACAGTCAGGTAGCAGGGCCGCTGGTGCGCCACGGGGCCTTCTGCCATGTGCGCGGTGAGCCTGCAGGCCGGCCGTCTGCATAGGCTTTCACCTGTCATCTCCTCTCTTGGTCCTTTTCCGGGTCCAGGACGTGAGCTGGACCGCGAAGCGAAGCTCACTCACGCTGCGTTTGAAGGGCTGGCAGACAGCTGGCGGAGTGGAGTGGGTCTCCAGACGACTCTCCCTGGAATGGTAACAGTGTTGCGGCCACGCTGACCCATCAGGCACCGAGGTTTGGCAGCAACTGTCAGAGAGAGGTGGATGCTTGTGGGCTTTTAGCCACCGATGATCCTGCATCAAGAATGTCTGTGCAGTGGGAATTCTGAACTTTTTTGGAAAAAGAAATCTTACGTGAGTTATTTGGGAATGACATCTTCATTGCTTGACTCAGAACAGAATGCTGGTTTTAGTTTTTAGATGGAAAACAGCTTTCCAATGTCCCTTTTCCCCATTTCTGTTTGTTTTCTCCAGGAATCCATGGTATGCAACTTTGATGCCTACAAAGAGGCGTGGGGAGTGACCCGGAATACCTGGGCCCAGTCTGTACTCTGCGGCCCTTTATTTGTGAGCTGTGTAACTTTTTCCAAAGTCAAGCCCACACTTAAAGCCAGTTGAGGCAAACACTTAGAAACCAGCGTTTATTTGTGGTCACCACGGCTGGAGAGAAGGAGGAACAGGGTCATTGCTTAAAGGCAAAGAACAAACGTCTTCCTAGAACCTGAAGAGTAAGGGACACCCACAGTGGCCGGGCC
>NW_006922109.1:1621816-1625327 GCF_000298275.1 Orycteropus afer afer | reverse complement strand
CCCACAGCGCCCCTAGAGGACAGAGTGGAACTGCCCCACAGGGTCTCCAAGGCAGTCAATCATTAGGGAAGCCCACTGCCTCACCTTTCTCCCCTGTAGAGGCTGCTGGGTGCAAACCTTTGACCTTCTGGTTAGCAGCCCAAAGCCTTAATCAATGTGGTGCCAGAGCTTTTTGATATAAACGATAAATGTGTGCAGCTTGGCAGAGCTGGCATGAAGAATGACACAGGAATAGAAGCAGTGTGTTTCCGGTGAATTTTGTGGTGTTTTATACCGAGGCCTCCTTCAGTTGCTGTGGGGATTTAAACAATCAGGTTAATTGCACCAGAGCCCAATGATTTCAACTATGACTCAAGAGAAGGACGCCAGGATAGCCACTGCTCCCGACACAGATTCATAATATTGAAAGTGAGTGTGCCCGAAGCCAGTTACAGTGGAAGAACTGGAGAAGTTAAGAACTTTTCAATGCAAATATATTTACTTTCGTTAAAAAAAAATTCAAACGAAAAGAAAAAGATCCTTGCTTTCTTTGACCTTTTATTCCCTATAGATTTCAGTGAGAGGAGCCCTGGTGGTGTGATGGTAAGCCATTGGGCTGCTAACCAAAAGTTCTGTGGTTTGAACCCACCAGCCACTCCCCAGGAGCAAGGCAAGGCAGTCTGCTTCCGTCAAGATTTACAGCCGTGGAAACCCTGTCTCCATGAGTTGGAATCGACTCGCTGGAAGTGGGTTTGGTTTCGTTTGGGTTATAGATATTAGTAAATTGTTAAAATGACCCTGAAAACAGGGAAGAAACAAACCTGGTTGTTGGTTTAACAAAGTGAACTTCTGCCCAGTGTTGGGCGGACTTAGAGGGATTGGGAGATGAAATGCACTGACCCTGGAAATGATCGTCTTCCTTATGTTGCCAGTGCTTGTCACAGATGACAGAGTTGGCCCCGCCCCTGCAGAGAGAAAAGGCTGCCCCATCTGATGTTTGTGAGCCCAGACGTGTCTCCTCTTCAGGATATTTTATTCAGCTTTATTGAGGTATAAGCACACGAAGTCAAGTCCACCTATTTCACACTTGCATGAGCTTGACTTACCTTTTAAAACATGGAAAGTCACTTTCACTAAAAGCACAGCAGCCTGGCTCACCCACAAGAACACCTTCCAGGAGGCTCTGAGACCTGCGGAGGGACCAGCTGGCCCCACTCCGAGCTGGTCTGAACCAGGCTTCCAAGCCAGTGGGGTTCCTGATGCAGGATCCCCTGCGCCAGGGGAGGAAGTGATGGGGAGGCTGAACTGGCCGAAGCAGAAGTCACCCCAACTCCTAACTCTGGTCTGGAGCAGGAGAACTGGAGGCACCTCCCAGAGCACGCTCTCCTCCCGGTCCGGTCTGGTCAGTCGGTTTGGACACAGGGTGCTTAACCCACTCATTCAGGCAGTGACCTGGCTGAGCCCCACGCTGGGCCCTGTGCTAGGGGCTGGGTTTGCAGGAGGGACACACAGACACAGGTCCTGCTGCCACGGAGCTACGGCCGGCACAGGAGGCACATGTCCTCACCCACACCGCGGAGCCTGCTGGCAACGCGCCCAGAGCTGGTGAAGGGCGAGTGGGTGTCTGTGAGAAGCAGCACGTGGGAGTCACCGGGAGCGCGGCTCAGGAAAGGCTGCCGGGGGTGGGGGGCAGCAGGAGCTCGGTGAGGGAGAAGCATTTCCTGGGACAGAGCAGCACTGTGAGGGGGTGAGGTGAGAACAGGGGAGGGGTGTGTGTGTGTGTGTGTGTGCGAGTTGCAAGCAGGAACTGAACCAGGTTGGAGGTTTGAGGCCACTCAGAAGTGATTCTGAAGAAACGGCTGGCAAGCTACATCCAAAAAATCAGGGATAAAACCTCTGTGGGGTGCAGTTCCAGTCTGAGACATATGGGGGCGCCACGAGCTGGAATTGACTCCATGCTGCCCCCCGCCCTGCCCCAGTATCTGACACCATAGTTGTCATGGCTGACTATGTACATAACAAACCCATAAAGTTGACAAGGAAGACCTCATGTGACCTTGCACAGATGGCCTGCCTCATGTCCCATGACCAGCGAGTGGCAGGGCTAGGACTTGACTCAAGACAGCTGTCCTCAACCCAGTCCACTGCTTCCCCAAACATCTCTTACTGGTTGCACTCCCTTCCTTTTTTGTATTCTTTTAAAATGTATGCGCAGGTCTTTGCTTCAAATCTATCATCTCCACTCCCTGTTCCTCTCTAGGAAACGGATTGCCAGTGTGACATTAACTGACAGACCACTGTCCCTTCTGACCTGACCAGTGTCCTTCCTTGGACCACATTTCCTCTCTAGCTTTGAGCCCTGGGGAGGGGAGGCTACACACAGGGTTAGAAATTGCCTTTGGGGACTTGGGGCATGAGAAATGTTGACTTCCCAGCGAGGGTCAAGTACGTCAGACTGGATATCAGGTACAGCACTGAGAATTCCAGGGGATTTCTCTTGGGTTTGGAATATATTTTAACTTTTTCCTCCACTTCCTAACTGGGAATGCTTTGGACTGTGCAGTCACTTGTGAAAAATGAAGGAAGCCCATGTCAAAGTGCGTGGCCCTCAGCTTCATCACCTGCACGCAAGTCGGCCTGACGGGAATTTTCTCATCGGATGGCTGTTCTGATGATTTTACCTGGAACCAGCCTGGTCCTGCCATCCTTATTATCAGGCACAGAAGAAGACGTGGATTCACAGGATGGCCTCGTGTCAGTCTCAGGCAGTGACCCTCGGATCCGGGACTTAGTCTAAGGCACTGTCCTTACCCCCTCTGCATATGTCTTGTTTGCCAACTGCAAAACAAGTTGTCTCCTGCTGTGGGGGATAAACACGCTACCAAGGGAAGGAAGGTGCATTGCCCCCAGAAACAAGGAAACCTGTTGGCTGCAGCTCCCAATCTTGGATCCCAGTTCCCATGGGCGTAGATGGGGTTTTGGCAAGGTAACATGAGAAAGGGCCATGTTGTGTGAATTGTGAGAGTCCGCGGGGCTGCAAG
Organism: Orycteropus afer afer; assembly: GCF_000298275.1. NCBI lineage: Eukaryota > Metazoa > Chordata > Mammalia > Tubulidentata > Orycteropodidae > Orycteropus > Orycteropus afer. Next base: position 1,622,307 of record NW_006922109.1, on the reverse strand, counting down.
CAGTTATGTCCTTGGCTGCTGCCTGAAAGGCTGGACGTTGGAGTTCATTCAGAGGTGCCTTGGAAGAAAGGCCTGGCAGTCAGCTTCTGAAAAATCAGCCACTGAAAATGCTCTAGGCGCATCATTCACTGGAAGCGCCCTAGCGTGCGGTTCACTGGGAACGTTCTAGCACGCGGTTCACTGGAAGCGCCCTAGCACGTGGTTCACTGGGAACGCTGTAGTGCGTGGTTCAATGGAAACTTTCCAGTGCGTAGTTCTGCTCTAATACCGACACGCACAGGGCCACCATGAGTAGAGTGGACTCCATGGTAGTGAGTAATGGGAAATGTGAGGGTGGATACACCTGTGTGATGTACGTGGATGGTTACGATTCTCATCCAACCTTTAGGAATTCCTCCTAAAGGAAGAGACCAATAGTTGCACATTAGATGGCCACTCACAAGCTTTTAAGACCCCGGTCGCTACTTACTAAAGTAAAGCATTATCTTTGT
>NW_006922109.1:1610330-1613056 GCF_000298275.1 Orycteropus afer afer | reverse complement strand
CCATGGAGATGAAGGTTGACAGAGGTGAAATTGTTAATGTGAGCGCAAAGCCAGTGTTTCCGTTGAGTTGTGAAGTTACAGTTGGTGAGAGTTTCAGTTTTAAATTCAAGGTCCTTATCACCATGATGCCAGAAAGTGCTCCCTGGTTCATCTGTCGATTCCAGAGCAAATAGCTCTCTGTTTGAAAGTGTCAGAGTGTCCTTCTCCAGGGTTTTCCAGAACCAATAGGATATAACACCCACAAACACACACACACAGACACACAACCCCCCAAATCCACACCCACTGCCATCGAGTCGATTCTGACTCATGGCACCCCTAGAGGACAGACGAGAACAAAGGGCTTTCTAGGCTGAAATCTTTGCGGGGCGGATTGCCAGGTTTTTGTCCTGGGGAGCCGTTGGTGGGTTTGAATCGGCAACCTTCTGATTAGCAGTTGAGCACTCAACCACTGCACCACCAGGAGTCTCTAATATTTAAATACATAAATTTATACACACACACACACACACACACAGATTGATTTTAAGAAATTTTAAGGAATTGGCCGCGTCGATCGTGGGGGCTGGAAAGTCTGAAGTCCATGGACCGGGAGGCAGGCTAGATAGTCAGCAGGGCCTCTGGGTTGCAGTCTTTCACCAGAGACCTCAGCTTTTCTCTCCAGGCCTCAGCTGATTGGACGAGGCCCACCCACTTTGAGGAGGTGATCTCCTTACTTAGCTGATGGTGTGTGTGAATCACATGTAAATACCTTCACAGCAACACCTTCACTAGCATTTGACCCCACACCTGGGCACCACAGCCTAGCATCATGGACACGTGAAATCCAAGTCCATCAGCCCTCTTGCACAAAACCCCCCACCCCCAGCAGGCAGCCTACGTGCCCTCGACAGTGGGGAGCTGAGAGCAGCTGAGGAATCTCTGGTGATGCTCTGAGCTTGTGTCAGTTTGTAAGGACAAAGGAGCAAACTCTGAGTTGTGTGTGTGTCTATAAGTCTCCTCGCTGTGAAGCACGGGCCATGAAATCTGACGTTACATGTGAACTCTAATTTATCTACAGGCAATGGCACCTGCAACGAAACAACAGCATCCACAGAGGTTTGGCAAATATGGAACAGATGTTTAAAGCTAAAATGATTTGCATCAACTTCCTGTCTGCAGGCCTATTCCCAACAGAACCAGTGCTGGGACGTGGTTGCGCATGGCAAACACTGCTGGGGAGGGGTAGCTCGGTGGAACGCTGGCGCTGTTGTGCCCGCAGCATGTCAGCGATCCGGCCCCTGGCCCTTCCTGGCAGGAAGCAGGTGTCTCAGATCCCCAACCAGGGCTGCACAGTGTCCTATGTTTATTTCAGCATGAATTCCCCATGCTGCATTGCTCTAATTGGGCTTTGTTGCCCAGGGAAATACAATCGTTCTTTACACACACACACACACACACATACACATAGGGACACACTCACATACACATGCATTCACACACTCACACGTGTGTATGCACACACACTCACACACACATATGCACCGCTGCTATGATCACCTTACAGAGGCAGGAGCAGGGCTGCAATTACACAGAAATGCTCCTTGAGTGTCCCCTCCATGGTCTCCTCAGCATTGCCCTGTGCCACCCCTAAAGATGCTGCTGTCCTCAGAGGAGGTGGCCTTCACAATGGGGACCAGTTCCCAGGGACGGGGGCCACTTGCAGGGCGAACAGTGCAAAGGAAGGGTGCACAACAGCGGAAGACCTGTTGAGAGGCACTCTTGTTCTCTGACGCCACGGAGGAACCCCGTGCTGTGGAAGGGGCAGACCGTTGGTGGTGTGCTGGCTGGCAGAGGTGGTGCTTGGAAGGTCACTGATTGCCTTCCTAAAGTCCTGGTCCTCTTGGGGTGCAATGAGTCCCCAGCTGCGTCCAGCCCCTCAGCCTGCTGAGATGGAGCCCCCGTGTTCCTGGGTACTGACTTCCACTCACGTGGGTCGTCAGCTCAGCCAGTGTCGGTTGGCAGCAGTGCTGTCTTAGGGGCAAAGTGCCCGCTCGAGCCCTGGAAGGTGTAGAATGAAGTCACAGGATGATGACATGCATAGGACCCGTCGTCCTAATACCTTTGTGTCAATTTTAAGAACAATCTCAGCACATCTCTGTTAGGAAATTTGATAGAGAATGGAACATATGAACCTTGTGTCTTTTGGGCTCAAGGAATCTAGTTAAAATACTGACAAGGTCTGAAGGGTTTGTGTAAGTTGAGTTGAGATGCCAGTGTTCATGGGTTAGTTCATTGAGTCAACCTTGGGACAGCTGCATGAACCCTAGCTGTGATGTTTTGGTTGTAAATTCTCTCACAGGTTGAGAGAATTTGAGACTCCAGTGCCCATGAATGGGTTCAGTGGGTCCCACGAGCTGTTTTGAGACCTTGGGGCAGTGATGCTTGTGAGTTCCAGACTCAAGGTGCTTAATAGGAAGAGGGGGCGGGGCCTATTTGTGAGTGCAGCTGAAATACCTGGAACAGCCACATAGAGAGACCAGAGGTTGTGAGTGGCTGTGAGGGGTGGGTGTGGGCAGGAGGGAGGAGCCACTGTTGAGGAAGTGGGAGCATCTGTTCACAGTGATGGGAAATTTGGCCATGGATGTGGGTGATGGTTGCCCAATAGGATTAATGCCACCAGCATCACTGAATTATACATACAGATACACTGAATTGGCAAATGCTGTGTCTTATATATATATATA
>NW_006922109.1:1608141-1610230 GCF_000298275.1 Orycteropus afer afer | reverse complement strand
TATAAATATATATAATCACAGCAAGATAATTTTTTAAAATGTTAAAGGAAGTGTGTCTGACTAGATTCGTGAAGAGGATTGATGGTTCAGGGTGCTGTGGTCTGCTCAGCTTGCATCGAGGGACCATTCAACAAAGTCCCTCAGATGTTAACTCATAACATGTTGAATAAAATGGATAAGAGTGATTGGTAAGTTGATCTTCAAAACTTAAGGAATGTTAGATTTTCTAGTTGTGTGGTTTTAAATTGAATATACTTTACAGAATAAAGGTAGCTACATATATCTTTACCGATACAAGAAAACTCCTCTGGGACCTTACAAACCACAGGTTGACAGGAACCAGGTGCTAAGCTCCTTCACTTTAGCTGCAGAGACAGAAGCAGGGCCAGGGGCTGGGAGGTGCATCTGAGAGACACTGACTGTCACCTTGGGCTCAGGAGAACTTTGTCACGAGGTGGTGGTGATGGGATGGGGCCGCTGCAGGAGGAAGGAGCACTGGAGGGTCCAGGCACTCACTGGTGGCATAAGCCTGTGTCGTCTCTTCTTTCCCTGGATGGGGCTGTCCCTTAGAGTTGCCTGTGGGGTCCAGGTCCCCCATTCAGAGGCTCAGGTCCCCTGGGGTAAGCCCTGTCACTCCCCCCAGGCCCATGGTCAGACAGCCCCCAAGGTGGGCACCACTGAGATGGAGTCCCTCCTGGTGCCTCCTGACCCACTGGGGGTGTTCACGGGTGGAGAGCCGGGCACCCAGGGAGTCTGCATTGAAACATGAAGTGCCCTCCTGTGTGTCTGCGCACAACGGAAGGCTGTGTGTGGAACTTAGTGGAATAAGACACAATTTGTGTTTATGTCTGAAAGTCTCTCTCGGTGTCCTGGGGTTGCTGAGTGCAGTGCCACGTACCAGGTTGCTCAGAAGGATGGCAGATGCTGCCTCCCAGCCCTGGAGCCTGGGTGAGGCAGGGCATCCACAGGGCTGGGCTCAGCGGCACTCCCTGGTCTCTCCTGGATTCGACCCGCCCCAGGATTTGTTGGCTTGAGAAGGTTCTGTCCCACCCTCTGCCTCTGTCTTTATATGGCTTCTTCCCTCTAAACATCTCAGTGTCTCTTCTCTTTGATAAGGACACCACTGGGCTTGGATTGGGCACCACCTAATCCAGTCACACCTCATGTGAACTGATAACATCTTCACAGACTATTTCCAAACCAGGTCAGTCGCAGGTCCTGAGGGTTAGGATGCCAACCGATCTTTTTTGGGGACACCATGAAATCTATAAGCATGAATTTGTTACAGATATGTGTGGATATACATGGACACACGTGGAGAGATGTGGGCAGTGAGGTCCACATTGTCATCACACTGTCCAGTCACATCAAGCGTCCTTCCAGCTGCCCGCCCTCACCCACATGAGCTTAGCAGTCCACATCTGCACATGCAGGCCACTCTGCCCACCATGGGGACAAAACACCTGTCCTCTTTCCCATTGGTCTTGGGTACTTCTCAAACATCCTTCCTGTCTCTTGTGGGAGATGCCCGCTCTGTCCCTGCAGACTCAAGCCAAGCCTCTCCCTCTCTGCACACTCCTCACCTCCTCCTGACACTCAGCCGGTGGTGTTAGATGCATCCTAGTCAGTTCCAGCTCAGGGACCCTGTGTACGACAGAAGGAAACACTGCTCAGTCCTGCACCAGCCTCACAACTGTTGCCATAGTTGAGCCCATTGTTGCAGCCACTGTGTCAGTCCATCTTATCGAGGGTCTTTCTCTTATTCACTGACCCTCAGCTCTACGAAGCATGATGTCCTTCTTCAGGGACTAGTCTCTGCTAATAGCGTACTCGATATACAGTGAACGAGGTCTCATCACCCTTGTAAGGAGCGTCCTGGCTGTACTTTTTCAAAGACAGATGTGTTTGTTTGTCTGGCAGCCCAGGATGTAGGCAGTACTCTTTGTCCACACCACAATCCAAAGGCACCAGTTCTTCTTTGGTCCTTCCTTATTCATTGTCCAGCTTTCACAGCCTATGGGGCAATTGAAAATACCATGGCTTGGGGTGGGCACACCTTAGTCCTCAAAATGACATCTTTGCTTTTGAA
>NW_006922109.1:1604155-1608041 GCF_000298275.1 Orycteropus afer afer | reverse complement strand
TTCACTGACCCTCAGCTCTACGAAGCATGATGTCCTTCTTCAGGGACTAGTCTCTGCTAATAGCGTACTCGATATACAGTGAACGAGGTCTCGTCACCCTTCTAAGGAGCGTTCTGGCTGTACTTTTTCAAAGACAGATGTGTTTGTTTGTCTGGCAGCCCATGATATAGGCAGTATTCTTTGTCAACACCATAATCCAAAGGCACCAGTTCTTCTTTGGTCCTTCCTTATTCATTGTCCAGCTTTCACAGGCCTATGGGGCAATTGAAAATACCATGGCTTGGGGTGGGCACACCTTAGTCCTCAAAATGACATCTTTGCTTTTGAAGATTTTGCTTTAAGTCTTTCATAACCCATGGTATATATAAGTACTACTTAATGTTTTCCTCTTGTGGCGTTTCTTGGGAGGCTTTTTCCCGTGTGTGGCGCATGCTGGCATTGGGTGGACACTTGCATAACTGCATAAAACAGAAGTTCACTGGTAACATATTGCAGTGTTGAGAAGTTACTGTATGGGGTAGTGCATCCTGGAGGAGTGATTGTTTAAAACTTATGTGTCTTTGGGCATCTATATGTGAGACAAGGCTTGCAAGTGTGTTTACTGCTTCTGGTGTGGTACTGAGAAGGTGAAATGATATTCAAGTGAATATATTTTTCTAGGCTTCATTCTACCTCTTCTACCACTAGAGTCATTTGAGATGTATGTGTCCCATATAATATTTAAAAATCCATCATACCTTAAAAAAAAAACACTCAATGATTCAGCATATATTTCATTAGTGTAAGAACATTGTATCTACAAAGTCTTAGAGCAAAACATAATACAGGAAAGAAAATTAAAGATGTCTGTTGCAGCATGTTTACTCGATGCAATATGTCCTTTGATTTCTTGACAGCTACTTGCATGAAATGGAAACACTGACAACTTCAGTCTTTGATCTGTTTATCATGATGTTGCTTACTAGTCCAGTTAGAAGATTTTTGTTTTCTTTATGTTAAGGTATAATCCATACTGAAGACTGTAGTCTTTGATCTTCATCAGTAAGTGCTTCAAGTACCTTTCACTCTCAGCAAGCAAGTTTGTGTTGTCTGCTTATCACAGGTTGTTAAATGAGTCTTCCTCCAATCCTGATGCTGTGTTCTTCTTCATATAGTCCAACTTCTTGAATTATTTGCTCAGCATATGGATTGAGTAAGTATGGTGAGAGGATACAACCCTCATGCACATCTTTTCTGATTTTAAACCACACACTACCCCATCGTTTGGTTTGAATGACTACTTCTTGGTCTATGCACAGGTTCGTCATAAGCACAGTTAAGGGCTCTGGAATTCCCATTCTTCACAATGTTATTCGTAATTCGTTATGAGCCATACAGTTGAATGTCTTTGCACAGTCAACAAAACACAGGTAAAGATCTTTTTGATATTCTCCGCTTTTAGTCAAGATCCATCATCGACTGTGATATCCCTTGTTCCATGTCCTATTCTGAGTCCAGCTAGAATTTCTGGCAGTTTCCTATTAATACACTGCTGCAACCATTTTTGGATTATCTTCAGCAAAATTTTACTTGTGTATGATACTAATGATATTGTTTGATAATTTCCACATTTTATTGGATCACCTTTTTTTTTTTTTTTTTGAATGGGTACAAATATGGATCCCTTCCAGTCCATTGGCCAGGTAGCTGTCTTCCAAAATTTGTGGTGTAGATGAGTGAGTGCCTCCAGTGCTGTATCCATTTGTTGAAACATCTCAAAGGGTAGTCTGTCAATTCCTGGAGCCATGCTTTCTTGACACCTCCTTCAGTGCAGTGCACCTTTGACTTCTTCCTTCATAATCTTCAGTTCTTGATCATGTGCCACCTCTTGGAATGGTTGAACATCAACCAATTCTTTTTGGTGTGATGATTCTGTGTATTCCTTCTATCTTCTTTTGATGGTTCCTGCATTGTTCAATATTTTGCCCATGGAATCCTTCAGTATTGGAACTGGAGGCTTGATTTTTTTTTCCTTCAGTTCTTTCAGCTTGAGAAATGCTGAGAGTGTTCTTCCCTTTTGGTTTTCTAACTCTAGATTTTTGCACAATTTATTATAAGACTTCACTGTGTCTTCTCAAGCTATCCTTTGAAGTCTTTTCTTCAGCTCTTGTACTTCATCATTTCTTTTGTTCACTTTAGCTACTCTTTGTTCAAGAGCAAATTTCTGAGTCTCTTCTGACATCCATTTTAGTCTTTTCTTTCTTTTGAATGACCTTCTGCAATTGATGGTCTGTTCTGCAGTCAGCCCCTGGCCTTATTCTGACTGATGATATTGAGCTTCTCCATCCTCTCTTTCCACAGATACAGTTCATTTTATTCCTATGTATTCCATCTGGTGAAGTCCACATTCATAGTCACCATTTATGTTGTTGAAGAAAGGTGTTTCTAATGAGTAGGTCATTGGTCTTGCAAAGTTCTACAATAAGATCTGTCACATTGTTTCTATCTCCAAAGAGATATTTTCCAACTACTGATCCTTTCTGTCTTTCTTTTCCCTGACTTTCACATTCCAATTACCAGTAAATTATCAATACATCTTGATTACATAGTTGGTCAATTTCAGACTGCATAAGTTGGTAAATATCTTCAATTTCTTTGTCTTTGGCTTTAGAGGTTGGTGTGTAAATTGGAATAATATTGTATTAACTTGTCGTCCTTGTCAGCATATAGATATTATCTTATCACTGACAATGTTGTAGTTCAAGATAGATCCTGAAATATTCATTTGGACAATGAATGCAACACCATCCCTCTTCCATTGGTCATTCCTGGTGTAGTAGACAATATTTTTCCCTGATTCAAAATGTCCAATATCCATTTCAGCTTACTGATGCCTTCAATACCTATCTTTAAGCATTCCATTTTATTTTCAGCAACTTCCAATTTTGCTAGATTCATACTTCATACATTCCACGTTCTGATTATTAATGGATGTTTGCAGCTGTTTATTCTCATTTTGAGTCCTGCCCCATCAGCAAATGAAGGTCACAGAAGGTGCATCCACATCATTAAGGTCGACTCGACCTTGAGGAGGTTGTTCTTCCCCTGTTGCATTTTGAGTGCATTCCCATCTGAGGGTCTCATCTTCAGGGACTTTATCAAACAACATTCCGGTGCTGTTTTTCTTTCCCCCACTGGCCGATTGTTTAGATGTGCATCACCAGGTCTTTCCTAGTTTTCGTCTGGAAGTTCTGCTGACTCCTGTTCACCATGGGTCACCTTGTTGGGATTTGAAACAACAGAGGCATAGCTTCCAGCATCACAGCAACAAGCAAGCCACCACAGTGTGACACAGTGACAGAGGAGTGGTGCTAAGACTCAGCAGAGAAGGCAACTTTCCTTCCTCCTCTAGCACCACACCCCTCCTGGCCCACCTGTGCACTCAGTGGCACCTGTAAGGAGTGTCTGAGCTCACTCTTCCAGTCTGGCCAAATGCATTACAGTTTTCTCCATTGCTCCATGGGATTCCACCTGGCTGGCACTCACTCACCTGAGGTGAGTTGACACGTCCAGGGACACCCTGAACCAGAGACCGAGGGGCTGGCCTGTGACTGCTCCAGGGTGGCTGAACTGAGCCCCTGTGGTCCCAGCAGCAACTGCAAACATGCACCTTTCATGAGCTTTTCCTTCTTGTTTGTCCCACACTCTCTTTCACTCTTCCTTCCAGGGGCATTTTCCAAGTCAACCACCTGCTCCCAAGTCTTTGTCCCAGGCTCTTTTCCAGGCAACAGCAAACTGAGACAGTCATCTTCCTGGATGCAGATGACTCACTCCTCATTCTTCATAGTTCCAGGGTCTGAGCCAGTCTGACTTCAGATATGACCTGTGTCAGGGTGGCGAGGAGAGG
>NW_006922109.1:1600961-1602225 GCF_000298275.1 Orycteropus afer afer | reverse complement strand
CCAGGTGGATAACTTTAACAATCAGGAGGTCCTCAGTTGCTCATGGCAAATTCCTCCACAGAGTTTACAAAGACTTTTGGCTAGAAAAGCCATACCAGGTAATTTACTGCACCGCACTTGCATTATATCAATGATCTGTTAATTGCTAGTCCTTACTACATTCCTGTTTTGAGACTTTAAGGGAGGCCTTGGTGGCTCAGCGGCAGAACTCTCGCCTTCCATGTGGGAGACCTGAGTTCCATTCCTGGACAGTGCTCCTCACAATGGCCGCCCCGTCTGCCAGTGGAGGCGTGTGTGTTGCTGGCATGCTGAACAGGTTTCGCTGGAGCTTCCAGACTGCCATGGACTAGGAGGAAAGGTCAGGTGATCTACTTCTGAACAGTCAGCCAATGAAAACTTCTGGATCACAACCGTGTGACCTACAACCGATCACGGCGATGGTGTAGGATCAGACATCGTTTTGTTCTATGCACGGGCTTCCAAGGGTTGGATTGAATTGTGTCCCCCCAGAACTAGTGTTCGCTTGGCTGGGCCATGATTATCAGTGATTTGGAAGTTACGAGCTGGTGTAACATGGCAGATAAGTAACACTATCCCCTGATGTGATCTGATGTGATAAGCCAAAGAGTTGTAAGAGGTGTAAGAGGATAGAGACTAAGGGTGGGTTGCAACAACCTTAGTCCTATCACAGCCCTGCTCTGATGTGAGGGGAGCTTGCAAGAGGTGTGGTCTGCAACATCTTTTATCTTATGAAAGATAGAGAGAAAGAAGGAGAGAAGGGGGACCTACTACCATCAAGAAAGAGAAACCAGGAGTGGAGCGTGTCCTTTTGACTTAGGGTCTCTGGGCTGGGATCCTCCAGGGCATAAGAGATACAGAGAGGCAAAGTCTTTCCCTACAGCTGGCACTCTGAACTTAGACTTCTAGCCCCCTAAAATATAAGAGAATAAATTTCTGTTTGCTAAAGTATCCACTTTTGGTATTTCTGTTATAGCAGTACTAGATAACTAAGAATTTGGTACTGAGAGTGGGGTGCTGCTCTAACAGATACCTAAAATGTGGAAGCAGTTTTGGAATTGAGTAATAAGAGTTTTAAGGTGCCTGACAGTAAGAGTTTCAATTGCCTTGAAGAGACTGCTGGTGGAATTATGGACGTAAAAGGCAATTCTGGTGTTTGCTTAGAAAAAGTGAGGAGAGTTGTAATACCAGAGATGGCAGAGAGACAGTAACAGCAGAGGCATCGGAACCAACAGAACCAAGAGAC
>NW_006922109.1:1599632-1600416 GCF_000298275.1 Orycteropus afer afer | reverse complement strand
AAAGCCAAGGGAGCAGAGTTGCCTTTCCAGTGGGTCTGGTAGGCAGAGCTGAAGGCCAAGGTCAAGGGACCACCTCTACCTAGAATCTAGAGAGCTTGGCCAGAGAGTCTGGAGGGCAGGGCCATTGGCTAGATGGTCTCAAAGAACAGAGGATTATTTTTAAGCCTTGAGAGCTAATGTAAATCTTCTGCTAGGTTTTTCGGCTTCCTTGATACTGTCATCCCTTCTTTGTCTTCAATTTTGCCCATTTTTAATGGAAATGTCTACCTTGTGCCTGTCTCACTATTGCACTTTGGAAGCAGATAAATTGTATTCGGAGTTCAAAGATGAAGATGAATTTTGCCCCAGGATAGGCTTGGAGTTGATTTAAGACTTTTGGAATGATATGATGGGGTGAAAGTATTTGGCATGTGGCAAGGACATGGATTGTGGGGGGCCAGAGGTCATGGTTTGAAGTGTGTCCCCCCAGAATTGTGTAAGCTTGGCTAGGCCATGATTCTCAGTGGTTTAGAAGTTATATAATGATGTCATGTGGCAGATACATGATGACACCCCCTGATGTTATATGCTGATCAGGTGTAAGAGGATAAAGATTAAGGGTGGGCTGCAACACCCTTAGTCCCATGACAGTCCTGAGCTGCTGTCAGGGGAGTGTGGTCTCCAACACCTTTTATCTTCTGAAACCAAACCAAACTCACTGCCATTGAGTTGAATCTGACTCATAGTGACCCCCATTGGGTTTCTGAGGTGGCAAATCTTTACAGAAGTATATTGCCAAGTCTTC
>NW_006922109.1:1592968-1594048 GCF_000298275.1 Orycteropus afer afer | reverse complement strand
ATCCTCCAGACACCGCCATTTTCACTCTACTTCCCCAAACCTGAATAAAGAAAAGCATTTTGAGAACATGTCGTTATTTATAGGAAAGAGTATATAACTCAAGTTAACTAATTTGAATACGGTTTTACAGTCTGTTAGGGATGTAACAGACTCCTTAGCTGTGGATGTTATGATGTTCTGAGCTGTAAGAGGCACACAGTTTTCTTTATTTCTGCTTTCATTTTGTTTTGGAAAATGAATTCCAAAATATTTCCATATTTAGGTCTTAATTATTCAGCTGCCTGCATTGCCAATGCTAATGTAACTGTATAGCATCCTGCTTTGACTCAGTCATATGTCTCTCCGCTGTTTGCTTTGAAGCCTGCCAGGTTTACTCGAGAGGGTTTCATTAATTTCCCGGTGACGGATTCTTTTTTGGTGTCACCTTGCCTCCTAGGTGATGGGCTAACAGTGCTTAGTGAGAAAGAGGCAATTTTTTTAGGTCCATAAATCACTCACCATCTAACAGAACACCGATCGGTTGCCCACTGAGTTCCAGATTGATGGCTATAATTTGTCATTGGTGTCTAGGCTCTGGTTTCAGAGTGTTTATCACCTTGACTCGTGTTGTTTCCGCGCCTGTAACAAGACAAGCGGTGTCTCTCCTTTCCTGCTTCTGGCCTGGCAGCTTACTGCTGGTTTTCATGAAGGTTTCCGACATGGGCAGCCTTGGAGCTCTGCCCTATTGGGACTGAATGAAACACGTGTGCCAGCCGGTCACCAGTGTCTACTCTTTAGAAGAGTGGTGAGCCACTCTGGGAAGTGAGCAAGGGAGCCACAACACAGTTTTGAGAAGGAGCTGAGGGTGGAAAATTCAAGGAAAACTCAGTGCTTAAACAGCTCTGCTTGGACGCCCAGACCCAACCAAACCCATGGCCTCCAGTGGATTCCGACCCACAGCGCCCCTAGAGGGCAGAGTGGAACTGCCCCACGGGGTTTCCAAGGCTGTCAATCTTTGTGGAAGCAAAGCTCAAACCACACCCACTGCCGTGGAGTTGATTCCGACTCACAGAGCCTTTAGAGGACACAGTAGAACTGCCC
>NW_006922109.1:1591020-1592523 GCF_000298275.1 Orycteropus afer afer | reverse complement strand
ACAAGTTGGAATCTCCCTGATGGCAGTGGGTTTGGTTTTGTTTTTTTGGCCCTTACTGCTGTTGCTGAACCCCCTGCATGCCAGGCACTGTGCTGAGTGCAGGGCACAGCTTGGCAACAGAATATGCAGGGGGGGTGCAGGTGGCAGTGGCAGGATTGTGCGGTCCAGCAGTTCTGCAAATGTGGCCCACGGGCCCCGGGAGTTACCAGTGCCCTTTTGGGGTTTCTAAGGTCAAACATCTTCTCATAAAATAATCTAATGGTGTTACTTGCCTTTTCACCTCATTGACATTTGCGTGGATGGTGTAGAAACTGTGGAGGGTAGGACGGATAGTGCCCTCGTGAAAAACCAGGTAGCAGCTCCAAGCAGTGTCGTTGTGTGGACATTCTTTACCGCCACGCTATTGTCACTGTTGGCCGTGGTAGGTGTTGGCCGTGGTTGCTGTCAGCTGTAGTCAGTGCTGGCTGTCTCAGCATTGCCTGCAGTCAGTGTTGGGTCGCATTGCTGGTGGCTGTGGTTGATATTGGCTGGCATTGCTCTCAGCTGGCATTGCTGGTGGCTGTGGTTGCTGTTAGCTCTGGTCAGCATTAGCTGTTGTCAGTGTTGGCTGTGGTTGATGCTGGCTATAGATATTGTCAGCTGTGGTCGCTGCCAGCTATGGTTGGTGTTGGCTGTGGTTGGTGCTGGCTGTAGTCATTGTTGGCTGTAGTCAGTGTCAATTGTTGCTGTTTGCCATAGTTGGTGCTGGTTGTATCCACTGTTGGCTGTAGTGTCACTGTTGGCTGTAGTCACTGTTGGCTGTGGTTGGTGTCAGCATCAGCTGTGGTCAGTGTTGACTGTAGTCACTGTTGGCTGTGGTGGGTGTCAGCTGTGGTCAGCATTGGCTGTGGTTGGTGCTGGCTTTAGTTGGCTATGGTGGTGTCGATGGTCATTGTTGACCATGGTTGGTGCTGGTCATAATCACTGTCGGCGTAGTCACTGTTGGCTGTGGTTGGTGTCATCTGTGGTCAGCATCAGCTGTGGTCACTGTTGGCTGTAGTCACTGTTGGCTGTGGTAGGTGTCAACTGTGGTCGGCATTGGCCATGGTTGGTGCTGGCCATAGTCACTGTCAGCTGTGGTAGGTGTCGATGTCGTTGTTGTTGGCTGTGGTTGGTGCTGGCCATAATCATTGTCAGCCATAGTTGCTGTCAGCTGTAGTTGCTGTCAGTTGTGGTTTGCGTCAGCTGTTATCAGTGTTGGCTGTAGTCACTGGTGGCTGTAGTCACTGTCAGCTGTGGTTGGCGTCAGCTGTGGTCGGCGTCGGCTGTCATCAGTGTTGGCTGTGGTCACTGTTGGCTATCATTGGTGTTGGCTGTAGTCACTGTGAGCTGTAGTCGCTGTTGGCTGTGGTTTGCGTCAGCTGTGGTCGGCGTCCACTGTCATCAGTGTTGGCTGTAGTCACTGTTGGCTATCATTGGTGTTGGCTGTAGTCACTGGTGGCTGTAGTCACTGTCGGCTGTGGT
>NW_006922109.1:1587674-1590400 GCF_000298275.1 Orycteropus afer afer | reverse complement strand
TTTAGTTTCTGTAAATTTGCTTAAGAAGCCCTGATGTCACACTGGTAAAGTGCTCCTCTGCCAATCACAGGTCAGTTCTTCAGACCCACCAGCCACTCTGTGGGAGAAGGATGAGGCAGTCAGCTTCTGCAAAGATCTACAACCTTCAAAACCCTCTGGAGCAGTTCCAGTCTTCCCTATAGCGTTGCTATGAGTTAGCATTGACTCCATGACAGTGGGTTTTTATATGGTTGCTTGTTTCATGTGAGGGAGAACATACAGTATTTGTCCTTTTGCGACTGAGTTGTTTCACGGGACATAATGTTTTCTAGGTTCATCCGTGTTGGGGCTTCAGGACTTCGTTCCTCTTTGTGGCTGAGTAGCATCCCTTTGTGTGTTACACTGCTGTTTGTTTATCCATTCACTTGTTGATGGGTATTTTCCTTTTCCCTCTTCTTGGCTGTTGTGAATAGTGCTGCAGTGAACACTGATGGACACATCATAGGGTTTTATTGACTGATTTTCAGAAGCAGATGGCCAGGCCTTTCTTCCTGGTCCACATCAGTCTGGAAGCTCCACTGAACCCTGTTCAGCATCATAGCACCACACAACCCTCCAGTGACACAAGGGTGGGGCTGTGCGTGAGGGCCTTTGGCCGGGAATCGAACCTGTGTCTCCCATGTGGCAGGTGAGAGTTCTACCCCTGAACCACCAATGCCTGTCACTACCATGTACCCAGGGTAAACAAAATGAAACAAAATGCACAACTTCTTGTGAAGAGTATCCTTGAGGAAGCAGAGAAATAGTTAATTTTGTTCAACTTTGATGTCTGCGTTCTTGACAGTTCTGGGTGACGAAGGAGGCCACACACGAGAGAGATGTCAGCTGTTCTCTGACCTGCAGTGGATCTCCACCGTGCTGGTGGGAGCGCGAGCTGAGCTGGGCATCGTCGTCATGAAAGAACCACCCATAGACAAGCGCAATTGCTCCAGCGTGGGCACTCGGCAGGCAGAGCCGCCACTGACAGACAACTGCGGTCGCCCAGATGTGGTACTTGGCAGACAGAACCACTCACAGGCAACCACAGTCGCTCCAACGTGGGCACTTGAAAGACAGAATCACCACTAACAGACACTCACAGTGGCTCTGAAGTGGACACCTGGCGACACAACCACTGCTGACACACTCGCAGTGGTTCCGACGTGGGGAGCTGGCCGCCGGAACTGCTGGCAGGCAACCACGGTCTCTCTGATGTGGGCACTTGACAGACAGAGCTGCCATCGACAGACAACTGCAGTGGCTCCAATGTGGGCACTTGGCAGACAGAACCACTGACAGGCAACCACAGTGCTCCAACTTGGGCACTTGGTAGACAGAACCACTGACAGGCAACCACAGTCGCTCTGACGTGGGCTCTTGGCAGACAGTTTTTTGAGAAAGAACAAAGAACTGGTCCATCAAGGAAAACATACGGCAGTCTTTGTTGCCACTGATGAGATTCAAGACTCCTCATGAAAATGAGAACTTCAGAAGCCTTGTCAGCCAGCATGAGCTCAACCTCTCCAGCACTGTTAGAATTAGGGGCAACATTCATGAGTGTGAACTTCTTACACTGTGTAGCTCAGTGGACCAGAGTTTTCCAGGTGAGCAAGGAATGAGGCCACGAAGCAAGAGTGGGTAAACGGCCCATTCAAAGTGCAGGAAGAACCAGTTGCTTTCGTGTGGACTTTGATTCATGGAGACCCCATGCGTCAGCAGGACTGTGCCCCGCAGGCTGATTCCCGGAGACCCCGTGCATCAGGAGGACTGTGATTCGCAGAGACCCCGTGCGTCAGCAGGACTGTGCCCTGTAGGCTGATTCGCGGAAACCTCGTGTGTCAGTAGGTTGGGCTCCTTGGGGTCTCAATGGCTGATTTTCCAGACCTCCAGGCCTTTCTTTGGAGGTGCCTCTGGGTGCACTCAAACCTGCAGCCTTTTCATGAACAACCAAGCGGTTAACCATCTGTGCTACCCAGGGATACCCAGGGACTCCAAAGTGTAAGATCGACCACTGTAATGTAACAAAATAAAAGTCATTCCTGTGGTTTCAGTTTCCACCAGGCAGCTACCTGTAAGAAGATACCACTTCCAAGTTTTGGTGAGTATTCAAGGAGAATGCTCACACTTTTCTGATGAGGCTATTAAAATACCCTCCCTGCTTTCCATCCATGTCTGTGTGAGGCCAGGTTTCTTCCTGGACCCCAGTCAAAGCAACACATCTGAACTGAACAATCACAGGGGCTGATCTGAGAGGCCACCATCTTCTCTGAAGTGAGACATTAAAGAGATTTACAATACGTGAAACAATGCCACTCTTCTTCTTAAACTGTTTTCTGTTTTGCACAATGTGGTTGGTTTTTCATGACACTTTGTTGTTTATATGAACATACAAGTATTACTGTTTTAACTGAATTAAATGTTTTCAGTTAATTTTGAGTGTGGCTAATAGCAATAGAACCTACATAAACATAAGCTCCTTAGAGTCTTCCATCATTTCTGGGAAAGTTAAAGGGAGAAGGAACCCTGGGGGCTCAGTCGTTATGCACTTGGTGGCTACTTGAAAAGTTGGCCTTTCAGTCCCATCAGCCACTCCATGAGAGAAAGATGCGGCCGTCTGCTTCCATGAAGACTGAGCCTTGGAGACCCTGTGGGCAGTTCCACTCTGTCCTCTAGGGGCGCTGTGGGTCAGAATGGACTCCAGGGCAGTG
>NW_006922109.1:1585305-1586604 GCF_000298275.1 Orycteropus afer afer | reverse complement strand
CCGTGTTTTATGTGCTCAGTCCTCACTGCTTCATTCCGGTCCATCAGATTGGTTTATTACGAGGTAGTGAGTTTTGTGTGATTTTGTGCTATGGTCAGTGTTGTTTGTGGCTGTAAGTCAGAAGACGCCCACTCTTGATAATTGATAGCTACTGTGTCAGTTTACGCCTCCCTGCTTCTCCGCTAACCTGGCTGTGGCCAGGTTTCCCCGAGCGCCTCCCCAGCCCTCGCGGGGTCTGCAGTCTCTGCCTTGCATGCCTGTTGCCTTTGTGTCAACGGCAGTTTTCTGCAGCCAGCACCTCTACTCGCAGGAGTCAAAGGCCAGGAGTAAACTTATGTGTGTCTGGCTCTGTCTTCACTGGCCAGGTCAGTACGGTGGTGGTGCTGGTGGCAGTGAGCTGTGATGGGTCAAATCGGACTCACGGACCTTCTTTGTACCAGAGTCTAATGGGACGTGGTCCCGTGTCATCTTCACCGTGACGACCGTAGTGTCCGTCCCTCTCATTGCGCTCTCCCTTGCTCGCACTGGCCGCTACTTCACCAGGTACAAGCGCTCCTCCAGGAATGCTCTGTCCTGACACTGGGTCCAAGCAAGCACGTCACGGTGCCCTGTTGGGCTCCACAGGGTCTCCATTGGCTGGTCTTCAGAACCATATCGTCAGGCCTCCTTCCCAGTCTGCCCTAGTCCGGAAGCTCCGCCGAGACCTGCCCACCACGGGGACTTGCTGGCGTTTGGAATACTGGTGGCATGGCTCCCAGCCTCACAGCAACACACAGGCCACCACAGTGTGACATGTCGCCAAAAGGGTGGTGGCGACTTATGTGTGAGAATAGGAAAATAGCTGCTTACTTGGGAAGATCCAGACGAAACAAGAACCGGCGTGGGCAGAGTACCGTGTTCCTTCTGAAAATGGCCAAGTCTGACAGGCGCGTGTCGGGGGGCTTGTCCCGAGCACACGGCATTCCCACCTCTTCCTGGTGGGAGAGGGTCAGAGTCCTGGAGGATGCCTCCAGTGCGGGGACTGTGGCTGCAGTGTCCCTGCTCAGGTGACAGGGCCCCTTCCCAGGCAGGAAGCCAGGTGGGACACATGGGGTCGCTCCCTCGGGAACGCTCACCCATCCTTCCTGTTGTTTGGTTGCCAGATTGTCATCGCAGTTGTTCCTATGCCCCTCCCCACGAGCCGCTTAAAAGCAAAGCAGCTCTCCTCATTGCAGCCCCTCAGAGAATCGCTGTTCCCTCGGGTGGCACAGTGGTTAAAGCGCGTGGCTGCTCACCAAGCAGTCAGTGGTTGGAACCCAG
>NW_006922109.1:1572561-1573529 GCF_000298275.1 Orycteropus afer afer | reverse complement strand
GACGGCAGTGAGTTTGGTTTGGTTTGGTTTGCTTCTGTGAAGATTGACAGCATTGGAAACCTTATGGGGCAGTTCTACTCTGTGGCAAGGGGTCTTGAATTTGTAGGTTTCCTCTTACAGAAGGGACTTAGAAGTCTAGATTTATGTGAACATATAAGGCATTTTCTGTCATTCAAACAGAATAAGGGGATAGTGCATAGTTTAAAATCAATAAGGGAGTGTGTCAGGATTGTATTCTTGCTCTATACTTATTCAATCTGTACGCTGAGCAAATAATCCGAGAAGCTGGACTATATGAAGAAGAATGTGGCATCAGGTTTGGAGGAAGACTCACTAACAACCTGTGATATGCTGATGACACAACTTTGCTTGCTGAAAGTGAGGGTGACTTGAGATCATTTGAGATCACTCGAGAAGACTTGAAGCACTTACTGATGAAGATTGAAGACTACAGTGTGCAGCGTGGATTACAACTCAATGTAAAGAAAACAAAAATCCTCACAACTAGTCCAATAAACAGCTTCATAGTGGATGGAGAAAAGATTGAAGTTGTCAAAGACTTCATATTACTTGGTTCTACAATCAACACCAATGGAAGCAGCAGTCAGAACATCAGACAATGTGTAGCACTGGGCAAATTGGCTGCAAAGGACCTCTTTCAAGTGCTGAAGAGCAAAGATGTCTCCTTGAGGACTAAGGGCACCTGACACAAGCCATGGTATTTTCAGTCACCTCATATGCATGTGAGAGCTGGCCAATGAATAAGGAAGATGGAAGAAGAGTTAATGCTTTTGAGTTGTGGTGTTGGGAAAGAATTCTGAAAATACCATGGTCTGCTAAAAGAACTAACAAGTCTGTCCTGGAAGAAGTGCAACTAGAATGCTCCTTGGAGGTGAGAATGGCCAAACTTCATCTCACATACTTTGGTCATGTTGTCGTTGTTGTGTTGTTGTTATGTGCCATTGAGT
>NW_006922109.1:1569798-1571976 GCF_000298275.1 Orycteropus afer afer | reverse complement strand
TCACTTGGAATTCTAGTTGCTCCCTGGTGACTTTCCCCAACAATGTGCTTTCCCCAAAGTCCCACCAATGAGCACTCACAGAACATGAGTTGGGTCCAGAGCAACTTGGTTTCCCTTCAGCCTCAGTACTGTGTCCTAAGCCTCTCTGACTCTGACCCTGATGCCAACGACAGCAGCCCAGCCTGAGCCCAGGCCCCATCGTTCCACCTGGGTCCCAGTTTGAGAAGGTTGAACTCACACTAAAACTACCTGCATCTTTGTTCTCCTCCACACTGTATCCCTGGCCTGTGTCCATCCTGTCCTCTGCCTGGCCAGTCTGCTCTTCAGTGTCACAACACCTGCATGTCACAACCTCTGTGCAGGCGGGAAGGCCCAGCTAGGCGTCAGGTCTGACCATGTTCAGTTCTGTCCGTCTTTGGAATCCTCTGACTCCAGCTGGAGGTGTTGGAATCTCACTCTTTGCTGCCCCTGTAAAGTATGCTGCTCTGTGCTCCCAGGTTGGGCTCTTCAGCCCCAGATAGACATGTCTCTCACCTGCTAAAGCTGACGGGAACTCTCTGGCCCCCTGCAGGGATGTCCCTCACCCACTCTGGGACTCATTCATTCCCCCACAGTCACCCATGAGCGGGCATGCTGACATTCGCCTGGATGGATCCTTCTTCACAATGACCCGTCTTTCCAGGGTGTCTGGGCGCCTGCTTCTGAGCCATGGTGATGTCTCCTGCCTCCAGATCCCTACAGCCTGTCCTGTTTACAGGGACAGTGGATGGGATCCTTGATGCTGGAGACATGGATTTGATTCCTGGCCAGGGCTCCTCAGGCCCAGCCACCATCTGTCTGTCTACTGGAGGCTTGCATGTTTCTTTGATGCTGAACACCATTCAATGGAGCTAGCAGACAAAGACGGACCTGGTGATGCACTTCTGAAAATCAGCTCATGAAGCCCTGGAGGTCCAAGCAGTCCCACCCACAAGCGATCGCGGGGATGGTGCAGGAGGGGGCAGGGTACTGTTCTGTTGTTCATGGGGTCACCATGGGTCAGGGGCTGATTTCATGGTAGCCAACAACATACCGCCCATGCCAGTCACTTGGCACATGGGTACAGCTTTGAGGGGACACTGTTGTCCCTCTGCTCGAGTATACTTGTTGGGGGCTGGGGTGTGATTCTGTTGGCTTGGGCAGGGACGGGGTCCTTCCCTGATGGGTTTGTGTACCCGCCCTTCTTGAGTACATGTGTGCTGTGCTCCACCTTCAGGGACCTCTCCCATCTTCCCAGCGACCTCTCAGGCAGACTAGGTGGATGTGCAGTCCCAGTGTTACTGAGACAGCCCCTCAACCTCCGAGACTGAAGTGACGTGTGTCACATTGTCCCCAGGCTAATGAGAACCGGACTAAGAGCTGGGAGAAGCGTCCTCCCCTATGTCCATTTCTCCTGCGACAATACTGCATTGCCATTCTGTGCCCACTATAGGCCAGCTTCGTGGTTCCCTGCAGTCAGCTAACTTCAGAGACTTGAATCTTGGTTCTTCTATGTGTACTTGCTGTATGACTATGGGCAAGTCATTTCCCCTCTCTCTCTATGCCATGTGGGATTGTGCTGAGGGTAAAGGAGATGACCAGGCAAGAGCTTTCTGTCATCTTTGGTCCATAGTAAACACTGGATCCATGTGAGCTAACATTAGAAAGATGGCTAGATAGATGGGTGGGTAGATGGATAGGTAGGTAGAGTTAAATGCTCAGATAGATAGATATAGATAGATGGGTGGCGAGAGATAGAGGGATAGATTGATGATAGATGTATCCATTAATTGATAGATAGCTGCTGTCCAGTCAACTCCCACCTCATGGTGACCCTACATACAACAGAACAAACACTGTCTGGTCCTGTGTCATCCACATGACTGTTGGCATATTTGAGTCCATCACTGGAGCTGTTGTGTCCCTCCATCCCACTGAGGATCTCCCTTGTCCTCATTGGCCTTCCACTTCACACAACATGTCTTCCTCTAGCAACTGATCCCACCTGATGTTCAAAGCAAATGAGTCAGACAACGCTTTGTGTGATCCGTATGGTTTTCTGTGGCTAAATTTCAGAAGGTGATCACCACGTCCTCCTTCCTAGCCTGCCTTGGTCTGGAAGCTCAGCTGAAACCTGCCTACCCACGGCGGGCAGGCTGG
>NW_006922109.1:1567662-1569383 GCF_000298275.1 Orycteropus afer afer | reverse complement strand
GGGTTCTGCATAGGAATGGTGGACGCGTGCTGGCTGCTGTAGGTTCTGCACAGGAGTTGGGTTTCAGTATGAATGCCTATCTTCTTTAGCGTGTAGAAGTTTAACCACCAAACTCCTTAGAACAGTGATTACCCAGCCTTGGAGGGATCTAAGGAGTCTGTTTGTGGTGCTTGATAGCATACTGAATGGCAGTCACACGTTTATGTCACCAACCCTTGTGAAAGTCCCAGGATCGGCCTTATCAGGATTATCTTCAGCTCTCATTCTCTGCCTCTTGTCTGGTTGAGTGACGGTGACAATCATAACATTCTGAAAAATGTGTGGCACTATCTTCCAAGTTTCTAATATGTCAAAGATTAGCACAGTCAACACAAATACAAGCAGCAGTCAAGACATCAAATGACGTATTGCACTGGGCAAATCTGCTGCAAAAGACCTCTTTCTGGTGTTGAAGAGCAAAGATGTCTCCTTGAAGTGTAAGGTGCACCTAACCCAAGCCATGGTATTTTCAGTAGCCTTATATGCCTGTGAGAGCTGGACAGTGAACAAGGAAGACCAAAGAAGAGCTGATACTTTTGAGTTGTGGTGTTGGCCAAAAATACTGAAAGTACCATGGACTGCCAAAAAAAAAAAACTAACAGATCTGTCCTGGAGGAAGTGCAGCCGGAATGCTCCCTGGAAGCGAGAATGGCCAGACTTCATCTCACCTACTTTGGTCATGTTGTCAGAAGGGACCATTCCCTAGAGAAGGATGTCATGCTTGGTAAAGTGGAGGGTCAATGAAAAAGGGGAAGGCCCTCAACGAAATGGACTGACACAGTGGCTGTAATGATGGGCTCAGGTACAGCAAGGACTGTGAGGCTGGGACAGGACTGGGCAGTGTCTTGGTCTGTTGTACACGGGTCGCTATGAGTTGGAGCTGACTCAGTGGCACCTGAAAACACCACCAAAGCACACGAAAGCTCTGTTTAGATTAAGCCATCAAATATGTATCATCTCAGGGGAAAAGGACCATTGTTATGCTACACAGTTCAGATTTGAAGAACATCTATAAAGTCTTCCCCATGTTGCGCAAATTGATAGATTTTACTTTTTTCTATCAAAGTTTTCCTAAAGTAGGTTCATGGAAGTGAGGAGGACTCCTTGTGACACAGCAATATTATTTAGCAACTCAGGTTGCACAAGTCACGGTAGAGATGAAGAACCCTCACCCAGTTTGTATCGTATTCGTGGTGGAAATTGTTTTGGTTCTCTCTCTCAATTTCCTGCACACTGAAATGAACAATAAAATGGTTGTGAGGCTGGTGCAGGACCGGGCAGTGTACGTTCTGTTGTATGTGGGGTCGCTATGAGTCGGAGCTGACTCACTGGCACCTAACAGCAACAGCAACAGCAACAAAATGAGCACTGGTAGAGTTCCTTAGACTTTTGCCCAGCAAACGTTCACCGAAGCCCTGCTCTGCCCAGACCAGTGACGTACAGAGGTGAATGCATCTCTGGACTCCAGCCTTCGAGCCTGGCAATCTGCTTCCGTAAAGATGGCAGCCTAGGAAGCCCTGTGTGGCAGTTTTGCTCTGTCACGTGGGCTCCCTGTGAGTCGGAATTGACCTGACAGCACCCAGCACCAGCAGTTCTGTGATGACACACACGGAGTAACCATGATTTGGAATCATCTCTGAGGCTGTGTGTGTGTGAGTGTGTTTACAAACCAAGGGGACATC
>NW_006922109.1:1563534-1565457 GCF_000298275.1 Orycteropus afer afer | reverse complement strand
GGGCCCACCAGTGATGTTTCAGGGACAGAGACAGCTCAGCTCTAGGCTGGAACAGTGGCCACTCCTGCTAAGTGAAAGACAAAATTCCTGCCCTACGCTGCTGCTGTCATTACTGGAAAATGATTCCGAAGGTATAGACGGAGCCGTGGTGCCTGCGTGGTAGAATTCTCACCTTCACGTGGGAGATGCGGGTTCGATTGCCGGCCAGGGCCCCTGCCGTGCAGCCCCCACCTGTCTGTCGGTGGAGGCGCGGGTGCTGCTGGGATTGCTGGGAAGCTGAGCAGGTGTCGGAGGGGCTTCCAGACTCAGGCAGAAAGGCCTGGGACCTGCTGCCACAAATGGGCCAGTGGGAACCCCGTGGATGAGCCGGGCTCCGCGGGGCTTCGGTGGCTGAGTTTTCACAAGTGGAGCACCAGGTCTTTCTTCCTACATGTCTCTGGGTGGACTCGACTCTCCAACCTTTTGGTCAGCAGCCCAGTGAGTTACCTTTGGCACCACTCAGGGGCTCCTTTACTGAGAAGAGAGCTGGAAGAAAAGAAAGAAATGTAATTTATGTTTTTTATGAAATATTTTCTCCTAATGTTTTATACTCAAAATGTCTTAATCCCTTGTCAAAGGGGAGTTTTGCCATCGTAGTCCACCTCTCAGTGGAAGTTTGCGACCCATGTGATAACTCCTGTGTACTTTCTTGCACAGCTGTGGTGATTATAATCTTTGAGGGCACTGCTGAAAGGCACTATTTAAAGCACAAAGGATGTTGAATACTCACTCATGAATTCTAACGGCCCTCTGGTGGGGAAGGGAGGTGGCAACGTGACAGTCAAGGTCACGTTGGTGAGTTGGTGATGGGTTTGATGTGGCAGAAGGGTTTCTGGCCGTCTTCGACCTGTTACTTGTCCTCACTGGTCCTGTCAGGCTTGGAGAGGGTGAGCAGGCAAGGAAGCCCGTTGAAGCAAAACTGGGAACTACGGCCGTTGCTGTCCAGTTGGTTCCAACTCATGGTGACGCCGTGGATTACAGACAGCTGGTCTCCGAGGGTTTTCTAGGTGGTAATCTCTGCAGAAACAGGACGCCAGGCCTGTGTTCCAAGGTTTTTCTGGCTGGATTTGAACTGCCAACTTTCTGTTTTTTTCATGTTTGATGTTCTTGATGTCATCCCACGATTTATCTTACCTTCAGTCATGGGTTTGCAGTGCATCAAACCTATTCTTGAAATGGTCTCTAAATTCAGGTAGGATGTACTCAAGACCCTATTTGGGCTTTTGTGGACTAGTTTTAATTTTCTTCCGTGCTTAACTGTACTGCCAGCAGGGCTGGCTCTCCCGCTCTCTGTCCCTCCATTTACATACATGAAGGTCAGCGGTTTGCACCCACTCGGCTCCATGGCGGAAAGACAAGGCAGTCTGCTTCTATGAAAACTAGAGCCTGGGAAACCCTGTGGGCTAGTTCTGCTCTGTCATACAATGTCACTATGAGTTGGGGATCGACTCGATGGCCCAGAACAAACATACAATGTGCCATTGAGTCAATTCCAAATTCCAACTCATAGTGACACTATACATACATACATACATGTATATATACACACATACACACATAGATAGACCAAAACCAAACCCACTGCTGTTGACTTAATTCTGACTCACAGCGCCCCTAGAGGACAGAGTGGAACTGCCCACAGGGTCTCCAAGGCTGTCAGTCTTCACCGAAGCAAAGCCCAAACCACACCCACTGCCATGGAGTCGATTCCAACTCATAGTACCCCTAGAGGGCAGAGTGGAACTGCCCCAAAGGGTTTCTAAAGCTGTCAATCTTTGCAGAAGTAGATTGCCTCATCTTTCTCCTGCAGCTGGTGGGCTCGAACCATTGACCTTTTGGTTAGCAGCTGTGATGGCCTTAACTGCTACATCACCAGAGCTAAAT
>NW_006922109.1:1557826-1562089 GCF_000298275.1 Orycteropus afer afer | reverse complement strand
GAGGACTTTCAATGGACTTAAGTTAATGGCCTGCCGTGTGGTTTAGTAACATCAGGACTGTGTCTTTTACTTGTTAACTTTGGGCTTGTCAGTCTCAGCAGCCAACAGCTGCCTGAGTGAAGAAATGCCTCTAGCTCCAGTGGGCCGGGAGCAGGAGGCAGAGCTGAACCCCAGGGTTGAGGGGCTTTCACCCAGCCCCTAGAGCCTGACACTTTGAACTTGGACTTAAAGCCTCCAAACTGTAAGAGAATAAACTCCTGTACCATCCCATTTGTGGTATATTCCTGTTAGAGTGGCACTAGGGAACTGGAACATTGCTGACAGAGACAGGTTTTCTTTTTGGGGAGATGATACTGTTCTGGAATTAGATCATGCAGACGGCTGCACGACCTTGTGAACCTATGGAAACTCACACATCACACTCTTGAAAGGGGGGATTTCTTGGTACATGAACCACATCTCAGTAACAAAGTAGAAGAAATATTATTTCAAAGAGAAACACCCTAAACCAACAAACTGTCTCCCATAAAGAATAACAAAGGTCAGAAACGAATCTTGGAAAACACTAGTTCATGCTCGTCATTTCTTGGCTAAGTTTTATTTGGGCCAAAGGCATTCAATGAACGTAGGCTTCTCCATAACTTTGGGGAGTGATGAATGGGATGGTACGGTTTTAATGTGGACAGTTATTCCCTTAGTGGGTTTAAACAAGGGCATCAGTTGTGGGAAGGGAACTGAATCGTTTTACGATGTTACTTGGACCCTGCTATCACACGTGGTTTAGATCATTGGTTATCTTAGTAGTTCACAGGCAGGAGGCAACTTGCACATTTGGAAATTTGGAAGTTTGTCTCTGCCTTGGAAAGCTGGAGTGATGTGAGAGACACTCAGAGGGTCATTTACTGAGAGGGCCTCAGGGCCACGTGGGGTCAAGATACTCACAGCTAGAGAGGTGACCTTGATCAACTTATTTTTCTGAAATAACCTTTGACTGAAAGCATTTACTTACACTTTCAAATGAAAAATTACAGCCAAAGATTAAACAGAGTGCCAACATAGTTTATGATGCAACCAGTGAAAGAATGTTTGAAAGCAGAGTAAGTTAGAAAGACAACACATGCAAAGGGAAAGAAAGCACAGTGGTCAGAAATGTGGTTGTTGGGGGTGCTTGGAAATGTACACACTAACTGTGATTGTACAGGGATAATGGGAAATGTACACACTAACTGTGGTTGTACAGGATGATGGGAAATGTACACACTGTGGTTGTCAGGGATGATGGGAAATGTACGTGCTAACTGTGTGACTGTACAGGGATGATGGGAAATGTACGTGCTAACTCTGTGATTGTATGGGGCTGTGGGGAAATGTACATGCTAACTGTGAGATTGTACAGGATTATGGGAAATGTACACGCTAACTGTGTGATTGTATGGGGCTGTGGGGAAACGTACACGCTAACTGTGTGATTACATGGGATGGGAAATGAGCTGTGTGATTGCATAGGATGATAGGAAATGTACCCACTAATTGGTGTGATTGTACAGAGGTGCACAGATACCAACATCTCAGAATTACAGACCACCTTCCAAGTCAGCAGATGGTGTGTTCTTCTGATTACTTGTCATTGTTGTTAGCTGTTCTCCAGCTGGCCGCTGACTCATGGTGACCCCATGCATAGTGGGACCGAATGCTGCCTCGTCCTGTGCCACCCCCATGATCAATTACAGACTGAACTGTTGGGATCCATAGTGTTGCCATTGGCTGATTTTCAGTAGCTCACCTGGCCTTTCTTGCTAGCCTGCCTTAGTCTGGAAGCTCCACGGAAACCTGTTCAGCATCTGTTTTGGTTCCCCAGTGCCACTCCGACAGGAAACATACCACAAATGGGGTGGCCTTAACAAAGGGGAGTTTATTCTTACAATTTGGAGGCTCTTAGTCTGAGTTCAAAGTGCCAGGCTCTAGGGGCTGGGTGAAAGCCCCTCAACCCTGGGGTCTAGCTCTGCCTCCTGCCCCTGGCCCACTGAAGCTAGAGGCATTCTTCACTCAGACAGCTGCTGGCTGCTGAGGCTGCCAAGCCCAAGGTTGACAAGTATAAAGGCACAGTCCTGATGTTACCCAACCACATGGCATGCCATTAATATAAGTCCATTGTAAGTCCCAAGGTTGGCAGAGCATGGTAGGCTGCTGAACAATGACACAGCTACATGCAGGATGCAAGTTCGCCCTAAGCTAGAGACTATTCCCAAGGCTGCTTCTTATATACAGGAAGCAGACCACATTCCCAAAGACAGCTATTCAGCTGCTTGTGGTAGATCCCAACATGGAGGTGATTGCCAATCTCATCATGGGGAATAACTACCACCAGCTGCCCAGCCACTCAGCCAGGCCCAGCCAAGCTGACACACAAATCTAACTACCACAGCATCGTAGCCACACATAAGCCTCCACTGACAGGTGGGTGGTAGCTGTGCTTGGGTGCACTGGCCGGGAATCAAAGAAAGGGAGAATCCTACTAAACATCAATGCCCCGTATCCAGTATAAAGTTGGTGCTTAGTAAATGTTTCTTCACTAAACTTAACAGACGTGGGCTCTGTCTAGAGCCCTGGGTGGGAGGGTTCAGGAAGACCAGGACACCAGCTCAATGACTGAACCATAGGTTTAAGCTGCTATCTTGCCCTCCTCACAGACACTACTGTGACGTGTTCTCATCCCTGTGACCCCACCTTCCATCCTTGGGGTTGCTGTAGGGCACTAGGTGAAATAGAAAGAACCATGACAGTCCAGCTTCCAGTCCTGTCAGCGACCAGTGGCACAGTGTGTGTTGAGCCACCACACCTTCTGAGCACTGGTCACTCTGGGGGATGGTGCACAGGTGATGGCGGATGGGACGGTACATGGTTGACAGCACACCTGTGGCAATGCATGATCACAGTACACAGGGAGGCTGCAGAGATGACAGTACACAGGTGAGGGTATAAAGGTTACAGCACACAGGTGATGTGCAGGTGACAGTACACAGGTGAGCGTATACAAGTGATGTGTAGGTGACAGTGCACAGGTGATGTACAGGTGACAGTGCACAGGTGATGTGCAGGTGACAGTACACAGGTGATGTATAGGTGATAGTACACAGGTGAGGATGTGCAAGTGACATGGTGCATAGGTGGTGGTGCACAGGTGTGCAGGTGACAGGTAGTGCATGGATGCTGATGATAGAAGCTGCAGGCTGTCCCCAGGCCTACTGGAGAGTGGCCGCATGTTTCTGACAGCTTCCATGCCTGACTAAGCCTTGGCCTCCAGGACTGGGAGTCCCTGCCAGCAGGTAGGCCCTTCTCATGCTCCCTAATTCGTTGATGGTCCTGGTACCTCATCAGTTGTTCCAGGGGCCTCCCAAGCCCTCCACTGGGTCCTCCTGGCTGTCCCAGTGACTTATGTCCCTAAAATGTGCCTGTCACTCAGTTCTCCACAATCCCTTGAGCTCTGCAGGGTCACACATGGATCTTCCTTTAGTTCAAACTTGTGACTGGCCCCACTGCCCTCCCACCTTGCCCTCTGCATGCTCTCGGTGCCTAGGTTGGACCTGCCCTCCTCATCAGGCCTTTCCTGGAAGGATGGACTTCTCGGCCTTGCCCCCAAGGGCCTGATACTCATGTTCACAGCTCTTACCGGAGTGGAAATCAACTTCCCCTGGGCCAGTCATTAACACCATCACCAGCTAAGACGTGTGATGAGATTTAATGAAGAACACTGTGGTCAAGAGCAATTTCGGGGCCGTGGCTGGATCAGGACAGCTGGAGGACAGTGGTCTCTCCCTCCCCGTGTGCCCACTACCCTCGCCTAGTGTCCTCCTGAAGACGCAGAGCCCTCCCTCAGTGGCTATGGTACTGCTGTCCCTGGAGCTGGGGTCTCGGGTCAGACTGACCTGTGTGTGGCCTGGGCCACTCCATGTGCTTGCTCAGCCTGGCACCCAGGAGAGGCTCTTCTGGCTGAGGCCCTGGAAGGACCCACGTGCCTCTCATGCCTGCCAGAAGCACGTCTTCCACTGTTCCCGTCCTTTTCTCAGGGACAGTTCCGTGCATCTCACCCAGGACAGGGGTTCAGTCTTTCCTCCTTTCTTACCCACCCCATGACATTTGACTTAACGAAGATAATAAAGAGAAGCCAATGAAGAGGACTCGGAATCAACTCGATGACAGTAGGTTTGGTCTTTGTGGTTACTGAAGATTTAACAGTTCCACATTTGCTGTCACATAGGACCG
>NW_006922109.1:1552534-1555726 GCF_000298275.1 Orycteropus afer afer | reverse complement strand
TGAGCAACAACATGGGTACATGCAGGGTCCAAGTGTGCCATAGGCTAGAGACCATTCCCCAAGGCTTCTGCTTATATACAGGAAGCAGACCATATTCTCTAAGGCAGCTACTCAAGTAGATTCCACCATGACTTGATTACCAGTCTCATCATGGGGAAAACTACATCTAGCTGCCCAGCCGCTCAACCAGGCCTAGCCAAGTTGACACACAAACTGAACTACCACACCTGGTGGTCTGCTCCTATAAAGATTATAGCCTCGGAAACCCTATGGGGCAGTTCTGCTCTGTCACTGGGGTCACCAGCAGCAGTCATGCCTACGATTCTGGAGTAGCATAAACGGTCACGCATTCAACTATTAGCTGAAAAGTTGGCAGTTAAAACTCACCCAAAGGCACCTTGGAAGGTAGGTCACAGCCAGGAATAACCCTGGGAAGCAATTCTTTCTGCACATGAGGGGTCACCATGAGTTGGGGTCATGTCACTGACAGCTAACACCATAGATGGGCCATGAGAATAAATAAGCTGGAATAAGGAGACACTTACCAAGGGCTGGGCCATACCACTGTAGGGTGTGTCTTAAACCTCATGACTTCTGAGTTATTAGAAGCAGCATAGACTCAGAGGTAAGCATACAAACTGGGGAAGACAGAAGCCATGTGAAGATGGCCAAGAAACAGGGCCCCCAGGGGTTTAGAAGCCAAAAAGGCAAAGACCTACCCCCAGAGCTGAGAGAGAGAGGCTTCCAGCAGAGCTGCACCCTGGATTCGGACTTCTAGCCTCTTGAACTGTGAAAAAATAAATTCTGCGCTTGAGAGCCACCCCTTGCAGTATTTCTGTTATAGCAGCTCTAGGAGACAGAGACAGAGAGCGTCATATAGCACCCATCTGTGATTTGGAGAAATGTCTACTGCAGTCAGCAGCACTGGGATTGCATAGATTTAATATAAGCACTAGAGAACAAATAAGTGCCTTTTGATGGTAGTACACCAATGTACTAAACATTCAGTGGATGGGGGAACAAAATCAAAATTGTTTCTTTTTGCGAGAAATAGAAGACAGCAGATTGTCCTGAAAACTATTGAGATATGAAGCTGCCAAAAAACTCCTTCCAAGAGAAACCAAAATGGCGCCCACCACTTGGGGATGTCAACAGGTCAATGAATGTCTCTGGCCCATTCATTATCATCAAATACAAATAATAACACATTTGTCTGTTCTGAGGTGACGACTAAATAAGGTAAGGTGGCTTGTGCCATCTCAAGGCTGTAAATATATGGTAAATTAGATGCGTAAGTCATTGGAATGTTGGGACAAAGGTGATGGGGTGCATTTTTTAATGTTTGTGCGCATGGATTATATAATTCATATTTTTGCCAGAGTTAAAGCTTCTCGAATCCATATTACCTTAATCAAAAGTTCATTAAAGTCTGACATGGTATCTGATATTTTGAGACTCACAAGAATTCAGTGTTTAGCTACTAACTGAAAGGTTAGAGGTTCCGGTGCCCCCTGAGGCACCTTGGAAAGGAGACCTGGCATTGCCCTTGCAGAAATCCAGCCATTGAGATCTCTCTGCAGCACAGTGCTGCTCTGACCCACATGGGTCACCCTGAACCAGGACCGACTCAGTGTCAACTGGTTTATTTATTTTTTAACATTGCTTCTTGCAAGTGATTTGTTGTCTCATCTTTACCACATTTAAGTTTGTGTTTTCTGGGGAAAGACTCAGATGTCTTGAAATTTGAATGGCCACCAAATACTCAGCGTTAATGAAAATTGTCAACCATTGGTGAAGATAGCTGCCATTTGCCAAACACCTGTTATGTGTCAGGCTCTCATGGAAGATGACAGTGTGGTGACAGAGGTGTTCCCTCAGTCACCAGGAGATTAAATGACATCCTAAAGAGACAGAGGACGTGAGTACCAGAGGTCCAAGTTGGACCCATGCATTCTGAACCCAAATCCCAGGGAACCTTTCTTTATTAACTTTTCATTGTGGTTTTGGTGGAAGTTTACAGAGCAAAGTGGCTTTCCATTCGATAGTTCATGTGCATTTTGATTCATGACATTGATTGTAGTCTTTGCAGTGTAACAGCACTCTCTCCCCACTTCCTCCCTGTGGTACCGTTTCCATTCTTCCTTCCTTCCTGTCCCTTCCTACCTGCTGAGCTTTATTCCTGGACACATGCTGCCCTTTTGATCTCATGTTGCTGGTTCCAAGGAGTGTGTAGCTCCCTGGTGTTACTGTTTACCTTATGGACCTGTCTTCTGTTTGGCAGAAAGTTGAGCCCTGGGAT
This sequence comes from Orycteropus afer afer, assembly GCF_000298275.1. Classification (NCBI taxonomy): domain Eukaryota; kingdom Metazoa; phylum Chordata; class Mammalia; order Tubulidentata; family Orycteropodidae; genus Orycteropus; species Orycteropus afer. Next base: position 1,553,427 of record NW_006922109.1, on the reverse strand, counting down.
TAAGTTTGGTTCCAGGCCTGAAGGGTGTCTAAGGGCTGTAGTATTGGAGGTTCCACCAGTCTTTATCGGATGCCCAGGGGACTTTTCCACCAGGCAAGTCAACCAAGAACTTAAGGCAGCACGGGAGAGCTCCCCACTGGGAAGAAGGACTTATGGCGCATGTTCATATCTTTGAAAACAATAGTGGTTCACTTTTGAGGTGAGTGATTAACAGGAAGGGTTTTCACCCAGTTTATAAACTTCAGGCTCAGGATACTGTCAGGTCTGCTCAGGTGTCAAGCTGACTTTTCTGAGGCCACAGTGCTGGCCTGCCGGTGAAGACCAAAGCCCACGTCCCTTCCTTCAGGCCCAGAACATAATCTTTTCTCATTATAAGGCAAAAGAAAGTCCCAGCAACTCTCTCAACTGCCTCGGAATCATATGCTATGAAAAAAAAGAAAAACAAACTGATAGCTTGAAAACCATCAGTGTAAGCTCAGGTCTGACCTTCAACTGCAGCTGTCCTCTGCGCTGTTCTGCAGCGTCCTGATGAGCTGTGATGACATCATTAAAGGCTGCGTCATGGAGGCAGTTTCTTTGTCCTCTGTGTTGTCAAGATGATAATTGTAATTTGGTTTTCCGAAGGGAAAACAGAAGGAAGGGACGTGTTGACACAGAGCACAGAGGGAAATTGAATGTGAGGGCTGAGCTCCGAGGGCCCAATTCAACATCGTTCAAGCACCGTTAATGTGATTTCAGGAGCTCTGGTGGCATAGTGCCTAAGGCACTTGACTGCTAATCAGAAGACTGGTGGTTCAAACCCACCAGCCACTCCTCCTTAGAAGAAAGGTTGGGCAATCTACTTGCGTAGTGATACCGCCTCGGAAACCCAAGGAGGGGTTGCTGTGAGTCAG
>NW_006922109.1:1546138-1552259 GCF_000298275.1 Orycteropus afer afer | reverse complement strand
TATATCATGGAGTTCCAGAAGAATGAAGAAATCTAGCTTGGAAGAAGTACAACCAGAACACTTCTTAGAAGTGAAGATGGTGAGACTTTTCATCTCAGATACTTTGGACATACTATCAGAAGGGACCAGTTGAAGATCGGCAAACAAGAAGACTTTCAATGAGATGGATTGACACGTTGGCTGCACCCATGGGCTCAGACATAGCAGTGATTGTGAGAATGCTGCAGGACCAGGCAGTGTGTGTTCTGTTGCACATGGGGTCACTATGAGTCAGAACCGACCGGACGGCACCTAATAACAATAACAACCTCGTTTAACTGACCCTGGTCTGCCCTACGGTTGGGATTGGAGGCTGATTGACCTGTAATTAGCTGCTGCAGCTTCTGCTCTGTGTCCCTTCCTTTCTGTTCTGGGAACTGGTGAGAGGGAGCAGCTACTCCCTCTTGTATTTGCTGAACAGCATTGACTACCAGCAGTCCCACCCTCAGCCCTCACTTTCCCCGTGATTTCTTTCCTTCCATCAACTAGTGGTTCACAGTTTTGAGGAACAGAGAGAAGAATGGGGAAATCAGTTATTTTTGTAAGAGAGAGCATAAATCAGTTAGAACCTCTGCATCCACCTATCCTTCAAGTGTTTATTGAGCTCTTACTAACTGCCAGGCTCCCTTCAGGTGTTCACACTGAGCTTGCAACCATGTGTACATTCTGAATACTTAGGAGGCGGAGTGGGTCAATGGTGCAATTCCTGCTGCTTCCGGGCAGGAGGCCCGGCTTTAATTTCCTGCCAGTGCACCTCCTGGGAAACCACCACCGTCTGTCCGTGGAGGCCTGTGTGCTGCTATGATGCGGAATAGGTTTCAGAAGAGCTTCCAGACTGAGTCGGAGTAGGAAGAGAAGCCTGGGAATCTCCTCACACAGGTCTGATTCATGACTGATCACAGGGCAGCACTGGGTTCAGTTGTGCATGGGGTCATGAGGAGTTGGTGGCTGGCTTGATGTCCACCACCACCACCACCACCAAACACCTCACTGAGAATGTGTAAAGCAGAGGTCCTCTTTTAGTTTACTGAGTGCAAACTAGGAAAGATGGCAAAAGCAGCCCCAGGTTTTGAAGGTTTTTGTGTGTTCTATGGTTTTCATGATGGAAGGAAGGGGAAGTGCTTGTCCTCATGGAAGATCTAGCTCCGCCTCTCCCTTTGTTGCCCCTCTTCTCCCTTTGTAGCTCTTCCTCTCCCTTTGTAGTGCTGCCATGCCCTTTAAATGGACTACTGAGAACTGGATTCTGTCCTCCAGCAGAGCTATGGGGAAGCTGATGAGTGGTATTATGGGGGTCAGAACATCTGTGAAGTAAGGACAATGCCATTCCCTCTTGGGAGATTTCCACCAAAGGAACGAAAAACACAACACAGATGTTCTCAGGGGGTTCTCATAAACACCAGTTACCTGAAGGTTAAGATGTTATTTGTTTTAAAAAACGATTTCCAGTGCAACCCCTCATTGAGTCAACCAACTACTGTGCAGAGGCCCCGGGGATACAATGCCAAATAAGACCTAGACCCTCCGTGAGGAGCTTATCCCGAGGGGCAGGGGGAGACAGCAACAGGAGCACCCATCAGCTGTTAGGTCCAAGTCCAGCAGCATCAGTGAGACCCACAGCCCCTTTCCAGATGTCATGGGTGCAGACACTCATGTGTACATGCTCACACGTTTTGGACCAGCTGGCTTCAGGGTAGATGCCAGTTGTTTAAACCTCTAATTTAGATTAGGGTAGCACTGACAATAAGAAGTGCAGCCGGAATGCTCTTTGGAAATGAGAATGGCCAGACTTTGTCTCACCTACTGTGCTCATTTTGTCAGTAGGGACCATTCCCTAGAGAAGGATGTCATGCTTGGTAAAGTGGAGGGTCAATGAAAAAGGGGAAGGCCCTCAACGAGATGGATTGAGACAGTGGCTGCAGTGATGGGCTCAGGTCTAGTAAGGATTGTGAGGCTGGCACAGGACCAGGCAGGGTTTCGTTCTGTTGTACATAACGTCACTATGAGTTGGAGACGACTCGATGGCACATAACAACAACAAGCACTGAGATTTGGTTCTTAGGGTGATGAGTCCTAACGTGTGCATGTAAATTAAGCATTTTCCCTCCAACACTAAAGAAACTTTTCTCCCTTTGAAAAGATGGCTCTAAGATTTTGTTCTGAACAAAAGTCACTCTTGGTGGTTTTCTGAAGTGGTGTTGCTGGAGTATGCTACTCTCAAGGGCGTGTGGTTGTAGCTACTCCCCAGTCGTCAAAGACATGCATGGATTGACAGTGTTGTCTGTGACAAGTACCTGACTGTAATCAGGTGGAGTTAGCTAGCGCTTCATAAACAGCCCTTAGCCGTTTCTGAGCCTCTCTGAGGTTCAGATGTCGACAGCACAGTTAAAGTGATTTAAGTCAAATGGAAGGACGTTAGAACGTGTATTGGTTCTACATCACAGCAGCCTGTCTCAAGTTGATTTCCTCCACTTGTCAGATCTTACCATTGACTGACATGTCAGGGCTCTCGAACACTCCTGCGAAGAGTACGGTTATGAGGAAACTCAGAGGATGCTTCAGACCACATTGCATAATTAGAGCATGTTTTTAGCGAGGGTTTGTGTGGAAGTGGGAGCGCATTGCTCAGTGGAAGAGCTGTGGTTCTTGAGTTCATCACGGAGCAGGGCTTTCTCGCTTTTACTAAGGTGATTTCTTGTGCACTTTGTCATGGTAGCTCCAGGATGCTGAGACACCCTCTGTCCTCCACGTGGCCACCAGCTTCTCTGTCAAAGACACAACTATGTCCACAGGTGCCCCTCTGGCGGCAGGTGTGTCTCCTCGGACCTGCCCAGAGTACTCACCCTTGGCTCTGTCAGCCTAGTCCATGGCCACTGCCCTGCCGCCACCCCACTTGGTCCTGAGCCCCACCAGCAGAGCGGTTGCTCCCTCCATTGCTATGGAAGCTCCTTGTGGAAGCTCTTAACCACGTCCATGGTGGTGACTCCTGCCATCTGCCCCGTGGCTGTGAGCTCCACCCTTAGGATCTGAGGGTGACCCTCTCTGCATGGCCAGCACCTATAGCAAAGGCCTGCCACACAGCAGATGCCCAGAATGGCTCTCTCAGTGAGTCAGTGGACAGATAAGGGGCAGGGACAGTCATCTGTAAGATATTTCATGTTATTTAGGTCTGTTTATATTCACTGCTCTGTGATTTCATACTGTATTCCATAGTGCTCACAGAAATGCGATCGTTTTCTTAACTCTCTAAACACAAGTTGGAGTCCTCAGGTGGTGCGAACAGTTAACGCACTTGGCTGCTAACCACAAAGCTGGTGGTTCAAGTCCACCCAGAGGTGCTGGAAGTCTGAATGCAGGGTGTCACCAGGGCCATGCCCCTCCAACGTCTCTATTAGAAGACCCTTCCTTGTCTTTTCCAGCTTCTGAGTGTCCCAGGAGTTCTTGACTTGTTGATAGACCCTCACATGCTATCTTCCTCTGTTTGTGGCTCTCTTTTTCGGAGTCCCACTCTGGAGGGACTGGGATTGGCACCCATCCAGCATGGCCTTGTTAACCTAACAGACAACTTCTGCAGAGAAAAACTTGATTTGTAAGCAAGGTCACACTTGCAGGGCCAGGGGCTCAGATGTCACCATACCTTTGTGCAGACATAATTTAACAGGTGAGAGGTGGTAGAAACTAGATGCAGGGGAAACCTCAAGGAGAGGGGAAGACCCAGCAGCTACAGTGGCTGAAGGAAGCTGACAATGAGGCCTGAAGTTTGCCGTGCAAATGGTGTTACAGAGAAGCACAATACTCAAGAATCACTTCAGAGGTTTCACTAGGACAACTGAGTAAATATGGACAGTGATATTGGGGGAGTCAGAGATCCCACCAAGCCCCCGGGTGTGCTGACTGGGCAGGTGGTGATAGGATCGAGGCGAATGAGCAGGTGTAGGGGAGAAGGTGAGCTTGGTCTTTGCGGTGCTGGGTTGGAGATGCCTGCAGGACATCTAATAACTGGTGGAAACAGTTCAAGCTTAGAGGAAGAACGCAGCCTTCATAACTGCATGTTAATAAGTGCACTGTTTTAGCCCCTAACATTCCGTGTATATCTAAGTGACATTTGGAACCTAGAAAAAAAGAAATCACGAAATTGATCTTTTCCCAAAAGTTTGGAATAATATGAAACTCAACACTGGTAAACATAAACGAATACCACCCAACACAGCTGAAGTAAGCAGGACTGTAAGTTTCCATAACTTTGTGTGCTGTAGACTTGCTCCAAATAAATTAGCAAGACCATTAATCCACCATATTTGGAAGCCATCCATATTTGGTTGCCTGTTATTAAAAGAACGGGTCCATAAGAAATCAACTCTTTTTCTGAATTTGTCATGACCATCCATAAAATACGATTTCTGCTTTCACTTTAAGTGTTTGAGGACCTCTGGTGGCATAGTGGCTAAGGCATTTGACTGCCAACCAGAAGGGTAGCTGTTCAAACCCACCAGCCATTCCTCAGAAGGAAGATTGGGCAATCTACTTCCATAGTAATACTGCCTTGGAAACCCAAGGAGGGGTCACTTTGAGTTGGATCCGACTTGACGGCAGTGAGTTAAGTATTTGAACTTCACTCTCTCATTTCCCATGATCTCTGTGGGGAGATCCTTCATTGTGTCTTTCAGCTTCTGGAGGTCTGAATGAGTAGCATAGCCTTCATCTCTCTGACTTAGAGGAAACCACTATTCATAGGTTTGTAGGTTTTTTTTTTTTTTTTTCTTACGTTAATTAGCTTACATTTTGGCTGAAGTGTCTATGTTTGCCCCAGGGCTTTGAACTGGTTCCATGTGGTTCAGTCATGCCCAAGGGAGCCTACATGGTGTATAGCAACCAAATCTCTTGCATGTGGGATTTTGACTCAAGAAGGAAGCAGGCAGTGGTGTTCTGCTCAAAGATGGCTCCCAACACAGAGTGGTGAGGTTGGCCACCATCTTTGAGTGGCACACTGCTCCTATTACCTACTCTGGTCAGAACCCCAGCCACGAAAGATTGGGTTGCTATGCAATGTGTGCATACCACAGGCCATGACTGAACTGTTTTGAACTTGTTTGAATTCCTGGCTTGCCCAGCCTTCCCCAGGAATTGAAAGAGCTTGAGTTTAAGGACCTTCACTCTGACTTAGCTTTATGATTCCCCAAAGAGAAGCAATCATCTCACCATTGCTGTCAACCTGCTCCCACAGGAAATGAACCTTGGGAACCATGCTTGCAAATACAGACTGTGATTTTAAGTTGAGTATTTTTCTTTGTCTTCCTCTCCTGCTTTTCCATGTCCCCTTTTTGTCTCTCGTGTGTGTGCGTGTGTGTGTGTCAGGGGTGTGGTGGGATGGGGTGGCTGGGAGAAAAGTTATAGATAGTAGCTGGTAGTTCTTGTTGGGTGCCATCACATCAATTCCAGCTCATAGTGACACCATGTGACAGAGTAGAACTGTCCCATAGGTTTTTTTAGGCTGTCAATCTTTATGGAAGCAAAGCCCAAAACATACCCACTGCCATGGAGTCATTCTGACTCATGGTGCCCCTGGAGGACAGAGTAGAACTTCCCCAGAGCGTTTCCAAGACTGTCAATATTTATGGAAGCAAAGCCCAAACCACATCTATTGCTGTGGAGTCAATTCTGACTCAGTGCCCCTGGAGGACAGAGTGGAACTGCCCCACAGGGTTTCCAAGGCTGTCAATCTTCACAGAAGCAAAGCCCAAACCACACCCACTGCTGGAGTCCATTCCGACTCACAGCACCCCTAGAGGACAGAGTGGAACTGCCCCACAGGGTTTCCAATGCTATAAACTTTCCAGGGGGAGCTCTGGAAGCATAGTGCTTAAGGCACCTGACTGCTAACCAGAAGGTTGGCGGTTCAAACCCATCAGCCTCTCCTCAGAAGGAAGATGGGGCAATCTACTTCCGTAGTGATACTGCCTCGGAAACCCAAGGAGGGGTCGCTATGAGTCGGGTCCGACTCCAGGGCACATAACAACAACAAGAAGTGGATAGGAAGTCAAAACGGCACTTCTTTCAAAGGATGGGCAGTGATGAACTGTCCAGA
>NW_006922109.1:1542439-1546038 GCF_000298275.1 Orycteropus afer afer | reverse complement strand
AAGATGGGGCAATCTACTTCCGTAGTGATACTGCCTCGGAAACCCAAGGAGGGGTCGCTATGAGTCGGGTCCGACTCGACGGCACATAACAACAAAATAACAACAAACTTTCCAGGAGCAGACCACATCTGTCTCCTGTGGAGCCTCTGGGTGGGTACCATTGCCAACCTTTTGGTTAGCCGCTGAGTGCTTAAGTGCTGCACCACCAGAGCTCTTTGTAGACGGAAGGAGAAGATGGGCAGACGGGCAACTGAGTGAGCAAATGAAAGGTTTCAGTTCACGGGAGGCCGCGGTAAAGGCAGGCCACTGACTCTTTCATGAGCAAGGACTTGATGTGCTGCATCGGGACTTCGTTAGCTCTACAGTGGGACTGCGAATGCCACCTGGCAGGGAGCAGTGTGAGAACTGAAGGAGACTGGCTGACGGAGTGTGAACGTCAGCGCCTGGCATATGGGCAGCAGCTAGGAGGTGTTACTCCTGGGAGTGGAGGCAGATATGGACAGACAGGCTTATTCTATTGCTAACCTGGCAAATGTCAAAATTCAAATGCAATTTTAAATTTCACGTGTGGTATCTCATTTAAACCTAGCAGCCTGCATCCCTAGCTCACACTCCTAACTACTGCTGTGTGAGGGCTCTCTTGTAACCAATAGTAGGCAACCTGAGCCCAAGTCTCTACCAGCAGCTTTAAATAAAATCCCCTGTGGGAACTAGCCAGGAGCTCTGGTGGCACAGTGCCAAGGCATTTGATGGTTAGCAGTTCAAACCCACCAGCCTCTCTGCAGAAGGAAGATGAGACAATCTACTTCCATAAAGATTTACCACCTTGGAAACCCAATGGAGGTTACTATGTATGTGTTGGAATCAACTCAAAGGTGGTAGGTTTGGCTTTTTTGTTTTGTTTTGTTGGGAACTAGCAAAGTAAGCATGTAGTCAGTAATCAGTCAATCAATGTTAAACAGAATGTTTCTGTATCAAAGGCTGGTCTTCTCCATGGCCAGGCAGCATCAAGGGGATGAGCCTAGAGGGGACTGGTGTCACAAAGCAGCTCCCTGAAGGAGCTCAGGTGTGGATGGAGTGTCAGGTACCCCAGATGAGTCATCGCCCTTAGTCCATCACCACAGCTGCTCCGAACAGACTGTGAGAAAGAACAGAATGGCTGCGTGGAAGCAACTGAGGGAAAAGTGTTGCTGTCAGGCTGAGATCACAGAAATGGAGCAAATCACCTGGGAAAGCCAGATGCAGTGTTCACAGGCCACTCTCTAGGTGCGATCACACAGCAGAACCCAGCACCTTCTTCTTTGCGTGGTACCTTCTCCCACTCTGTGCTCTTCTGCCTCTTCATTCCAGGGAAGTACCATCAGGACATCCAAGCCCAACCGGGTGACTCAGGATTCTAATGTCCCTTCTGCCATGTGTCCTTCCCCACCAAACATCATGATCTTATACCCTCCTCTCTCTGGGCTGTCTTCTACAAAACATTGTCAGCAGTGGGTTCATCAGTAGCTCACCTGTTGTCCTTGACGTTGGCCAAACCTGTGAGCTGGAGTTCTATAACAAGATTCCAAAACCCAGATAAGATGCCTGGTCCCCTCAGGAGATGCAGGCTGTGAATCTCATGCCCTGCAACAGAGCAGCAGGGAAGAGGTGTTTGATTTCATTTTATTTGTTTTGTTGTTGTTGAGAACACACATAGCAAAACATCCGCCAAATCAATGATTCCTACCTGTACAATTCAGTGACACTGATAATTCTTTGAGTTGTGCAACCATTCTCCCCCTCCTCTTTGGAGTTGTTCCTCCCTCTTCACATCAACTCACTGCCCCCTAAAGTTCTTACCTCATCTTTCGAGTTGCTGTTGTCAGTTTGATCCCATCTAGATAGTTCTTAAAAGAGCACACTGCTCAAGGCAGACATTTTTCACTAGGTAAGCTAAACTCCTGTTGGTTTTTAAGAAGACTTCAGAGAGTGTTTTTGGTGTAAAGTTGAAAGATTATCCAGGGTAATGGTGTCAGGGGTTCATCCAGCCTCCATGGCTCCAGGAAGTATGCACCTGTGAGATTTGAAATTGCTGGCTGATGGATTCAGTCACCAGATATCCACAGAGCATGTTCCATGTTAGAGGATCTGGGTGCTGGGAACAGAGTATACCAGGATGAGAAAGACTCAGTGCTACTTACTTTACCTAGATCTTCATGGAATGTTCTTCTGATCGAACAGGCAGCCAGAGATAAAGCCATATGCATTTCTCAAACTCCTTTTAGAATCACATATGCATATACCAAAAATCAAACCCATTGTTGTCAAGTTCACTCCAACTCGTGGTGACCCCATGTGTAACAAAGAGAAGCTGCCCCATGGGGCTTTCTTGGCTGTAATCTTTATGGAAACATATCACCAGGCCTTTCTCCTGAGGCACTGTTAGGTGGGTTTGAACCACCAACCTTTCGACTGGTTTTACAGCGCAGACTGTCAGTGCCTCCAGGGACCTTGTCCACATGCACGCAGAGGATCCGTGTTCATCTTGTGATAGATTTATCTTCCCCGTGCCAAGACTCATCTGCACAAAGAGCCCAGTGGGCCCTCAGATTTGAGTTTTTGGTGGCACATCCTGCCAAATTCACTGGGGTCCAAGATGAGGAGCAGGCTGGTTCCATAGCTAGCCCCTGAGCACACTACAGAATGATGTCTTGGGGACCCAGGGAATTAAAGACCTTTGTCTCCTTTCTGTTTATCATGAGCTGAGTTATTGTTCATCTGTCTACAGCAGTTTAACGCTGGAGCATCGCAGGTCTGTCTTCTACTCTGGAGGCAGCAAATAAAATCACCCAGCTGAGGGATACGATTATACAAAGAGGCTTCTAGAAATTTGAGGCTTTGATTTCTACTGTTAAAACAAAAAGCCAGTAGCAGTAATTGATTGAAGTGTATTAATATACGATATTCAAATCAGGGTAACATTTTGTCTAGCAAGTGAAAGATGTGCCAAACAGGAAAGAACATTCAAAGATGCTTATGTCCCCATATTATTGGTGTTGCTTGGAAAACGCTGGAACAGAACTGAAAAACAATTTGTGGTTGGAAAGGGTTTCTTCCAACATTGCCTTGAAGAACAATTAAAATAATTCCTGATTATCCGAAATCACAGCTCTGGTCTGACCTTTGCGTTTCTATTCCTCCAGTGCCCAAGGCCAGTGCTCTTGACTAAGTGGGCAAAACTCTTGTTTGACTTACAGACAGTTTTCAGGAGACCAGTTTTCTCAAGACTCCAGGTTCAAAAGATCATCTCAGGGCCGTAGCCTGGGTGGGTCACCTCAACCTTCATGGGCCCCAGAAATCTGAATTCCAGGAGAATTAAACTCCATTTCTGCCACTTGATTATATCTCTACATGAAGAAGTTCATAATTTTAAAATAATATTTAATAAATCAGATTTTCAAGAATATGGAAATCCTGAGGGATATGGTCATGAAATAATTTATCAAAAATATAAATGACTGCGGAGTTCCGGCAAGATGGCGGACTAGGCAGAAGGATTGCACAGACCCTCTTCAACAAAGAAAAGGGAAACCAATTAACACAGACACAGAAGATAATCG
>NW_006922109.1:1506108-1538994 GCF_000298275.1 Orycteropus afer afer | reverse complement strand
ATTGTAAATTTTGGTCAATGACATGAGACAAAGTATATGTGAACTGCTGTATGAAAAATGAATTTACTCTGTAAATCTTCACCCAAATCAAAATAAAATAATAAAAAAATATATAAATGACTGCTGTTTTTCTAACCTGGTTCAATATTTTAACTTTTTAAGATGAAATTTTATTTTAAAAAGTATGCCTCATTTTAGGCTGTCATGCCTACCATGCCACTTGCTATTCATAATGATTGGTAGCTGACTCAAGTTGACCCCAACTCATGGTGAGCTGATGTGCCACAGAATGAAGTGCTGGCCAGACCCTGCACCGTCCTCACACTCTCCAGCATGGGCCAGTCCTTGCTTGTGGACCCTCACTGAGGGTCCTCTTTGCTCTTTCCCTCTACTTCATCCACCATAGCGTCCACCTCAAATGAGTGATCTTTCCTGATGACAGGTCCAAAGCAAGCAAGTGGGACAATATTCTATTGTGATCCATCTAGTTTTCACTGGCTAATTTTCAGAAGTAAATCACCAGCCTTTCTTTCCAGTCTGTCTTACTCTGGAAGCTCTGCTTAGACCTTTCCACCACACGTGACCCTGCTGATATTTGAAATACCAGTGGCATAGCCCCCAGGCTCACAGCAACACACAAATGGACACATGGATGGTAGATCCAAACTGGAATGGAATGTCTCATCCTACTTTATGGCCAATGTAAAGAGGTTGGGGCTGTGGGTGACTTGACTAGTCCTGTAAATAGTAAATGGCACGGCCTTCAAGAGAACAAATTAATTTGACAACCCAGCCTGTGCTCCCTCCACCATTGAATTATATCACCTCTTCTACAGGTCAACAACATCTTATCCAAAACTCTGGGTGCCATATGTGTTTCTAAGAAGTTCCCAGATTCTTAAAAGATAATAAGTTTACCATACATTTCATAACACCTTTGGTACTGTTACATCCATTCTGCTCTAATTGGATTCGAAGCACCAACCTTTCAGTTTGTGGCCAAGCACTTAACCATTTGCACCACCAACTGAAAGATGGGCCGCTTGAACCCACCCAGAGGTACTCAGAACAAAGGCCTAGAAACATTCTCCCAGGAGGTCAGAGCCATGAAAATCTTATGGAGCAGTTCTGCTCTGTGCACGAGGGCACCATGAGTTGAAATCTACTCTGTGACAACTTCTTCTTCTTCTTCTTTTTTAAAATGAGTAGAGCCCTGTGAGGAAGTGATTGTAGAGTGAATAAGGTTGGCCAGAACACCAGACGTTTGGAACGTGTGACAAAGACCACAAGGAGAAAGAGCAGCCAAGAGTGGAAGAATAATAACCCCTTCCTGGTCCCTATGTGAAAGAGAGGCAAGGTGATGAGACATTGGGCGCATCATCACCCAGCAGACCATCCTGCTAAGCCAGGGGGAACTTCGGGCCTTTGTGCAGGGATGAAAGAAGAAACGCCTGGCCGACGAATGACTCGGAATCATTGACTGCTGATTCCAAGTCCGCCTTGCTCCCTTCCCTCGCCTGTAAGAGTCTCCTGTTTTACCATAGACAGCTCGAGGTGGGGAGTGCTCCTTCACCTCTGCTCAACCACTTGCCTTGCCAAGTCAAGCAGCCTCAGCCGGCAGGGACAGCTGTTCCCCCTTGGTCTAGGAGGGAAGGGAGGGGTCCCTGAGAGGAGCCTTCTGAGACCCCATAGGAAGGCTTGCCTGCCAGATGTTTTACATGTGCCGCCAACATATTCCATCACATTTCACAGAGTTAATTTACTTATTGTCTGAGGGAAAAAAATCAAACCTGTGGTTTTGGAGATCCTTCTGGGCTTGTGGTTGACATGGGGAATTCATTTCATAGTTGTGTCCTGAGTTCTTTAGGTGGCGACATCTTGTTCCTCTGTTGTGGGCCTGGTCCCCAAAACACACACCAAGCCTTTGCTGTCAAGTTGATTCTGATCATGGGACCCCATGCGTTACAGGGTGCAGCTGTGCTCCATAGCATTGTCTCCGCTGTAATCTGTATGGAAGCAGAATACCATGCCTTTTTTCCATGGTGCTGCTAGGTGGGCTTGAACCACTAACCTTTAGATTAGTACTTGAGTGTGAACTGATTGCTCCACCCACAGCCCTCTAGGGCTGATACTTCCGGGTACATTCAGCATTTCACCAGCTAGGAGTGGTGATTAGAAACCAAGCAGGTGCCCTTCTTGTCTTGCAAATGTTAAAAAGTGGTCCGGAGGCATTGTCCGTTCAGCAAACCTCTGGAAACCTTCATGGAGCACCCATTGCACTGACGGTGAGCGGACACGGTGTTTGACCCTATGTGTGTGAGCCTGCAAACTCTTAGTTGCCCTTGGGAGCTTAGTGGCACGGGAGCAAGTGAGCCAGCTGCTGCATTGTGGAGTGTGATGGGCTGTGAGGGGAGGTGTGTGCAGGGCACCGAGAGCCTAGGGCAGGTGCTGGCATGAGTCTGTAAAGGTCAGCTGTGATGGCCCTGCGGAGGGAGCAGTAGTGGGGAAGTGGGAGACTGCAAATGTGATCTAAATGTTCCTGAGACTCAGGGAGTTGGTTTTTGAAGCAAATAGTTGTTGTGTGCTATCCAGTTGATCCTGACTCATAGCAACCCCATATAATAGAGTAGAACAACTGCCCCACAGGGTCCCCAAGGCTGTCATCTTTGCAGGAGCAAATCACCAGGTTTTTTCTCCTGTGGAGCCACTGTTGGATTTGAACTGCCAGTGTTTCAGTTAGCAGCCGGGTGCTTAACCATTGTGCCACCAGGACTCCTAAGTAACACACAAACCAAACCAACCAAACCTGTTTGTGTCGAGTCTATTCTGACTCATAGTGACCCTGTAGGACACAGTAGAACCACCAGACAGGGTTTCCAAGGCTGGAAGTCTTAATAGAATTACTTCCTGCTACGTCTGTCTCCCTGGAGCAGATGATAGGTTTGAACTGCTGACAACAGCCAAGCGTTTAACCACTGCACCACCAGGGCTTCTCAATAATACAGAGATGACATAATTTGTTTTAAAAGTTCATACGATGATTTACTGATGGGGGTTGTTACTTTCTTAATGTTCCCAATGTCATCCATGTTGCCAGTAACACGTCAAAGAGGATGAGCAAGGAATGATGTCTTTTACTTCCCATGAGAGAAAAATTGCAGCCTGCCCTTTTAATCCCCAGCATTCATAATTTCAGATCAGGAAGAGTGTTTGCAAATAGCTGCAAAGACACTTCCCATGTTGACCCCAGCCTATGCCATAGGACAAGTTTACTGACAGGGATGGCTTCATGTTTTGGTTGCCCTAAGCAAGGAACTACAAAAGACATCTCTGCCAGGCCAGGATATTTGAGCATCTGGATTCATCTGCAGTTGTACATCACGGCAAGTTCCAAATATGTAAGCTTTAAGAAGTAACATGCATAGTTCCTTATCCCCTGTTGCACGTAATCCCAGCAGGAGAAGTATTGCAGGCTGGAGAAGATAAATGATCTAATCTGACATTTCCCAAAACTGGAGCCCAGAACCTTTCAAAGACTTGCATGAAGCTGCTCGGTTAGAGGAGGGATTAGGGCTGGGGCTCTTTTTGCTATATCACACACCGTCTCCGTGGTTTGTTCTGACGTGACTTGTTGAACCGGGAGGACAGGGAGCCATTCAGCAGATGTGCTCAGCTCCTGGGTGGAGGTGCAGCACCTGGCAGTGCTCAGAGACACACTTCATCACCTTCCTGGCCACATTTCACGAACGCTGTCCTACCCCAGGGTAACCCTCGGGGGTGGTCCAGCACCATCTGAAAGCCCTCCTGGGGGAGAGAGGCAGAGCGGCAACCTGCAGGGTTCCAACAGCTCGACTACCAAGCCAGCCAGGGCATCCTGAGTGGCTTTGAATTCTGGATGCTGGTCTTCCACTGGGACCTTCCCCTCTCAATCCTGCAGAATGTGTTTGTTCTCAACACACTGACACACAGGATTTGGAGGCAGGAAAAATGGGACTGCAGCTCTCTGGACACATATGGAAATGGGGAGGCGGCTCACTGAACTTGAAAACAACCACCCTCAGGCCAGAGGAATGGTCCCATTTCTGACTTCACAGCACAGGGTGGCGACCTCCCCTTTAGGTGACCTGCGCCGCAGCCAGCTCTGTGACTGCTCTTGTCTTCAGGCTGGATCTGTAGCTCTAAGGGCACTTCTGGGAGTTCAAATATGTTCTTAATGTTTCTAAAGCTCCAAATAAGCTGGAGCTTGATGTTGAACTTGCCCTTTCGTTCTTTCCAGCGGACGGTCAGCACTGCCAGGAGCAGCACGCACCCCTTTGCCTGATGCCATCGCGGCTGACTCTCTCGACTTGAGGCCCTCTCTCCAAACTTCCCTCTGCACTGCGTGTTGAGTGTGCCTCCCTTACCACTTCCCTACTGAGAAAGCAGGTTGTAATTCAGCCCATGCTGTGGGTGGGGCAGAGAGACAGTTGGTGAGAGCTGAAATGAGGAGCAATCATGGAGCTTGTGTATTTATTCCAGAGTTAACATTCAGGGACAGTTCTACTTTGCACATAGGGGGTCGCCCTGAGTCAGGGTTGTCTCCTTGACAACTAATATCAACATCAACACAGGGCAAGGTGCAAGGAGAGAAAATGCAACTGCCTCTGTGGACTCTAGTGAAGTCTCAGACAGATGAGTGCAGTCAGCAAGACACCCTGCTAGTATCAAGCGGTACATAATAGTAAGAAGCAGCATGTCCTCAGCTGTACGTGTAACTTACAAACACCACGGAAGGCTTTTTGTGCCAGAATCCAATGCATGAGTAAAACAAGTTCTTAGTGAACTAGAGAGATGCCCAGCTCTTCCTCCCAAACTTTCATGTTTAGGGCTGGAATCGGGCTTAAGAGACATCTTACATTTTGGGCTGCGATAGAGCTTAAGTCACATCTTATGTGTGGGCTGGGATAAGGCTTAAGTGACATCTTACATTTGGGCTGGGATAAGGCTAGAGTCATATGTTACACATTTGGGCTGGGATACAGCTTGAGTGACATCATACATTTGGGCTGGGATAGGGTTTAAGTGACATGTCTACAGGACTACACAGGTGGCCCTAGAACAGTTGATGATGGAATGACTGGGAACTTACAAAATCTACCATCAGTATTGTTTTTATGCAAACGGGCCTCACAATGGCGTATGAAATACCATCTGGATGAAAGTACTACATCCAAGAATAAGATTATAAGGGGATGCATGAATCCTTTCACTTCTAAGGATTCCTTTTGCTGTAGGATGAACATCTAAAGTGGCTGATTTCAAAGGCTCAATTCAGAGAACAAGATGAGGTCCTAGAAGGCTGTGGGTCACTGTGTTTATAGCAAAAGCCTGGGTTCCTTGAGAGATTGGGGGAATCTGCTGGAGGCACCCATGAAGAGGGCCCACCTTGCAGTCCATGAAGTCCTGGGCTCAGCTGACCATGAGGGCACTTCCTCAAAGTGGTCAGTGAGACATAAAAAGGAAGCCTTGTCCAGGAAGCTTCCAGGAGAGGAATATCAGGAAAGAGATGAGTCCGGAAGTAGGAAAGTAGCCACCAGTCAGAAGCTGGGAGATCTGGAGCTGGCTGGGAAGTAGAGTGTGAAATGGGTCAGGATGAGTGATGTGAACCTGGGACCCAAACCATGTAAGGGTGTGAGGTCCACAGGTGCTAGCACAAGGCATTGGGCAGTACTGATAGCAAGAAGTGTGGGGCAGAAAGGACATGCATCCCCAGCAAGGGTGCAGCGTTCACATGACATGGTCCATCACCCTGTAGAGGAATCTCTTGTCATGTCTGTACAGATGACCAGAAGAACAAACAAATCAGCCTTAGAAGAAATATGACCAGAATGTCCTTTAGAAGTCAGGATGGCAAGATTTCTACTTGCTTCCTTGGTACATGTCATTAGGAAGGACCAATCACTAGAAGAGGACATCATGGTTGGTTAAGTAGAGGCTCAGTGAAAACGAGGGGAGCCCTCAAGGAGATGGATTTACACAATAGCCAAAGCCCTGGACTCAGACAAAACAACAGGCATGCATATGGCGCAGTACTGGGCAGTATTGCGTTCTGTTCACAGAAGGTCACCATAAGTCGGAATCAACTCGTCAGCAGCTAACGGTGACGGTGCACCCAAGATTCAAATTTACCTCACACAAAAGAACAGAACCCCATTCACTGTTCTGACTCTAGTAGACCGTGTGGGCATATCTGTGAGGTGGCGTGGAAAACTTCCTGTTGACCTGCCCACCCTGGAGAAGGCAGAGAGGATTCTCCCAGAAGGGGCTATTCTTTATCCACTGGTTCTTTTGTAAAAGACCAAGCGCAGTTACACAGCCATTTTTTTGGTCAAAAAACTGTAAGTACATGACCAAGGATGATGAAAACGAAGAAGCTTACTTCTCAACCCAGTAATGGCTGAATCAAGTACGCTCCGCATAACCTACAGTTTTGGGGGAAGATTAATTTCAGACAACCACAATACCTCAGCCACAAGTCAGGAGAGAGTTACCATGGCAGTAAGAAGATGAACCTGCTGCATTTTGGATATTCAGTTGATCCTCATTATTTGCAGATTCTGTATTTGTGAATTTGCCTGCTCACTGAAGTTTATTTGTAACCTCCAAATTCTTGCATTGCCTTTGTGGACACGTGCATGGTGGTATGAAAGTCTGAACTGCCCAGCCCAGACGTCCCTCAGCACTGCGGTCCAACCACATGACGTTGTCTTCTTGTTTCAGCTCTTACACTGCAAACTGATGTCCCTTGTACAGTGTACTTAGTGATGCCTTGTGCAAATTTCTGTGCTCTTTGTTGGTATTTTCACTGTTTAGACTGGCCCCCAAACGTAGTCCTTAAGTTATGTCTAGCATTCTTAAGTGCAGGAAGGCTGTGATGTGCCTTATGGATAGGATCATATGTGTTAGATGAACGTCATTCACAAATTATAGCCCTGCTGGCTGTGTGTTTAATGCTAATAAATTTACAGTATATATGAAAAAGGTGTCTGTACACAGAAACACATAAAATGAGGCTATGCATTGATCAGTGGCAAAAATATTGTGACCAGAAGCTTGCAGGACCCTAAGCCTGCATTTCTGCAGGAGCACAGTTCACAGTATTCCCTAGCTCAGTGGTGCAGCAACTTTATACACTGTAAGTATCATGGATAACAAGAATCGACTGTAGGTGCCTGTAGAGATATGATGTCTTTTTATAAAAATATGGTAGGTGGTACTTTCATTATTGCTCATGAGTCTCTGTGCTCTGAGACCTAGATTTGTCAGCCATGGGACATTTCAAGAACGTAATCTGTGGGGTTGGCAAAGGGTCACCATATGTAGATGATGACTAAACTCTAATCTGGCACAAATGAGTGAGTTAATTAGGCCCATGTTGACATTCATATTTTAAAATAACATTTATTTTAGTAATGACCACTGACTACTAAAGATATTTGAAGATCTAAAAAAAGAAATCCTAAAATTAATTTCTGGATCCAAAGAATGAAAACAAATATGTTAACAAAATTTCCACGCTTAATAAAGATGGCTCCAGTATCCAGCAGTGCCTAATGAGAAGCGTGTGGGGTCATTTGGCTGATAATGGCCATGCCTACATAACCGCATTCCCCTTTTTCAATACCACTACCACCCTCGGTTGCCATCAAGTCGACTCCAACTCATAGTGACCTCATGGGGGTCAGACTAGAACTGTGCTCCTCAGGGTTTGCGATGGCTGATTTTTCAGGAGCTCACCAGGCATGTCTTCTGAGATGCATCTGGATGGATTCAAACCTTCGACCTTGCAGTTACTGCCTAGGCACTTGAATGGTTTGCACCACTCAGGGCCACCAATCTTCCAGTACATGGAGTTTATGATTAAGGATGTTATCCTGAGATAAATATGGGTGAAGAAGTACCAGGTGAGCTTCAGTGCTCTGTAAGACAGGTCATTATGGAAATGAGTGATGCACTCTACTCAGAAATATGTCTCCTTTCTGTCAGTAGTGACCTTGGGGAAGGATCTGGTAACATCAGGAAGGGCCCTGAAAGCAGGAACGGCAGTTCTATCTCACCCTTTCACAGTTATTTGGATGAACTACTGATGGATAGTTATTGTGTCTCAGCAAAGACCCAACAGATAGAAAAGAACAACTAAGAAGCTCAAAGAGAGAGAGAGAGAGAGAGAGAGAGGGACTTCCATGCTGTGTCAACCTAAGACAGAGGGCTTTGTTCTGGGATGATGACAGGCTGATGACCCATGTTCTCATAGGTAGATCCTGGACCTTCTTTTCGTCAGACCTCAGAGTTTCTGAAGTAGGCTGAAACCTTTCAATTTCAGCATGCTTCTGGGTGTTGGGCCTCCTAGTGACCCCATGTGACAGAATGGAACTGACCCATAGGGTGTCCTAGGCTGAAATCGTTACAAGAGCACATCACCAGGTCTTTTGCCTCATGGAGCTACTGGGTGGGTTCAAACCACAGACCTTTAGGTCAGCCACTGAGCACCACCAGGGCTCCTTAAATTTGGACATAGTTTCATTCTGTATTGGATTGTGAATTCTTGGAACTACCTAAAGTTCAGCCTAGTGTGGGCATTTCATAGATCTCCTGAGGTTTAAGGTAAGCTTATGGTCTTCTGTTGTCAGGCGGTTAACTGCCGCCCACAAAATGCCTGGAGGTTGGAGGGAGCAGAGGAGAGCACTACCGTTCTTGAGTACAATGTGGATGAAACTCAGTGCTACCCGTGTGCAAGTTCCTTCTCTACATCATTCTGTTAGTAAGCCCAACTGCACAGTATTACCTTATTCCTGTAGATGAGGGAATAGGTTCAGAGAGATTTTGTTTTATGTGAGGTTCATGAAGATAGTACAAACTCGTGTCAGGACTGTGACCCCCACTGGTCAGATCCCAAGGCCATTGTTTATCTGATCTCGACCCAGACAGAAATGCCGACCTCCTATTCCTCCATTGTCCTCTGTTGCTTCACAGATTGACACTTAATCATATTATTAGAATGTTTCAGTATATCAGTGATGGAGCATTCCAAAAAGAACTACACCATCTTTGCCAAATAATACGTAAAGGAACAGAAATAATACAGAGATAGTGTTCATTGATCCCTGAAAATTCATGTGAAAGGATCGAGGAAGAGTTAAAGTCTAGAATAGCCGTCCAAAAAAGTGGCAGTTCTGAGGCAATCTACATTTTAGGCCATTTTTTTAGGGCTTATACAAGGAGCTCTGGTGGTGTAGTGGGTAAGACATTTTGTTGCTAACCGAAAGGTTGGTGGTTCAAACCCACGAGCTGCCCTGTGGAAGTCTGCTTCTGTCAAGATTTATGGCCTTGGAAACTCAACAGGGGTCACTATGACTAAGAATTGAGTTTGGTTTTTTTGGTTGAGAGCTTTCACAGCATTGAAAACCCCACGGGGCAGTTCTAGTCTGTTCTACAAGGTCTCTATGAGCTGGCATAGACTCAACGGCAATGCGTTTTGGTTTTCTCTTCTTCCTGTGGTTATTGTTATTGTTAGGTGCCTTTCCGTCAATTTGGACTCACAGCGCCCCTAGAAGACAGAGTGGAACTGCCCCTCAGGGTTTCTTAAGCTGTGCTTTTTATAGGAACACGTCATCAGGTCTTTTGGCTGCAGAGGGAGTGGCTGATGGGTTGCAACCACTGATCTTTCAGTTAATAGCAGAGTGCTTAACCATTGCACCACCAGGCCTCCTCTCCTCTCCCTGTTCATCTTCATTTATTTATGTGTTTTAATGCTCTTGTGAGTAGAACTGAAAGGGCTTGAGGCTGGGGAAGGAGGTGGCTCAGGAACAATGAGGATGGGTCCCCTTTGGAGATGGGAGTAAGCCCTTTGTGGAGGGCAGGGCCACTGGAGTTTGCAATCGCTCATGTATGTTGGTTTGGGCTCCCAGGCCACTTGGCACTTATCCACCTTCCTCCACCTCCCTGGCAGGAGACCAAGTCCCTGAAGCTCTGATTTGGGGTCCAGGCTTGCCTTCCCCACACAGGAGCAGGCAACTGGGTCTTGTGCCGACAGGACGCCTGTTTGGGACCTGGGGGGCCCAGGCAGGAGGACAGTGACCCGAGTGGTGCACATGGCCTCCTCAGCCCCTTTGGAGCTGTCCCCTTCAGACCTGGACAGAGGAGGGTGGTGAGAGCTCACCCCACTGTAGGCCTCTGCCCTGCCCTGCTGTTCGCCCTGCACTCCGGGGACATGCGTGCCCGCCCGCCCGCTGTCACTCACCACCCCCATACCCACTCCCCGCTGTCAGCCTTGTGCTCACCCCTCACCGACCCTCCTTCCACTGGGAGCCCTCAGCACTTCCAGCTACTTCCTCCCACGCCTTTAACTCCTGCACTTTGAAGCCACTTCCCAACAACCACCTTCCATGCATCCTGGGTTTTAAAAACTGGTCTGTTTCTAGCTTCTCAACTGTTATGGGAGAAGACTCCCTTTGACTCACTCCCCAAAGACCCCTTCTTCCTCAGCGTGTTCCAGCCGTGGACTCCCATTAATTGATCCCACTTCTGAGTTACCCCCCTCCCACCTTGTTACAACAAGACTGATGTCTTGTTTTCTTAGTCAGCACAGGCACAAAACACCAAGGAAAGCAAACGAATGATTGAAAACGGGAAAATTATAACGTCAGAGAGGAATCTGAAACACATTCCTGTAGCAGCTGTCAACAGTGAACATGGATTTGGGAGAATATATTAGAATTTGAGGACCTTCAAATGCAGGATGAGTCGTTGTTTTGATAAACTATTTCCCACTAAATCTTTCCTATCAATCTGCCCATCAGCCCATCATCCAACACACCTATTTCCGTGGTATCTTAGTGTTTATTTAAACCAGTGTTTTCACTTACTAAGTAGAAATGATACTGAAGAATAGCTCTGGGTTAAATATAAGTTAGTTTCCCCTTCAATCATTAGTTTCTTCTTCAAATGTATGTTATGGATTGATTGTGTCCTCCATCAAGACATGGTGAAGTTCTAACCTCTGTTACCTGTGAATGTGACCTTGTTCGGCAGTAGGCTCTTTGAAGATGTTACCAATTAACACGAGGCCGTAGTGCAGTAGAGTGGGTCCTGATCCCATCTGAGTGATTTCCTTATAACAGAGAAGAGACACAGAGGGAAAACAGCCATGAGACAATGGAGATGGAGGTTGGGGTGGTGCCGCCATGAGCCAAGGGACACCTGGAACCACCAGAAGCTGGAAGTGACGAAGAAGGAACCTCCTCTAGAGACGTGGAGAGAACATGGTTCTGCTGGTACCTGGAATCTGGACTTCTGTCCTCCAGAACTGCGAGAGAATACATTTCTGTTCTTCAGCCACTCCCTTGGTGGTACTTTGTTAGGCATCCCTAAGAGATTAATAAAGCATTAAGAACTTGATGTCAAGAACAATTGTCTTTCATTAAGAGAAGAAGAGAAAGATAGAGACCAGGAACTTTGTTACATGGGAGGCAAGTGCTGTGTAGACTGAGAAGACCTCTCAGTGAGGGAGAGAGAAGGAGAGGCGTGGGAAAACCAAATTCAAGCACACTTGGTCCTGTCTAAACAAAGTCGTTTCTAGGTGGTGGTGGTTGTTGTTGTTGTTATTTGCCATCGAGTCGCCCCCGACTCATAGCGACCCCTCCTTGGGTTTCCGAGGCAGTATCACTATGGAAGTAGGATTACCCAACCTTCCTTCCGAGGAGTGGTTCGTGGGTTTGAACTGCCAGCCTTCTGGTTAGCAGTCAAGTGCCTTAGGCACTATGCTACGTTTCTAGGTAGGAAGATGAAGGATTCACTCATTCCGATATCTGTGCCTGCAGGTATGGAAAAGTCCTTACTGCGAGTCAAGTGACTCATCCAAAGACATCTTGTGAAGGGAGTCCAACAGAACATATGCACCAAGGAGAATGTATGGACACATTTTAAATATTATGTCAATTTTTCAACTATTCACTACAGGAAAAATAACATATTTTTTGCATGCCATTTACCTATTTACTTATTCCAACACATATTGCATTGGTCCAGGTTGAGTTCAGCCTTGGGGATACAAGGATGAACAGATGCCATTTCTATCTTCAGGGAGCTTATCATCTGATAGAGGGACACACACATGACAACAATGAACACTTCTACATTTTAACACGTTCTTTCCCACAGCTGCCTTCTGTATTTAGGGTCCTCGGGAACATGAGGATGTACTTAGACATACAGGGTGGGAAGTCAGGGGAAGTTTTGAGCCAGAAATATACATTGGGAGGGACCTCAGCACATAGGAAGAAGTTGAAGTCAAGGGAGGAATTGAGACCCACAGGGCAACTATGTCGAGAGACAAGAGGTGTGCTTCCAGAGGGTTTTGAGTACTGGGAGATGATCTTTGGAAGGGCAGTGTTTGTGCTCAGAAGTGACTCATCTGCTAAGACTGGCCACACTATTAAAACATGTGCCCCTTAGTGGCACTAAATGTTGGTTTCAGAGGGTGGAATTACCAAGTGTAATCACACTTTCCATCTGTGACCTAAGCAAATTTCAAGCTTCCATGTTATATTCAACCTTTTGTTCCCATGGTTTAGTGGTGTACAGACTCTAAACCAAAGCCGTACCTTCTAGAGCTTGTAATTTATTTGCAGGAATAAATGTAATGTGAAACAATTTAAAAATTGCAAGTTGCTATATATGGTGTAAGATCTCCATAAGCACTACGGCCACATCCTGGAGAGAGAATTAAGTGAGAATCATGCAATTAGGAGTCCCTTTGTGGAAAACTTGGTATGAATGTAGTCACATTGAGTTGCCAAACTTGGGAAGGGAGAGAGTGTTCAAAATAGAACATATTGGATCAAACTTATTTCTTTTTTTGGTGAAAATATAGAGGCACACACCATTTTGCCAATTTCTACACGTACAACTCAGGGACATCCATTATGGTCTTTGAGTAGTGCGGGCATTCTCGCCAGCCTTCTCCAAATCGCTCCACTTTCCTTAACTTAGACTCACTGCCCTCTAAGTTTTTGCATAATTGTTCAAGTTGCTATTGCCAATTTGATCTCACAGAGGTAATTCTTTAAAAGAGTACAATGCTCAGTGCACACATAGTGGACTAATTAAGATCAACTTTTGTTGTTGTTGTTCAAAGAAAACTTCAGGGGATAGTTTTGGTTTAAAGTTACCTCAGGGCAGCAGTTTTGGGGATTCATTCAACCTTAATGGCTCCAGAAAGTCTGGATTCCATTCAGAATTTGAAATTCTGTTTTACATCCTTCCCCCTTTTGGATCAAACTTTTCTCGGTAAAAGTAAAGACACAATGGTGGGGAGTGAGGATGCCTGCTCTGCAGCCCCTGCACTTGAGCTGCTGTTGTTGTTAGGTGCCACCAAGTCGATTCAGACTCCGAGTGACCGTATGCGCACAGAACGAAGCACTGCCTGGTCCCGTGTGATCCTCACGGTTGCTGCCATGCTTGAGTTCATTGTTGCAGTCACTGTATCGATCCATCCTGTTGAAGATCTTCCCCTTTATCGCTGACCCTCTACTTTTCGAAGCCTAATATCCTTCTCCAGGGAACATTCTGGCTGTACTTCCTCCAAAACAGATTTGTTCATTCTTCTGGCAGTCCATAGCACATTCAGTCTCTTCACCAGCACCTAAATTCAAAGGCATCAACTCTTCTCCAGTGTTCCTTATTCATTGTCCAGCTCTCACATGCATATGAAGCTATTGAAAATACCATGGCTTGGGTCAGGTGCACCTTAGTCTTCAAAGTCTTTTGCGGCAGATTTGCCCTGTGCAATACGTCCTCTGATTTCTTGACTTCTTCTTCCATGGGTGTTGACTGTGGACTGAAGAAAATGGAATCCTTGAAAGCTTCAATCTTTTCCCCATTTATTGTAATGTTGCTTATTGGTCCAGTAGTGAGGATTTTTATTTTATATTGAGCTGTACTTGATAATGCAGGCTCTATGTAGTCTTTGATCTTCATCAGTGAGTACTTCAAGTCTCCTTAGTTTTCACCAAGCAAGGTTGTGTCCTCTGCATATCACAGGTTATTAATGAGTTTTTCTGTAATCATGATGCCACATTCTTCTTCACGTAGTCCGGCTTCTCAGATTATTTGCTCAGCATACAGATTGAGTAAGTGTGGTGAAAGGATACAACCTCACACA
The DNA here is from genome assembly GCF_000298275.1 of Orycteropus afer afer. Lineage (NCBI taxonomy): Eukaryota > Metazoa > Chordata > Mammalia > Tubulidentata > Orycteropodidae > Orycteropus > Orycteropus afer. Next base: position 1,524,794 of record NW_006922109.1, on the reverse strand, counting down.
TACCTTTCCTGATATTAAACTGTGTATTATCCCTTGTTCTCTTTCAAAGATTGTCTCTTGGTCTACATACAAGTTCCTCATTAAAATAATAATAATAAAAACTCATTGCCATTGAGTCATTTCTGACTCATAGCGACTCCCATTGGGTTTCTTTAGGGAAGTAGATTGCCCCATCTTCCTTCCACGGAGTGGCTGGCGGATTTGAACCACTGACCTTCCAGTTAGCAGTCAAGTGCCTTATCCACTACACCACCAGAGTTCCTCGTTAGCACAATTCATGTCCTGGAATTCCTGTGCTTTGCAATGTTATCCATGATTTTTTGCGATCCACACGGTTGCATATACATGGTTGACTATACCTTTGCATAGTCAATAAAGCACAATTAAACATCTTTCTGATATTCTTTACTTTCAGCCAACACCCATCTGACATGAGCGATGATATCCCTCATTCCACATCCTCTTCTGAATCTGGCTTGAATTTCTGGCAGTACCCTATCAATATAGTGCTCTAACCATTTTTTAATTATCTTCAACAAAATTTTTACTTGTGTGTGTTATCAGTGATATTGTTCAATAATTTGCACATTCTATTGGATTACCTTTCTTTGGAAAGGGCAAAAATATGGATTTTTTCCTGTTGGTTGGCCAGCTGTCTTCCAAATTTCTTGGCATAAACAATTGAGTGCTTCCAGTGCTGCATTCATTTGTTGAAATATCTCAGTGGGGATTCCATCAATTCCTGGAGCCTTGTTTTTCACTAATGCCGTAAGTGCAGCTTGGGTTTCTTCCTTTAATATTATCAGTTCTTGATCATACTACTACTTCCTGAAATAGTTGATCATTGACCAACTCTTCTTGGTACAGTGACTCTATGTATTCCTTCCATCTTCTTTTGACATTTCCTGCATCATTCAGTATCTGGCCCATAGAATCCTTCAGTATTGCAACTTGAAGCTTGAATTATTTTTAGTTCTTTCAACTTCAGAAGTGCCAAGCGTGTTCTTCCCCTTTGATTTTCCAACTCCAGGTTCTTGCATATTTCATTCTGATACTCTACTTTGTCTTCTCAAGCTTCCCTTTGAAATCTTTTTTTCAGCTCCTTTACTTGATCATTTCTCCCATTTGCTTTAGCTACTCTTCTTTTAAGAGCAAGTTTCAGAGTATCTTCGGACATACATTTTATGTATGTCTCTTCTCTTCCTTTCCTATGTTTTTAATGACATTTTGCTTTCTTCATGCATGATTTTCTTGATGCCATTTCACAACTCATCTGATCTTCAGTCACTGGTGTTCAGTGCATCAAATCTTTTCTTCAGATGGTCACTAAATTCAGGTGGGATATCATCAAGGTTGTATTTTGGCTCTTGTGGACTTGTTTTAATTTTCTTCAGCTTCAACTTAGACTTGCATATGAGCAGTTGTTGGTCTGTTCCACAGTAGGCCTGTGGCCTTGTGTGACTGATGATATTGAGCTTCTCCATTGTCTTTTTCCACAGATGTAGTCAATTTGATCCTATGTATTCCTTTTGGCAAGGTCCATGTGTATAGTCACCATTTATGTTGCTGAAGAAAGGTATCTGCAGTGAATTGATCTTGCAAAATTCTATCATGTGATCTCTGGCATCTTTCTATCACCAAGGCCATATTTTCCAGCTGCCAATGATTCTGTTTCCAACTTCTGCCTTCCAATCACCAGTAATGTAAAATATGTTTTTATTGCATGTTTGGTCAATTTCAGAGTGCAGAAGCTGGTGAAAACTTCAACTTCCTTTAGTGGTTGGTGTGTAAATTTGAATAATAGTAGCGCTAATTCATCTTCCTTGTAGGCATATGGATTCCTCTTCAATTTGTCATTCCCAGAATAGTAGATGATAGGATTGTTGGATTCAAAATGGCTAGCACCAGTCCATTTCAGCTCACTAAGGCATAAGTTATCAATCTTTATGTGTTCCCTTTCATTTTTGACAACTTCCAAATTTCCTAGATTTATACTTCGTACATTCCATGTTCTGGAGTTAATGGAGGTTTGCAGCTATTTCTTCTCATTTTGAGCCATACCGCATTAGCAATTGGAGGTCCTGAAAGCTTTACTCCATCCACGTCATTTAGCTAGACTCTACTTTGAGGAGGTAGCTCGTATTTTGAATGTCTTCCAACCTGGAGGGGGTCATCTTCCAGCACTTTATCAGACACTGTTTCCCTTCTACTCACAAAGTTGTCAGTGGCCAATTTTTTCAGAAGTGGACCTGGCCCTGCGCTTCTTCCTAGTCTGTCTTAGTCTGGAAGCTCAGCTGAAACCTGTCTACCATGGCTGACCCTGATGGTATTTGAAATATCGATGGCATAGCTTCCAGCCTTAGAGCAGCATGCAAGCCACCATGGTAGGACAGACTGACAGGCGAGGGATGGAGGACCATTTAACTACATGGGTCTTTTCTAAGTTCCTGGGCCTAACTTTGTGTTTATAGTTTTATAATAGTTTTCTTAAAGAGCACTCCCATGATTATATAAGCACTGGTCCCACAAAACCTGAACCTGTCCCTGACCATCCTGTCGTGACCTTCCCCAAGCTGGCTTTACAGGGCAGAGATTTTTGCTTTGTCAGTATAGTGTCCATAGCACAGACACATTGTAGAGCTCAGGAAATGGGCATTTTGAACTGAATGGCATGGGTCCAACCACAGAGGTAGGTCTAAGTTGCGAAGTTGAAAAATGAGGATGAAGGTTAGTGTAGCCTTGGGTTTGGGGTGAGGCCTGATTGTGTGGGCAGGAGTTGAATTGCTGAGCGGGTCATGGGGAAGAGAGGAATTTCTTGGCAGTGTGCAAACAGCCTCTAGAAGGAATAGGCTAGCGAGGAAACTTCGTGGCTTTGTTGTTACATGCAGTGGAGCTGATTTCTGCTTTACAGAACACCATGTGACAGAGTGAAACTTCACCATAGGGTTTTCTTGGCTGTAATCTTTATGGTGGCAGATGAACATGTATTTCTCCCACTGAGTTGGTCAGTGGGTTTGAACAGCTCAACCTTTCAGTTAGCAATAGAGCGCTTAACCATGGCACTTAACCACTAACTAGACCTCTAGACCAGTGTAGTGTAGTAATCAAGATGGCAGGAGAGAAGATGCTCAACCAGCACTCTGGCTGAGGTTACCCAGTGGCATCTGTCACTATTAAAACTTTTGGACTCAACATAATCAGTGACCATGAGAACCATCTTTGTCTATCCCTTCTCACTCTACTACGGAATGTCTATGTTTTTACAGTTTGTCTTTAAAAATATTATTGATGCCTACCCTTCTCATTGTGGGCACAGTGACCACCCACCTTCAGGGTATACTGGGTCACCTGTGAGAGAGGCCCCTCTTATCGAAGATCTTAAGGCACACACTCACACACACAAAAAACCAAACCCATTGCTGTTGAGTCCATTCCAACTCACAGCACCCCTAGAAGACAACTAGAACTGCTCCACATGGTTTCCTAGGCTGTCATCTTTACAGGAGCAAAATGCAAACCAAATCCGCTGCCGTAGAGTTGATTCTAACTCATAGCGACTCTAAAGGACAGAGTAGAACCATAGAGTTGCCAAGGCCGTAAATCTTTACCGAAGCAGACCACCTGATCTTTTGCCCATGGAGTGGGCTGGTGGGTTTGAACTGCCAGCATTTTAGGTAGCAGCCGAGAGCTTAACTCCTCCATGAGGACAATAAGTGATCATGGATGGAGCACCAAATTCAGAAATCAGTTTATCTTCTAAGACCACACATGTGATCCTGACAAGTTTCCCACTTAGCTACATATTAAAATGAGGTACATATACCAAGAATTTACCAGAAACTGTGATTTTGGTCAAATGGATTCACTTGTGACTGCTCACATCTTTAAATCATGACAATAGATATGGCCCAGGCGGTGCAAATGGTTTATGATCTCGACCACTGACTGAGAGGTTGGAGGTTCACGGCTACTCAGAGGCACCTCAGAGACTGGTTTGGGATCTCCTTCATGGAATCCAGCCACTGAAACCCCCTGGAGCACAGTCCTCCTCTGACACACCTGACATCTCCATGGATCGGAGAGCAAGCAGTTTTCTTGGAATAATTGAACAATTCCTTTGTCTCCAGGAAAAAAAAATGGCCTTACTCAGAATTCCTTAGCAATGCAGTAAGCTGGATGGGGCTTAGGTGAGGCTGTTCGCTTCAGCGATGTCCATGTGTGTACGGTTGTGTGGTCTCTGCTGGGCGCCCACACCAGTACGTTCTCGGGTTGAGGGATTTCAGAGAACAATTTGGGAGGCACTGATGGTGCACAGCGATGTGAGAGACTAAGCCGACCTGCTGACTGAGGGAGATCCCTGCCTCTGTGGCCCCAGCCTTGGGGCTGCTGTGAGGCTGCAGATGGGCTACGTGGTGGGGCTCCTCCCCCCAGCTCCCACCGAGTCCCTTCACTGTCACCACAGGAGCACCGGTATCTCCCCTACATCCTCCACAGGCAGGGAATGCTCTATAAACGGACTGAAAGTGGCGACGCGCTCCACAGGCGGGGCCACGGTGACCAGCCCTTCTCTGCGGTACCAGACGGGGCTGCGTCTCACTTGTACCTCGCCACTTGTTGACAGTTTGGCCACAGACAAGTCACTTAAGTTCTTCGTGTCACAGTTACCTGGACTCTCAGGGATGGTGCGTGGGCTGTGGCCCCCAGCTGACTAGGTCTGCACAGCGACAGGTTGATTCTGTGTGGTGCCGCCGGCCACCGCACTGTAGCAGGTCTCCTCTGGTGCCCGGGCTGTGGTGTGAAGGTCGGGGGTGTGGTGTCCGCGACCCCACCGCGCTGCTGCACCAGGTCTCCTCTGGTGCCCGGGCTGTGGTGTGGAGCCTGGGGGTGTGGTGTCCGTGACCCCACCGCGCTGCACCAGGTTTCCCTTGGTGCCCGGGCTGTGGTGTGGAGGCTGGCGGCCCCTCACCTCCCAGCCCTCCTCAGGCAGTGTGCTCAGCTCTGTAGCCTTCTGGTTGGGTCTGTGTGTTGCTCTCTTAGGACAGATTTTCCGACTCACAGGGCGGGGCTCTCAGCTTCCTTACGCTTTTGGAGACAGATGCTCTCTGGAATGCCTTGCTGCACAGTGCACCCCTTTACCGTGTTTTGCAGAGACTGCATTTTTTACAAATGGAAAGCTTATAGCGACCGCAAGTCGAGCCAATCTGCTGGCGCCATTTTCCAGCGGTATGTGCTCAGTTCATGTCTCTGTGTCACATTTTGGTCATTCTCACAATATTTCAAACTTTTTCATGACAGTGTTGTACACTTAGCAGACTATAGTATAGAGTGAACATGACTTTATATGTACTGGGAAACCAAAAACACTGTGTGACTTCCTTTATTGTGATACTCACTTGTTGGGGTGGTCTGGGACTGATTTGCAATATCTCTGAGGTATGCCTGGATAGGGTTCTGGGACATGATGTAGCCCCTTACAAGGCATACTGATGGTGCAGTGGTTAAAAACTTGACTGCTAATCAAAAGGTTGATGGTTCAAACCCACCCAGCAGCTGCACAGGGGAAAAGATGTGGTGGTTGATCTGCTCCGGTAAAGATTGTTGTTGCCAGGTGCCGTCGAGTCAGCTCTGACGCAGCAAGTCCCTGTACAACAGGACTAAACACCTCCTGGTCCTGGGCTGTCCTCACAGCCCTTCTTATGCTCAAGTCCCCCTTTTTTGGGCTCTCTACTGGGTTTTCAGTGGCCAATTTTCTTCACAAGTGGATAGCCCTGTCCTTCCTCCCAGTCTGTCTTAGTCTGGAAGCTCTGCTGAAACCTGTCCACCAGGGGTGACTCTGCCAGTATTTGAAATACTGGTGGCATAGCTTTCAGCCTGACGGCAATACGGCAGCCATCACAGTACATCACTCTGACAGACCGGTGGAGGCTCATAAAATTACAGCCTGGGAAATCCTATGGGGCAGGTCTCTGCCATGGGGTGTTGCTACGAGCTGCAGTGGGCTCAGTGGCATCCACCAAGGAACCTGGTTTCTTCATCTCCCGGACCCTGGCAAATACCCGGAGGGAGCAGAGCTCTCTTCCTGCTGCTCTGCTTGAGGGCCCTGCAAGGTGGGAATCACAGAATATGTCTGCTTCCCTAAGAGTTACCTGCCTGGTTCTGGGAGGCAGTGCATCCTCCAGGACTCTGAGCAGAGCTGCTCTGAGGACCCCCAGGGCTCTCACTCTCAAGCAAGGCACCACAGAATGTACTCCAGGGCAAATCCCATGGCCCAGGCAGCACTGTGGTCTTTCTGCGCGCTCCCAGGAGGAAAGGAGGGCTAGCCTGGCAGACGTCCTGGGGACCAGCAGCGAGTGTGCCGACCCCCGCATGCAGGAGGCATGGCCCCGCAGGGAGGAGGGCACTGTGCTGCTTGCATGGGTCCTGAAGCAGAGTCTCGATGCTTGGACTCCCCGGAGCCAAGGTCTGCTCAGCAGGAAGGGTGACATCATAAACGCCGGACACAGTGTCAGGCCTGGGTGAGTTCAGGTGCTTCATTGGTTGGACATCTAAAAATGAGCCACCCTCTGTTAATGTGGTTAAAGATTGTGTGGCTGATCTCCTAGTGACAAGGACTGTTGGGGGAAATATGTGAAAACCTGGCAGGATTCCATGCACACAGGTGCATATTGATTGAATAAATGAACTAACTGACGGATGGAACAAAGCTTTGGAAGAAAGGAACAGATTCCGTATACAGACTATCAAAACAGTGTCAGCCTTCTCCCTCTGAGTGCACAAACCTTGTTGTTGTTAGGTGCCATCGAGTCAGCTCTGACTCATCACAACCCTATGCACAACAGAGCAAAACCCCGCCTGGTCCTGCCCCGGTCTCACAATCCTTGCTGTGCTGGAGCTATTGCGGCAGCCACCGTGTGAATCCATCTCGTTGGGGGTTTTCTCCTTTCCCACTGACCCCCCTACTTTACCAAACATGATGTCCTTCTCCAGGGACTGGTTCCTCCTGAGAACATGCCCAAAATACGTGTGACGAAGTCTCACTCTCCTCACTTCTAAGGAGCGCTTTGGCTGCACTTCTTCCAGGATAGATTTGTTCATTCTTCTGGCAGTATATTCCGTGTTCTTCACCAACACAGTAATTCAAATGTGTCAACTCTTTGGTCTCAGTATAATTTGCTTTTTAGGTGAGGAGAGAAACTGTAACCAAGAAGCAGGATTAAAAAAAAGAAAAAAAACTTTTAAAAACATATTTTAAATGTACAATTACCTAAACTCTGCTGTCCTATCCAGCTTAGAAATTCTACCCAGATAGTCATTCAGTTAGTAAGATTTTAAACCACCTGTGAAAACAAGGGACCAGAAGGGCCTCAGAGGTTGTGGGGAGGATGATTCTGGGGCTCACGCTTGGCCATTTACTGCACGGACTAGGTCTGACCTTGACTGGAGAGAGGCTTTGCAGGCACCATGGAAATTCCAGCATTGGACCTTTTTTTGGGTGGGACAAGTTTAAATTGGAGTGGCTAATGTACAGAGTCCTGTAGTTACCGTAGGTAAGCTCTCCACTGCTAAGCAAAAGTTGGGGGTTCGACCCCACTCAGTGGCTCAGCAGGAGAAAAGACCTAACAATCTGTTCCCTAAAGATGACAGCCTAGAAAACCTATGGGGCAGCTCTCCTCTGTCATATAGGATCTCAAGGAGTCCAAGCCACTAGATGACCCCTAACAACCACAGTGTTTCTGTGGAATTTGTTATCATTTGTTTCAATTGTATACTCACTGCTGTCCACTCGGGTTCTACTCATAGCGACCCCTCCTTGGGTTTCTGAGGCAGTATCACTATGGAAGTGGATTGCCCCATCTTCCTTCCGAGGAGTGGCTGGTAGATTTGAACTGCCAGCCTTCTGGTTAGCAGTCAAGTGCCTTAGGCACTACGCTACCAGAAATCCCCCTTAATTGTATAGTCTAATTAATAATTGGGAGCTCTGTTTGCAGGTTCTGCAAACATTGGAGTGTTCAGGGATCATCTTCCTGTGAGGTCTAGAAGCGATCCAATTTGGGCACCAGGAACAGATCGCAGACTAAAAACCCCACAGAGCTCCCGTCTCTGTTTCCCATAGGGTGTGTGTTCCAGCTTGCCTTTTGATCTGCTACAAGGAGCCAGTTTCATAAAATCTACTTTTATTCCCTCATCACTGAAACAAACAGGCTGAATGCATTAGAACTTCACCATGTATTTGTAAGTGGCCTTTATGAAGACAGTATTTTTGAGAAATGTATGTTAATCCAATCTTCAATTCTCAGAGTGGCCTGTTTGACCACAGCGTGTGGCGGCATCCTATTTCCTTTCTTGTATTCGAGGATGGTATTAGAGAGTAGCATGACATTCTTAGTTTAAGGTTTAATGATTATCTCAGGGCAGTGGTTTCAGATCATCCAGCCTCCATGGCCCCAGAAAGTCTGGAGCCCATGAGAATTGGAAATCATATTCCACATTTCCTTCTTAAAACCAAACAATGATTTAACGTACCTTGTAAAGAGCGTCTGCCTTGAGTCTTGCACTGTTTCAAGATTTATCTGTATGATCAAACTGAGGACAACTCGAAAGGTCAGATAGGAAGCTTAGGGGCAGAGAGTTTATGTTAATGAGGGGGGACAGTTTGGAGAAGGAAGGTGAGAATCGTTGTCCAACTTGAAGAACACTGTCAATGGCACTGAATTGTGTGTGGAAATGGTTGGCTTGGTGTAAGTTTTGCTGTGGAATGCTCTCAACAACAACAAAAGAAGTAAAAGTTAAAAAAAAAAAATAAAAAGGGATAGCATGCCATCTGGCCCAGTGCAGACGTCAGTAGGTACGTCTTCAATCGAAGGGAAGCAGAGGACGGACATGACTAATTCTAGAAGCCTTTGTCGTCCAGCTGTGCCCAGGAACTGAATGTGACCTGAATTCACAGACACCAGGGCCCTATCTGGATGTCTGTGTCTCACAGTAATCAGATCATGTACTATCAGACGGAGAAGCCAAGCAAAACACAAGGAAAGCCATCCGCTGAAGGACACAGAGCTGGCCTTTTGCACACACTGCCTGTGCTCTGCTCAGCATGAGAGACTTCGGTGTGGGACTGTAACGTTTGTCTTCCCTGATCCACCATCACAGCATAGAAACCACCCCAACTTCCTGCTTCATCTTCAAGCTGCCTATAGCGCCTTAGTCATTTGATGACGTTCCTGACTATAATCCACCTAAATATATAATCCATTTAGAATTTTTCTTGCTATCAAAAAGAATAATTCCTGTAAATGATTGTAAAATATGGAATCAATAAAAACTCTTGAGGTGGTGGTAATACGGGTAGTCAGTCAGTCACCTTAGAAGACTTCCTTGTGAGTTGATTTTCATGTAAGAGGAATTTTTTTTTTTAGTTTTCATCATTGTTGCCTTTTATTATCCATATCTTTATAAATCTGATCTTTGAACATCTATGAGTAAACATTTGAAAATGGTAAGATCAGCACATTACCCGTTGCAACATTGTACATAAGCAATATTACTAATGATAAGATATACAAAACAACCCAGAACGGACCATGTTGTAAGTGCAGGGTGTTGTAACTCCAGAACATTGCGAGTCAGGGACGACCTGTACTAAAAAGAGAGAGACGGAGAAACCCCTTGGTCCCCAATCTAGGGTGACTGTTACTCCAAGTCCTTGCTCTGAAGATCAGAAATGAAAGAAGAGGATGAAGCATTTGGCCTGCCTTCATAGACGCGACAGTCCTTCACCCGGGACAATGCTGCAGAGCTTTCACTACGGGAAAGTACATGTTAACAAATGTACGATACATGTTACAGGAGAAAAGTACAGCCCCAAACACAGATAAGTTCAACAGAGGATATTTCTACATACATATTCATACATGTGCTGCAAATATATCCATGAATATAACAGACCATACAGGGGGCAAAGTTATGAAAACTTCTTAGCCATAACCAAACACCTTGAGGGAATGAGTCACTGGGCTGGTGGGTCAGGACCATAGTCTGGGGGTGGGGCATCAAGGCTAACTGGCATGATATAGTCCACAGAAATGGTGTTCAACAGCCTACTTTGGGGAGTAGCAACTGGGGTCTTAGAAGCTTGTGAGTGGCCATCTAAGGTGCAACCACTGTTCTCTCCCCAACTGGATCCAAGAAGAGTGATGAAAATCAAAGACACAAGGAAATTATGAGTCCAACGGACTAATGGACCACATGAACCCCAGCCTCCAAGACACTGAGACTGGAAGACAGAGATAGTGCCCAGCTACCACTGCTAACTGCTGTGAAAGGAGTCACAGTATGAGGTCCTGGATGGGAGAAAAATGTGAAACAAAACTCAAAATCATTAAAAAAAAAAACAGGCTTACTCGTCTGATGATGGAAACTGGTAGAACCCCCCGAGACTATGGCCTCAAAACATCCTTTGAGCCTAGACCTGAACTCACCCCTGTGGTTCAACTTTCAGCCAAACAATAGACAGGATTCTAACGTGAGCAATACCAGAGAGGTACACACTCCTTAGAACAGTCAAACAGACAAGATCAAAAGGCCAGAATTTGTCCTGGGGTAAATCTCAGAAGGCAGGAAGGGACGGGAAAGGAGCAAAGGAAATGACAAACAGAGAGGAAGTGGGAAGACTGGGTGATGCATAGTGAGAGTGGCGGTCAATGTCGTGAATCAAGATGTGTATGAATCATTGAATGGAAAACCAGTTTGCTTTGTAAACTTTCACCCAAATCACAATTAAAAATGAAAAAAGAAAATCACTGTTTTGCAATCCCCAAGAAAATAATAGATTCAGACTAGATCATCAACAGGCTCTAAACCAATGACCTAGTGAGCTATCTGAAAGCTGTGGGAGAACCAGCTACCCTCAAGGTGCCCCCTAAAATAAGTCACCCCACCAATGACTTGCTAGTAAAGCTGTCCTTGTGCAACAGAAAGATCCATGATCACTGAACCAAGTGATCCAAGTCAGCAGCACTGATAACATGCATCCCAACTGGGAAGGTTCCTGACCTTCCTGTTTAATGTGAACCTGACCGAGCCTTTAGACCAAAGATCACCAGCACCCCACCTGCTAAGATAGTCCGGCTTTCTGCCTGTCACCCAGATCCTTTCCACTCATAAGGATTCTAGTTTGGATGATAAGTTATGCTGTTGCTGTTGTTAGGTGCCATCGAGTTGTCTCCGGCTCATAGCGACCCTGTGCACAGCAGAACGAAACACTGCCTGGTCCTGGGCCAGCCTCATGACCCCTGCTGTACCCGCGCCCATCATCACAGCCACCGTGTCAGTCCATCTCGTTGAGGGCCTTCCCCTCTTTCATCGACCCTCCACTTTACCAAGCATGACATCCTTCTCCAGGAATGGTCCCTTCTGACAACATGACCAAAGTAGGTGAGGTGAAGTCTGGCCCTTCTCACTTCCAAGGAGAATTCTGGCTGCACTTCCTCCAAGACAGATCTGTTAGTCCTTTTAGCAGTCCACGGTACTTTCAGCATTCTCCGCCAGCACCACAACTCAAAAGCATCGACGACTCTTTGGTCTTCCTTATTCATTGTCCAGCTCTCACATGGCATAAGAGGCGATTGAAAATATCACGGCTTGGATAAGTTATACACCTGCCTATTGAAACCTAATTTCTAGTACAGGGTTCCCCCACTATCTGAAAGTACACCATTCCTACGAAACATTTCTTAAGCTGAAGTGGCATAAAGCAAAGAAGCAATTACCATTCATTTATGTGGGAAGAAATGCTGAGCGTTCTCAAAACCAGAAAATAACTACCAAATCACACCCCGTAACATGCCAGGAACCTCACATGGCATGAGTGTACGGTGTTCGCAGACAGTTCCCAGCTACGGACGGTGCTGAGACGCTGCGTGTAGTTCGGGGAAGGAGCTTGGCCCGCGTGCCTCTTTGCCTGCCGGCTGCAAAGCAAACGCTGAACGCCAGTTTCACTTTTCTATTCTTTTCCTAAAAGTGAAAATCCTCTTTCTTTGTTAGCGAAAACAGGTGCTGATGTGGGTCTCCCGGAAAAGGGAAGTGAATGTTTGCGAAGCGGAGGGACCCTGCATACAGGAATGACACAGGCTGCAGGAGGAAGTTCAGTGATGACACCGTGAGGAAATGACCAGGGACGTCCCCGAAGGGGAACTTTCTCCAAAGGAACTGACCTGGTTTCTCCCCAGTGTAAACACCGTGAAAATGAGGGGTGACAGGCGGAAACGGTGCTGCTGCAGTTTGACTAAGATAAAAGGCATGCAACAACCTAATGGCAGCAAGCACCTTGATTGGATCACGGTTTGGAATAACAAAAGCTAAAAGATTTGGTGAGGAGATGTGGGAATAACTGGGGGAAGGCCAGTTCTGAAGGGCACTTCTTGTCAGCCGTCTCATGGCAACTACCTGTGTAGGGCTTTCAGTGGCTGACGTTTCAAAACTCATCATCAGGCCTGTCTTCAAAGGGCCTCCGGGTAGAGTCGGACCTGCAAACTTTTGGTCAGTAGCCGAGCACATTAACTGTTTGTGCCACCCAGGGACACCACAGATAACGTGAACCCACTGCCACGGGGTCAGTTCCGACAGATTTGAACTTTCCCACAGTCTTCCCTAGCTGTAATCTTTAAGGAAGCAGACTGCCTCATCTTCCTTCCACTGGTGAGTTTGAACCATCAGCCTTTCAGTTCGCAGCTGAGCACTTAACCACTGTGCCACCAGGACTCCTTGGATGACATAATGTAATTATTATTCTTTTGTGAAATCTGTGAAAGGGGAAAGTATCATTGACTCTACAGTGGTAATTAGTTCCTTGATTTCCACACATTTCCATATTGTTTGTGTAACAAACACACTGCCGTGGAGTCAGATCTGACTCCTAGTGATCCCTCCTTGGGTTTCCGAGGTGATATCACTAGGGAAGTACATTGCCCAACCTTCTTTCTGAGGAGTGGCTGGTGGGTAGAGACCACCTAAATGCTATACACCCTGGGAAGTCTACTGGCTCCACCTTGGTTGGACCATCTTAAGAGAAAGCTCCCCTGGCCCAGGTGGATAAGTGAATGGTCCACAGACATGAGGAAACCACATCCCCAAATGAAGGTGCTGGTAAAGCAAGGTGTCTATGCACCATCGAGAAGTAGAGTCTCCCTGGTCAAGCATTCTGACCTAATTATGTTGAGTCCAGTGATTTGTTTTATGAGCAAAGCTTCAGGAAAATACTGAGAAAATGAAAGCAAAAAAACCTCAAAAGTGCACGTAGCGGCTGCAGGCCTAACCCGAGGCAGAGTCTGACTGGGTGAATGCTGAGGAGGTGGAGAGGCTATGAGCTGGCATGGTTTTGACCTTACCCTTGTACCCAGGGCGCTGTCAGTAATAAAATGCTCACAAGGGGGGAGAGGGGTAGCAGTAGACCCAGCCCTCTAAACTGAGGGCGATGGGCCACTGTTACCCCAAGAAGCTGGGCAAATGCTCGTCCAGAGAGGACCTTGAAGTGCAGTGTAGCCCACACTGGGCTCCTGAGTGTCACTAGCAATAAACCACTTCCAGAAATGAAGCTGACCTCGGATGGTGTGGCGGTCACCTGACTGTGTAAAGGACGGGAAAGGTGCTCGAAAATTCCCAGAAGGAAGAACTAAGAGCGAGGCCGGGAAGAGAAAGCGAGGAAGACAGAGGTGTGGGCCCGTTGTTCTCCTAGAGGCGGTGCCGCGTGTGAGTCTCTTCAGAACCACCTCCGGAAAAGTCAGCCCAGGTTCCTCACCATGACAGGAACAATAGCTGGGGAGAGCGGGAACGGAGCCGAACAAAAATTAACTCACTTTTTGACACTGCGATGACAGCTCTGTTTTGACAGAGCACTAAAATAAGCCATGTCATATACGGTTTTCTTTTATAACAGAGTATCGATATAATTTTAATTTTTTTCTATTATAAGAGGGTGTGCGGCACAAAACAATAGGTACGTTCATGTTTATTCATTAAGAATTTTGTAGCTTTTTTCATCAGTACTGGTAAGTTCCATATTTGAGAAAGTTTCACTCACTCCCAGCTACTTAGAAGATTCAGTGATAAAATTGTGACTTCATTTTAGAGCTGTCCTTTGAAGTGGGACTGTGTCCAGGAGATGTCTGTTCTCAAAAGTAGGTCACCAGGTGTGTCTTTGCAGGTGCCTCGGAGTGGACTCGGGCCTCCAACCTTTGGGTTACTGGCTGAATGCGTTAACTGCACCACCTGGGACCCCGTGAGTCTCAGATGGAGGTCCAGAATAGGAAGCCCGTTAAAAAACCTGTTCCACCGGAGTGTGTGTGGCTTCAGAGGCCTGCTCTCTGAGTGAGCAAGCCCAGGAAGCAAGTATGCTCTGCTAAATCTGTGACAACGGACTCGGGGGGAACCTCACCCCATTGCAGATGGTGAACCACAGCCTTGCAGCGTGAGGTACAGAGAAGCTCGGAGGGATCCAGATGTGGCGGAGTTGTTAAACTGTGCTGATCCTTGCTTAGAAACTCGGGGCGTCCTCCTCACCCCTGTGGGGAACTTCAACAGACTCGTTGATATCACCATAGGCACCAATCTCAGGAAGTCTGAACAGGCAGTGACGAGGCTAGAAAACAGAATCATGCCAAAGAAAGCAAATGGCTAAGTCGGGAGCGGTATAAACAGAGACTGCCTCCACACTCACCGTAGGACGCAGTGTGCTGGGTCAGCCCACATGGGCAGCTAAGGATGAGTAAATGTGATAAAGGCACCCCCCCCCAAGAATACCAGAAAGAAAAGGAAACAAAAAGCGGAAAGCCCCTAATAAAGATGATTCTGTATCAGAGACAAGATGAGGGTGGGGATGGTTCAGTGGCAGAATCTTCAGCTCCTGTGTGGGAGACCTGGGTTCAATTCCTGGCCGGGGTGATTCATTTCCATCCACCAACTGTCTGTCAGTGGGGACTTGCGTGTGGCTAGGGTGCTGAGCAGGTTTTAGGAGAGCTTCCAGACCAGGATGGGCCAGAAGAAAGGCCTGGCGTTCTCCTGAAATCAGCCAGCGAGCCAGGCCTGAGAGTTGGATCCACAGCCAGTCTCAGGGCCGGGGCAGGACCAGGTGGTGTTTTGTTCTGTAGTGCATGGTGTCACCATTAGTCAGGGGCTGACATGACGGCAGCAAACGACAACACATCAGATGTTGTTGTTGTATCGTGCAGTTGAGCAACCCCATGTTCAACAGAGCAAAGCACGGCCCAGTGTGGACTATCCTCACAATTGTTGCTACGATTGAGCCCTGGTTGCAGCCACTGTGTCAGTCCATCTCATTGAGGGTCTTCCTCTTTTTCGCTGACCCTCTATCCTACCATGATGTCGTTCTCCAGGGATGTGTCCCTCCTGCTAACATGTCCAAAGTATTTGAGACCAAGTCTTGCCATCCTCGCTTCTCAGGAGCATTCTGGCTGTACTTCTTCCAAGACAGATTGGTTCATCCCATGGGCATAGTCAATATTCTTCACCAGTACTGTAATTCAAAGGCGTCAATTCTTCTTAAGTCTTCTTTATTCATTCCCTGCTTTGGTATGCATATGAGGTGATTGAGAATAACCACAGCTTGAGTCAGATACTCCTTAGTCTTCAGAGTAACGTCTTAATAAGATTTTCAGACAACTAATGAGAACAAATTCCCAGAAACACTTGGTCATCGTTTTGTGTTCTAACGAGCTGAATCTCTGCACACCAGCAGCCTTCCAGATGGAAGCATCGCCGCGTGGGAAGGGTCTCCATGGCACCCTGCCGTTATCTTCATGATTTGCTGAGTGTGTTTGATGCTCACTACTCCCGGAGCTGATTGAGTCCACGCATCGTGTGTTGTTGGTGCACAGGGCCTCAGCCACAGTGACCCCGGTCTTTAGTGAAGCAGCGATGGAGTAGAAAGGGCATGGGGCTGGTACCTTGGAGGCCTGGCACCTGGTCTTTTCTGCTGTGCCACGATCCTGGGTGTGACCCTACTCCAACAACCATTTTCCTTATTTGAAGAGTGAGGTGGCTGGAGATGCCAAGTTCTCAGCTACCAGCTCAGTGATGTCAGCTGCACATGTAACTGACCCCAAAGGGACACTATTTTCTCATCTGTAACATTCTTACTCCCCTCCCCAAGGTTTGTAAAATGATTAAGGGAGAGACATTGGAGTCTTAGGGGGATAAAAGGGCAGCCTTCGCTTCTAGCTTTCCCATGTAAACATGTGCCAGGAGCTCTCCCTGGCACTGGAATTTTGGGTTGGGTCTCCAGTCCAGGTCTGTCTCATGTTTTTCACCTTGCTTAGACTACAGCAATCATACCTACTGGCTACCTGACCCTGTCTTTACTCCAGCTCCTCTGTGCCCAATTTTCCATCTAAATCCTATCTATGGTTATGGCCACCTGAGCTCCATCTACCTTGTCCCTATGTCTCTGGCCATCCACCTTTTGACCAGCCCATTGTTTCTTAGCCTCCATGGAAAAGAAAAAAACAAAAGAAAACATTATTGGAGGTGGTTGAGCTCTGTCAGGAGGGTGCTGTTTGAATGCTAATTTCCAGGTGCACGTTTTTGCTATTGCTTATGTTTATTTAACTCTTAGTCAAAACAGAAACATTCAAGGTTGTTTGGTCTGTTCTTCTACCTTCTACCACGCTATGAGTTGGGTCCGACTCTATGGCACATAACAATAACAACAACCACCACATTTGAGGTTTGAATTAGAATTGTTTAAATTTCTTCAATTGTCCTAACTTCCTTCCCTTGGTCTAAAGTGGTAAAAATAGGAAAAAGAAGACAGGATTCAGCAGTCAAATAGGAAGAAGTAGTGTAGAAGGCAAGCAGAAAGTTAATGTAGAAAAGAAGGTACAAGAAGCGGGATACAAACAAGGTCCGTGTTTTCAGTGGATTGGTTGATAAGAAACCAAGAGGAGCAATACATGGAGTTTTATTGAATGCTCAGCACAGTGGACCACTATGAATCAAAGTCCATCCAAGTTCAATAGCTTCTTCTTGCTTTCTGCTCTGTCATCAGCCCATGAGTTCTCCTGAGCAGACCTAACTTAGTCCTGCTTTCAGACTAATTAGGAGTTAGACCTTGACAAGTCATGTGACATGTCCTGTTCTAATTCCTCTTCTCTAACACGAATTGGTCCAATTAGATGAACTCTCTCATCACTCCTCCATGTCATTTCCGGTGTTTCAGCAGGGTCCTTTAACAGGCCTATCAAGGGTCAAGCAAGGATTCACAAAGCCCTCTTTTTATGAGACTGCAGCTCTTACTGTGAGATTTCTCTACAGTAATTTTACTGTACGCTAATGTTTTCTTTCTCTGCTTCTGATGACTTTCCTCTCAGAAAGAATCTTCTCTCACCTGTGATCAATGCTGACCACTACTTCTAAAATCGGACTTCAAACAGAATCCTCAAATGTCTAAATCCTCAATCCCAAGAAGTCATTTTTCTTTTTTTGAGTGCACGCATTTCCATATCTTATGCATTCATTCTGCAGGAATGATATGAATGAGTTAAAGTGGGACAGTTCCTTGCCATTGTGGAGAGTGTAGACTTAGAGCTGGCCTTTAGAAAGCATGTGTCCTAGGAGGATGGATAAGCTAGCCATTGACAAATTATAGAAAAGGCTGAGACAACATTTTATTATCTTTTGTGACAGCCACCTGAGGGTGTGCAGTTGGATAATAGTGAAAAGACTTTCCTCTCCCTTCGAATGTTCATTGCTCCAGGAAAGAGTTTCAGGCACAGCACCTACTCAATGCTGTTGTTGTTAGCTGTTGCAGTGAATTGCTTGATGTGGCCCTTCTAGCCATTGCCCTCCATTTTGTGATATATTGTAAATCATGCCTGTTTGGGTTATTGCTGTTGGAGCAGCACAGGTGGGATGTATCTTGAGCCCTGCCTTGCTGGAGGGTATAATTCAAATCACCACCCTTAGCTTTCTTGAGGGTATACCTACAAATCTCCTGGGAAGGTTTGCCCTCCTCTTGCTCCTGTTCTGTGTTTTGGCTCATCCTCATCTCACCCCTGGATTTGGGACAGCAGCTGTCATCTGATCTGCTGATCGAGGTTGGTCAAACCCCCAAAATTGGGAGGATCCTCCAGACCTACTCACAGACCTGGGCCTTGCCAGCCTGCCAGCCTCCACCACCACTATGTGAGATGATCCCTTGGGTGTCTGTGAGTTTGTGAGGAGTTACAGTAAAATACAGAACCCTAAGATGGGGGAGATTACTGAGAGGAGGAGGAGGAGTTAATGTCTGAAATGATGGAATGGCACAGTAGTTTGGACATTTGGGACATCTTTAACCTCTGCCTCATGGGGACTGACCTTGTGCTGATCTTTCTAAGAGGAATTGTTCAAGCAGCTGTCTTCAAGGCAGCTCCTGATTTATGGTGATCCCTTGTGCGGTACAGTTGGACTGCTGTAATCCATAAGGTTTTCACTGGCTGATTTCTGTAAGTATATCACTAAAGCTAAAGATGAAGAAATTGAAGATTTTTACTACCTTTTGCAATCTGAAGTGGACCATACATGCAATCAGGATATATTGATAATTACTGATGATTGGAATGCAAAAGTTGGAAACAAAGAAGAAGCACTGGTACTTGGAAAATATGGCCTTGGTGTTAGAAATGATGCTGGTG
>NW_006922109.1:1492841-1497758 GCF_000298275.1 Orycteropus afer afer | reverse complement strand
TTTTTTTAAACACTGTAAATGGCAACTATAAATGTGGACCTCACCAGATAGACAGAAATCAAATCGACTACATCCGTGAAAAGAGGCAGTGGAGAAACAATATTATCAGGCAAATAATAGCAGGAGCTGATCGTAGGACAGATCATTCATTGCTCCTGAGCAAGTTCCAGTTGAAGCTTGAGAAAATTAAAACAAGTTCCTTTCCCCCCACATTAAAAAAAACAAAACTCACTGCCGTTGAGTCAGATCTGACTCATAGTGACCCCTCCTTGGGTTTTTGAGGTGGTATCACTGCAGAAGTAGATTGCCCAACCTTCCTTCTGAGGAGTGGCTGCTGGGTTTAAATTGCCATCCTACTGGTTAGCAGTCAAATGCCTTAAGCACTACACCACCAGAGCTCCTAAAGAGCCAAAATATAACCTTAATTATATCACACCTGAATTTAGAGACCTGAATTGAAGAACAGATTTGACGCACTGAACACCAATGACCAAAGACCAGACAAGTTACGAGGCTAATGACCAAAGACCAGACAAGTTACGAGGTGACATCAAGAATATCACATATGAAGAAAGCAAAAGGTCGTTCGAAAGATGGGAAAGGAAGAAAAGGCCAAAATGTACGTCAGAAGAGACTCTGAAACTTGATTTTGAACAGAGAATAGCTAAAGCAAATGGAAAAAATGACAAAATAAAAGAGCTGAACAAAAGATTTCAAAGAGCACCTCGAGAAGACAAAATAAAATATTATAATGAAATGCACAAAGACCTGGAATTAGAAAACCAAAAGGGAAGAACACACTTAGGATATTTCAAGCTGAAAAAACTGAAGAAAATATTCAAGACTTGAGCTGCAAAATTAAGATTCCAAGGGGAAAATATTCAGTGATGCAGGAAGCATCAAAATAAGATGGAAGGAATACACAGTCACTGTACAAAAAAGAATTTGTCAATGTTTAGCTATTTCAGGAGTTGGAATATGATCAAGAGCCAATAGTACTAAAGGAAGAAGTTGAAGCTGCACTGAAGGAATTGGTGAAAAACAAGACTCTAGAAACTGGCAGAACACCCATTGAGATGTTTCAACAAACAGATGCAGCTCTGGAGGTGGTTACCCATTTACACCAAGTGATTTGGAAGACAGCTCCCTGGCCAACCATCTAGAAAAGATACATATTTATGCCCATTCCAAAGAGAAGTGATCCAACAGAATGCAAAAATTAGTGAACCGTATCATTAATATCACATGCAAATAAAAGCTTGCTGAAGATAATTCAAAAAATGGTGGCAGCTGGTGCCGTGGAGCCTGAGGAATTTGATTGCTAACCAGAAGGCTGGCAGTTCAAGCCCACCGGCCACTCCTTGGAAGGAAGGTTGGGCAATCTACTTTTGTAGAAACACCACCTGGAAACCCAAGGAGGGGTTGCCATGAGTTGGGATCGACTCGATGGAAGTGAGTTTAGTTTTGTCTAGTTAGTATATTGACAGGAAACTGCTAGAAATTCAAGCCAGTTTCAGAAGATAGCATGGAATGTGTGATATCATTGTTCATGTCAGATGGTTCTTGGCTGAAAGCAAAGAATAACAGAAAGATGTTTACCTGTGTTTTATTCACTATGCAAAAGTATTTGACTATGTGGATCATAACAAATCATGGATCATAACACAAAGAATGGAAATTCCAGAACACCTAATTGTGCTTATGAGGAACCTGTACATAGACCGGGAGGCTGTCGTGTGAACAAGGGGATACTGCATGGTTTAAAATCAGGAAGGGAATGCATTAGGGTTGTATCCTTTCACCGTACTTATTCAATCTACATGTTGAGCAAATAATCTGAGAAGCTGGACTATATGAAGAAGAACATGGCATAAGGATTGGAGGAAGAATCATTAACAACCTGCGATACGTGCTGACAACACAACTTTACTAGCTGCAAGTGAGGATGACTTGAAGCACTTACTGATGAAGATTAAAGACTACAGTCTGCAGTATGGATTACACTTCAACATAAATAAAACAAAAATCCTGACAGCTGGGCCAATAAACAACATCACTGAAAGGGAGAAAAGATTGAAGTTGTCAGGGACTTCATTTCACTTGGATCCACAATCAACACCCATGGATGAAGCAGTCAAGAAATCAGATGTTGTTTAGCACTGGGCAGATGTGCTGCAAATGAGTTCTTTAATGTGTTAAAGAGCAAAAATGTCACTTTGAAGACTGAGGTGCACTTGACCCAAGTCACGGTATTTTCAATTGCCTCATATGCATGTGAGAGCTGGACAATGAATAAGGAAGACTGAAGAAGAATTGATGATTTTGAATTGTGGTGTTGGCAAAGAATACTGAAAATACCATGTGCTGCCAGAAGAATGAACAAATCTGTCCTGGAAGAAGTGCAGCTGGAATGTTCCTTAGAAGCGAGAATGGCCAGACTTCATCTCATCTTTTTTGGTCATGATGTCAGAAGGGACTGGTCCCTGGAGAAGAATATCATGCTTGCTAATGTAGAGGGTCAGCAGAAAAGAGGAAGACCCTCAATGAGATGGACTGACGCAGTGGCTGTGATGATGGGCTCTAGCACAGCAAGGATTGTGAGAATGGCGCCGGACTGGGCTGTGTTTCGTTCTGTTGTTTATAGGGTTGCTGTGAGTTGGAGCCGACTCAGTGGTACCTAACAACAGCAGCATCTCCAAGCCTTTGTTCATAGACTTTCTTAGTCTGGAAGCTCCACTGAAACCTGTTCAGCGTCATAGGAACACACAAGCCTCTACTGACAGATGGGTGGTGGTTACACGCGCGGTCCTGACTGGGAATACTGAGCTCTCCCACATGGAAAGCGAGAATTCTACCACTGTGCCCTCAGTGCTCTCAATAAACACTTGCAAGTTGGATCAAATATTTTCAATACTATTTCAGAGTCCTTGTTAGCCACAAAACGGTTAGTGCTGTCAGGATCCTGTAATTTTAAAGAACGTCTTAGTTTAGAAAGCAAGGAAGTATGAGTTGAGCATAGAGTGTCAGAAGACAGCGTTCAAGACTGCAGGAGTCGCACAACAGCCGACCCAAGTCCTTATTTTGACGGGGTTACTTTTCTCCTTCCTTTACAGTCAACAGCATTTAAAAATGACATTTCTTTAAGTCACACCCAAAAAGTGAGCTTGGGTTTCGGGACCTGGCCTATGGTCTCCTGTCCCACTCTGAAGCAGTGAAGTCAAGCTTCTCTGGAGGCGTCCGTCTGTCAGAGCAGGGAGTGCGTCACCGGGCGCGCTGGACCCTACGGTTCTTGATGTTCTTCCGAAGAGGCGTTTTCATTTCAGAATCACTTTATGATGGATCCTGCGTTGTATGTGGACTCGGGGGACCGATGATGAATGGCCTTAGCAGAGTTCCAAGTTCCACAGGAAGTGTGAGGGGAGTGCTAGGTAACTGAGTCCAGCCCTTGGCTCTGCAGCCAGATGACCCCTCCGCCCGGAGGTGACCCACGGACACACCAAGACTGCCACGGGCTCAACTGGTTTGCAGGCAGCTTGTAAAACCTCGAATCTGATTTCCCAGCCCTTGGCCCTGCTCTGGACCCTGTGACTAGATTATAGGATGATGTTCAGCTGAGATAGCCAAAAAGTTTCTTCAGCTCAGAAAGGTGGGGTGCTTGTGGAAAGCCTGTGAGGCAGCCTTAAATTAGCAAAGGGTTTCTCAGAAGCAATAAATCAAATTCCTGAGGAGGATGACAGAAAAGTCTCAGAGGACAATTAACTTGTCAGTGAGTCACATGACGTAGGCCTTTTACCCAGCTATAGGGTAACTTTGTGATTAAATTTGGAATTATTAAGAAACTTTTGATTTGAGGAACTCAAAGTGAATATACTTTAATTAGTCTTTCCAGGTAACATTTAGCCTAGGCAGTAACTCAAGTCCCTTCGTTTTTGCATTCCTGGGTATTTCTTTTTTCTCTGGACTTTTGTTTTTTGCCCTCATTGCCTGGGGAGTTGTACAAGTACTGTGGTTCCTGTAACCACTTAGTGGCATAAAGCAACATGGTTTATTATCTTACAGTTATATAAGTTAGAGCCCAACACAGGTCTCCCAGGACTAAAATCAAGGTGTTGGCAGGGCTGTGTTCCTTCCGAAGGCTGTAGGGGGGAATCTCTTTCCCTGCCTTCTCCACCCACGAGAGGGCACCCACATTCTGTGGCTTGGGGCCCCTTCCTCTGTCTTCAAAGTGAACAACAGTGAGTCAAGGCCCCTCATATCACTCTGACTATCTCTTCTCTCCTTAAGTCTCCAGCTGCTGCCTGTAAGAACCTTTTAATTACATCAGACCCATCCTGATAATCTAGGATAATATCCCCAGTTCAAGAGCCTTACTCTGATCACATCTGCCAAGTCCTTTTTGCCATGTAAGGGACCATAGTCACAGGTTCCAGGGATTAGGCCATGGACGTCTTTGGGAGCTTCTGCCGACCACAGACGTTCCGGTGGCTCCCGTCCTAATGTGATGTCATGTGTGTGTTGCGTGTTCTCAGCGCAGTCAGCTCCTACACGGGTAACATTCTTTCCTACCTTCACACTGCTGCTGCATCTTTTGGCTCACGACTCTGCCACCAGCCTTGAGGCAGAGCATGGCAGATGAGGAATGTTGCGTTGCTGGTTCCCTTCTGTCGCCGGGACTCGGCCTGCTTTTGTACAACGGAAGCAAACTGCCTGCACCACCTTCACGTCCACTGGTAGGAGGGAGTCCTTGCCGCGGCTGCTGTGTCCACCCAGCTATCGGGGGTCTCCTTCGTTGTCACTGATGCTCTACTCCACCAAACGGGATGTCCTTCCCTAGTGCTTTTTCTTCCTTGCAGGGTCCCCAGTGGCACAGTCATTAAAGCACTTGGCTGCTAACCCAAAGGTCAGCCATTCAGACCC
>NW_006922109.1:1489945-1492741 GCF_000298275.1 Orycteropus afer afer | reverse complement strand
TGTTCTGGTCGTGTAGTGTCTAAGGCATTTGACTGCTAACCAGAAAGCTGGTGGTTCAATCCCACCAGCCACTCCTTGGAAGGAAGGTTGAACAATCTACTTCTGTAGTGATACTGCCTTGGAAACCCAAGGAGGGGTTGACTATGAGTTGGATCCGACTCGAAGGCAGTGAGTTTCCAGTGGATTTGTTATGGGCTTTGCTTCTGTGAAGATTGACAGCCTTGGAAACCCTGTGGGAAACGGTAGTGGTTTGGTTTGGGCTTTGCTTCCATAAAGATTGACAGTCTTGGAAACCAGATGGAGCATTTCCACCCTCTCATCTGGGGGTGCTATGAGAATCAACTTGACAGCAGTGGGCTTGGTTTGGTTTGGGTTGTCTTTCTTGATGATGTGCCAAAGTGAGCAAGACATAGTCTCCCTTGTTTTCAGAAACATTCAAGCCCAAACTAGAGATGAACCAGCCAGTGGTCAGATAACAACAAATACAGAAACTTAAACAATCTTGACATCAAGGTTGACTTGACGGACACAGTCAAAGTCAGACACTAAATTAAATATAGCAGATTTGAGAGGGTCAGAGCCCTTAGGGTCTTGCTGGTCTATCTTAGTCTGGAAGCTCCACGGAAACCTGCCCACCATGAGTGACCTGCTGGGATTTCAAATACCAGTGGCTTAGCTTCCAATGTCACAGCCACACGTAGGCCGCTGCTGTATGACTCGCTGACAGGCAGGTGGTGATCTTTAAGCACAGATTTTGCTAAACATCATGGAGTCTGCCTTCCCCGCGGGTCAGGCTTACTCTCCTGAGAGCCCTGCACCTGACAACATTTGTTGAGTGTCGGCACGAATGTGCTATTTTACGTTCCCATCGTCACTGATCACTTTTATAAGTACCTTTATTTTGTGCAGGGCAGGCTCTAATGTTTCATCTGGAAAACATAGTATTTATGAAATAATCACATGAAGGGCTTATTAACTGTTCTCTCATGTGACAGCTTGATGTCAAAGGTAAGTGCTATAAACTCATATTTGTCATTTTCCTTGTTCAGTGTCTCTACTGAGTATTTTGTGGAGCCGTGGTAGCACAGTGGTTACAGCTACTAACCGAAAGGTCAGCAGTTCTAATCCACCAGGCCCTCTGAGGGAGAAAGAAGTGGCAATCTGCCCCGTAAAGATTATAGCCTTGAAGACCCTCTGGGGCTCTTCTCTGTTCTCCCAGATCTCTAGGGGTCAGAGTCGCCTGGACGGCAGTGGGTTTTATTGACTACATGTAGGCATTTCGTTTAGCGTGGATACTTTCAATTATATTTTGAAAGAAAGTAACTGGCCTTTTTGAATATTAAAGAGCACTCTCTTTTATTTTCCAGCCAAATGTTGAGGCAAAAATTTATTATTTGTCAATCTCAGTTTCCTCAGAGACCCCAAGCCACTTTACAATTGAGTTCATATGTGTTCCACTCAGAAATAGAAATGTGAGCCATCTGAGAAGGAAACAATAAAGTACAGGAAGGGAAAGGCCGTACAAGGCAAGAAAGCACTCAGACTTGAGGAGAAGAACTGTGTCTTAGCCCTGACACAAGAAAGAGTTCCAGCCCGGGGGGATCTCTCACCCACGATGGATGGAAATGCTCCGGGCTCTCCTAGACCGTCACCCGCGAGAAAGAGACAGGTTTTGTTCCGTAGTTCCGTTAACGTGACGTGCGAGTACAGCACGTGCTGGGCCCTCACTGGACGAATGGCTCTTGTGCTGTTTCATAAGAAGCAAACCATGAATACTTCAAACGCCAACCTTGTACCCGTGTGTATATATTCCAACAATGTTTGGACAGCACACTGCTGCCCGTTCATTCGGAAATGAGGGTTCAGGATTGGTTGTTCCCCTTTCTCACTTCCAGGAACCCAGCATCAGAGAGGAAGTTCTGCCATCCGGCTCTGCTCCTGTTGTATGGTCTCCCCCGTGGCATTGCATTCTCTGCAATTACCTCTCTGCGCTCCCTCCAGGCTTCGCGTCTCTCATCCAGTTTTATCTTCCAGTAGCTACTTCAGCAAGACCTGTGCAGCTGTTCCCGAGTCCCTCAGCCCACCTCAGTGTACTTTCTCAAAATGGTTTTATGTAAGTAGTGTATGCCATGTGCTCTGAGGCTTAATGCTTCTCACTTGTGTTTCTGCCTCTGATCTAATGTCCCCAGTGACTTGACTGCTGGCGCTCTGTCCTTTGTCTCCCCCGCAGGACAGCCCCATACCTGGTGCAATGGTGCCCACCTGGTGGGTGTTCAAGAACTGTCTTGGGTAGCTGGTGCTGCTCCAACAGAAATACCACAAGTGGGTGGCTTTAACAGACACACGTTTCTGGTCTCGCAGTTTAGGAGGCGAGAAGGCTGAATTCCGAGTGATGCCTCTGGGGGAAGGCTCTCTTTCTCTGTGGCTCTGGGGAAAGGTCCCCGTCTCCCTTCACCACCTGTGGGCCTTGCCTTCCTTGGAGGCCTCCGTGTATGTGTCTTGCCACCAGTCTTCCCCTGTGTCTCGGAGGTTCTCAGCACAGGGACCCTGGGTCCAAAGGATACACTCCACTCCTGGCTCTTCTTCCTGGGATAGTAGGCCCCTCTCTCTGTCCGCTTGCTTCTCTCTCCTTTTATCCCTTATAAGACAAAAGGGGATGCAGGCCACACCCCAGGGAAACTTCCCTACATTGGATCCGGGTTGTAACCGGATTAAGGGTGTTGGCATCCCACCATAACCCCTATAAATGATCAGCTTATCACGTCAGATCACATCACGGGGGATCGTTATGTAACC
>NW_006922109.1:1484781-1487240 GCF_000298275.1 Orycteropus afer afer | reverse complement strand
TATAGCAGGGATTGTGGGGCTGGCACGGGATTGGGCAGTGTTTCGTTCTGCTGTGCATGGGGTCGCTATGAGTCAGAAATGACTCAATGGCACTTAACAACATAACAACAACAATCAATTAATTTATCAATAAAAATGTGGTTTCACAGAAAGGCACAGTTAGCATGTAGCATGAGGTCGCCATGAATTGAAATCAACTCCAGGGCCATTTTTTCTTTCTTTTATTTTTATTTTTTGGTTGTGTGTGGCATAGCTAACACTTGAGCCTTAATCTTTTATATCTTTTGCTGAACTTGGGGAATTTTCAGTCATTTTTTTCTCTTTGTGGGACTCTTAGTGACATGGATGTTAGATATTTTATTATCCTTCAGACCCTGATGTTTGGTAAATTTTTAGAAATCTGCTTGTTTGCCATTCAGATTGGATAATTTTCAGTGATCTATCTTCAAGTTCACTAACTTTTTCCTCTGTCATGTCTAATCTGTGGAGCCCATCTATAGAGGGTTTGGTTTTGAAAACTCTCCATTTGGCTGTTACTTACGTATTTTCACTTTGCTGAAGCTTCTCTTTTTCAGTTTCTTTCATGAGTTTAGCAAGTGCGTGTTGGAACATTTGTGTAATTGGCTGCTGTAAACTCCTTGTCAGGTAATTCCAGCGACTGCAACATCTCCATTTTGGCATTTGTCGATTGTCTTTTCTCATAAGAGTTGGTTTTTTTTCTGGCTCTTTGTATGCCAAGCAATTTTGGATTGTGTCATGAATATTTTGAGTATTGTGTTATGAAACATTGAGTTTTGTTTAAATGTTATGAAAATGTTGATATTTTGTTTTAGTAGGTTGCAAGTTATGACTGGCCTTCTGTGGGCTTGCTGTCAACGTCAGTTTAGTTTTCAAAGCCTTTTTCGTGCTGTTTGGATCTGTCCTGTGTGTACACTTCCCAAGGATCTGTCTAGAACCTGGGTGGTGATCTGTCTGCTAGTTCAGTTATCAGACTCTCATTCACTCTGGTCAGATCCGTGCCAGTGTGGCTTGATCATTAGGCTGGGACTTCACAGACAATACTATGGGGTCACTTTTGCAAGATCCTTCCTCTCCACACTGCATTCCAGGTCCTTGGCACTTCCCTTCTGGGGAGAGATCTCTGCTGCCTTCTGCTCGAGGTATTGCATCCTGCAGGTTCTCACTGCTTCAACTTCCTCGCCACCTCCCCTCAGGTGGCTCTGTTGTAACCCATGTATCTGAAGGCCAGTCATGTTCACCTAATGAGCAAGTCTAAAGATCTGTCTGATTTGGTATTTCTGTTCTCGGAATCTCCAGATTTTGAAGTGCACTTTTCCCTTTGTTTCCATTCGTTGTCTTTCTCTGAGTCTCCTCCAAGCTGTCTAACTTTCCCCATCTCCTCACTTCACTTTCTCGGCAGGTCTGCCCCTCGAGATTCTGTTCTTGATTCAGTTCCTAACTTTGCTTCCTTGTTGTTCTCATGGATTTTATCTGTTTCCGTAGCTTCCTGCCAATAACCTTGTTTATGACCCCCAAATATTAGATTTTTTCCCAAGCTCTTGTGTCTCTTACCAACTCCCTGGTTTTCATTGTCATCTAGGAACCCCAACAGCACCTCAGATCCAAATGTTTAAATCTGTACACATTATTTTTGTCTCTCAACTCACTCTTTAATATCACTTACCTGTTTTGCATTCTCTGTGTGTTTTGCTTGGATACTAACCTTTGAGGTTATTTTTGAATCCAAAATCTTCTTCACCCACTAACTTAATCTATCACCAAGTCCTGCCTGTTCTTCTACTGTCATACCATCTTCATACATTCCCTCCCATCAAATCACATTGGAGCCTTCCCCCTTCAGATGTAGCCTGGTGTGTCCTGCAGTGGGCTCTGTCTAGTTCATTCTATTCTGTTCATGGCCAGCAGATTTATTTCTCAATGAACCACTGCTATGAGATGAATTGTGTCCTCCAAAAGATATGACCCCCCAAAATCCTACTTATTATTAAAACCTAAACTTTTTGGACTTCTTTTTGGAAGTTGTCACTGAACCTTTCTACACCCCCTGCCCTGAGTAGATTAAGAACCCTTCCTTGGTGTGACCCTTAAGGGCATGTCCATCTGTCTATATTTGAACTCATTGGATTGTTTATACTTCCCTCTCTATGCCCTACTTAACTCTGAGCTCCTGGAAGCCAGGCTTCATGTCTTATTCAGTTGTATATCACCACACTTAAAAAAATACATATTTATTGAGTAAATAGAAGTGCAGGTTTGGTAGGTATGAGAATAGGTGAAGTGGCAGGTAAGATGATTGTGCTGAATTTTCAGTACTGAAGTGATGCTGGTACAAGTGTTGGTCTAAGGCAATGCATTGGGAGGATCAAGGTGAGATAAAAGATCTTATGAGTTAAAATAATCACTTATTCCAAGTCAGATTGATGGTGACTCACCAAGGG
>NW_006922109.1:1466155-1467214 GCF_000298275.1 Orycteropus afer afer | reverse complement strand
CTCCCCACGTTCCTCACCCCGACTGCCAGTCTTCTGGAGGGACGCTATGAACTGAGCTGGAACTCCAGTGCTCGGCCAAACACCTGTGGTTTTTGAGTTGCTGTCAAGTCACTTCCCACTCATGGCAACCCCATGTGACTGAACAGAACTGCTGCAGAGGGTTTTCAAAGCTGTCACTTTTCGGAAGTAGACCATCAGCCCTGCCTTCTGAGGTCCTCTGAATGGGTTTGAACCACCAACCTTTTGTCCAGTAGTCTGAGGCTTAACCACCTGGGCCACCCACAAACTGCCATTCTTTAGTAAATGAGAATAAGAACGCCAGTATTAATGAAGGTTTGGAAGACAAAGTGAGCAGGATATAGCTTCTCCTTTTCCCTGCCCCCATACTTCCTACCCACAGAAGAGAATGAGGGAAAATGCATAAATATATATAGTTAATTTTGTTACGTTAACAAAATTTTGTGCATCTATACGTGGAGAACAAAGCTGGCTGTGACAGCCAGGAGATGTAGGTCCTGGGCTGGATCACTTACAGGTGATCTAACCTTCAACAGGAGCTCTGGTGGCGCAGTGCCTAAGGCACTTGACTGCTAAGCAGAAGGCTGGCAGTGCAAACCCACCAGCCACTCCTCGGAAGGAAGATGGGGCTATCTGCTTCTGTAGTGATACCGCCTCGGCAACCCTAGGAGGGGTCACTATGAGTCGGGTCTGACTCGACAACACATAACAACAACAACCTTTGACAGAGAGCTTTACCCTCTTAAGCCTCATTCTGCCCATCCCTGAAATGGGCATGATGACATTTGCCTTGAGAGCCCTAAGTACCCTGCTGACTTCACTGAGTTTCTCAAGGGTCAGCAACCAGCATCCTTTGTCTCTTTCAGGGCTGAATACAATGCCCTAGTTGGGTGAAAAGGAACATTCTTGGCTCAAAGGTTAAGTGACCAGCTGCGAACCAAAGAGGTTGGTGGTTTGAACTCATCAGTGGCTCTGTGGGAGAAGGACCGTAAAGATTAAGTCCGCATCGTTGAGTTGATTGTGGCTCGTACTGGCTCTCCA
>NW_006922109.1:1462774-1464220 GCF_000298275.1 Orycteropus afer afer | reverse complement strand
GAGGCAGGCTTGTTTGCAACTGATAACCTTTTCAGAGTTCATGAACTGCAGATATCCGTCCTGCTGCCAAAAGAGCGGTTGATTTCAAAGTCAAGGCATTAGGCGGGTTGCTAAGGAAGTGTTACAGTGGATGCTATTGTGCGGTTACAGTGGTGGCTACGCTTGGAAAAGGTCAGTTACCCTGAGAAGGCTGGTCAGTAATGCACCTGGTATCCTGTCGACAGTGGGGATTACGATGGGGCCATTCTTGTTGTAGCAACGAGTCCAACCTCTGAAATGATTGTGAACGGTTGGCTTTTGTTTCCTCTGGGAGAAACGAGGGGACCAGAGTCCCCCAGTTCGTCAGCTGGAACAATTCCCACCGCTGTTTTCCTGGAAAGTATTGTTGTCAGAGCCCTCGGCTTTCCTATCACCGAGTTGAACAAGAATTCACAAGGTCCTTGTGGAATGTCTTCATTTTTCTTTTCTAAATGATGATATGCCAAATGGGAAGTGACTAGTCTCGGAGTTCTGAAAAATGGTTGTCTCCTGGTATCAGGCAGACACAGATAGACCTGTGCCCATAGCTAGTGCTTTTCATTATGGGGGTGAGCTCTAGGGGAGTTTGGGTTTTGTTTTTCTGTTTTTGAGAACTATTTTAAAAAATGAAAGAAAGAATGTACCGAACCACAGCTATCTTCCAGCCATGAGAAGTGAGAGCCATCATTTCCCTATTGGCTTCAGTTCCTTCCAGGTAAAGGGAAGATGGTAGGTGCCCTTGAAGACGTGTTTGCACCTTCCCCTCCCTCCCCTCCTCATTCTCCAGAAGCAAGGATCTCAGGGGTCTGGCGTATTCCTTCCACGCCATGTATTAAACATGGATGTTTATATATTTTTTCAAAAACAGTAATGTATTTTATGTATGTTTGAAAAATGCCATAAAAAACATAGTCCTTCTGTATGTCCCTGAAATTTGTTTTCTTCCCTCAATATTATCATGAAAGATAAAGATTGCTGTGCTGGTTACGTTTGTGCGTCAGCTTGGCTGGGCCTGGTTGAGTGATTGGGTGACTGGATGTAGTTATTCCTCATAGTGAGACGGATAATTAACTCCATGGTGGAACCTATTGGAGCAGTTGAATAGCTGCTTTGGGGATGTGGTCTGCTTCCCGTGTATAAGAAACAGCTTTGGGAATGGTCTCTAGCTTATGGCATGCTTGAGCCCTGCATGTCGCTGAGTCATTGGTCAGCAGCCTGCCATGCTCTGCTGATCCTGGGACTTTCAGTGGACTTGAATGAATGGCCTGCCATGTGGTTTGATAACGTCAAGACTGTGCCTTTTTACTTGTCAGCCTTGGGCTTGTCAGCCTCAGTAGCCACCAGCTGTCTGAGTGAAGAAAAGCCTCCAGCTTCAGTGGGCTTGGGGGCAGGAGGCAGAGCTGAAGCCCAAGCCTGAGGGGCTTTCAT
>NW_006922109.1:1447592-1462674 GCF_000298275.1 Orycteropus afer afer | reverse complement strand
AAACCATCCCATTTGGGGTATATTCTTGTCAGAGCAGCACTGAGTAACTGGAACAATTGCTATTATCACAAATTTATTCCTAGGGCATCTAGCTGATTAATAGTCTTTTTTTTTTTTTTTTTTTACCAACAAACAGACAAACAAACAAAAAACATTTGATTGTGGTTTGAGTGGGAGTTTACAGAGCAAATTGGTTTTCCATTCAACAACTCGAACACATTTTGTTTCACGACATTGACTGCAGTCCCCACAAGGTAACAGCCCTCTTCCCACTTCCTCCCAGGGTTCACCCCTTCCATTTGTCCTTCTTTTCTGTCTGTCCTGCCTCCTGAGCTTTATCTTGGGTTCATGCTGCCCTTTTGATCTTAACAGTCATTTTCAGAAAGCAATTGACATGAAAAGAAAGCATAAAGTTGATCAATTCCAACTGACGTTCATTTAACTGCACATTTTGACGTGTTTTCTCACTTTACATTGACTTGTTAATTTATATTTTATGTTTGGCTTTCAAGGGGGGTGGTCATGGTTTAAATCTGAAAGGTCTAATTATTGAGGATCCCTGAAGATGGGTGTGTTCCACACAATTCCATTTCCCTGACTATTTCAATGCACCCCCTTTTTTTTAATGGATAAATGTTGATGGCAGTCTTCCTGAAATGTCTTCAATGTGTCTCAGACTTAGAAAACAAACAAATAATTGAAAAAACAAAAACAAACAAACGAAAAACACCATGCTCAACTTGCTTGTTCTGGTCACATTCTTGCTTTTTGTAAAACAGTGTTGCTGTTAAGATTATCCAGGTTGGAGGGCTGTCTTATAAATGAATCCTGTGGCTGTAAGTTCTTACGGCTAGATTTTGTTTTTTCTGCTTACTTACTTCTTGTCTCATTGACAGAGTCTTTTTGCTCTCATTTGTGGTTAAGATTCTGGAAAACTCCATTTTCTTTCTTTTTGCTGCTTCTACAATATGTTAACCTGGAAATTTTGACAACTAACCAATTAGCCCAAGCTAACCTTTTTATCAGCGGTGAACTCATTTAGTGCAGAAATTTGACTCTGACGTCTTTTTGTCTTTTTTTTTTGTTGTTGTTTGTTTGGTTCTTCCCTCTATCCTGCTCAAAATAACTGAACATAAAGATCTGGACTTGTCTAAAATTTATTTTGTAAAACAAGAAGGATTCAATATTTGGAAATTGGAAAAGTATCCTACTTTTAAGTTTCTACTTTTATTTGGAATGTGAAAAGGTGAACCAGTAGGATCCAAGTTGTTGTCATAAAATGGAAGTCAGAACAACGTTTCAAATACAGCCTCTCATCACAGCATGAGGTGGCTTTCTCTTTCTGAGTGTTGCTTCCGTTGTGGGGACACGTGAGATGCTTCACAGAGTCGCACGCACTTCGTAAACAGCCGAGCAGGAGACGTTATGTTTCCAAGGAAAGGAAACAGTTTCTTCCACTGATGGTGGGTGCACGTCCTGTAAAGTAATCGCTTGTGGAGTCCCAGGAGGAGGAAGTAACAAGTCTCCCACTTGAAGCTGAAGGAGAGGGACATGAGCAAGGCCAGGGACACGTGATTTCACAGGGAGTTTGCTGACAGATTAACAAAAGAAAAAGAAGAAACACTTGGGCTAGGAAATGATAAAACTGAATCTGTGCGAAGACTCACTCCCCTTCGTAAGGGCTGAGTTTTGTCAGAGGGTGGTTTTTGTTCGAATGCAGATATTGCAGTATCTGCACTTGGCAAGGCCTTGAGGTTGTGGTCCACTTCCCAGCGCGCGCCTGCAAACACCGCGATGGTGTTTCTTCTGGAAACGCTGTCACTCAGCTTTTCACTCTGTGGCATGGCCTTGCACCCGCTGCCTAAAATCAAGCTCTCTTTACTTATTATGCAAAGCAAAAACAGATTACCAAAACAAACAAAAACAGAAAAAACAAGAAACAGAGTTTCTGCCCCTGAAGAATTTGCTTTCCCAGCTAAATGAACTTGGAAGATAAAAGACAGGTGAAAATATGCATGAAAGCATCAAACATAATCAGAATCATAGTGTTTGGAAGGGACCCTGAGACCAAGCAAGTCCTGGTTTGTACAGATGAGGAGACCAGCACCCAAAGCAAGGAGAGGACTCTCAAGGTTAAGTGACTCCCAAAGGCATAGCCTGCTCCTCACTGGCAGGAAAGGCCCTCAGAAGGAACAGGTGCAAACAGTGGGAAGAGGGTGCGTTTGAGTGCCCTCAGGAGAAGCCCAAGCATGGTATTTCAGGCAGGTACCAGGAGGAATAGGCTTTTAGAACAAGCAGTTGAACTGTGTCTGTTCCCTTTGATTTTTCAGGGCTCTGGTGGCATAGTGCCTAAGGCATTTGACTGCTAACCAGAAGGCTGGCGGTTCAAACCCACCAGCCACTCCTCATGAGTCGATCCGACTCCATGGCAGTGAGTGTTTTTTTTTTTTTTTTTTTGTCATTTTGTTGCCGGTAAATGCTATTGAGGAAGTTTTGATTGATGATGAGCCCATGCAACAGAGTAGAACTGCCCTGAGGGGCTTCCTAGGCTGTCACCTTTAAGGGCCAGATCGCCTGATCTTTCTCCCTCAGAGCCACTGGGCAGGTTTGAACCACCAGCCTTTCAGGTAGCAGCCCAGCGCTCTTAACCATCATGCTACCAGGGCTCCTTGGCCTATATTAGAAAGATTCATCTAAGTGTTGAGGGACATCAAGGACATTTGGCCCAACCATGCAGCATTTCAAATCCAAAATGCATTCCTTATGAACACTGAGAATAATCCTTATTTTGTTTTTTGTAAACACTGCAGGTACCTTGTCAGACTTTCTTCAAACGAAACAGTGTTTTATTATTTACCAGTGGGCTTAAAAATACTGTGTTGTTTATATAAGATATTATCAGAGTTAACCATTCGTGTAGTTTCACAGAAATATGAATATTTAAGGTAGATTTTCCAAGGAAATATTTCACACACGATAAAATCTATGCTGTTGTTGTTACTTGTTATGGAGTTGGCTTGGCTCACGGTGGCCTCATGTACAACGGAACGAAACGGTGCCAGGCCTTGTGCCACCCCCGTCACCGTGACCGTTGGTGTGTCTGAGCCCGTGGCCTTTGTGCCAGTCCATGTCACTGGGGGTTCCCTCGTTTTTGCTGACCGTCCGCTCTGCCGCACCCTTTCTGGTACCCTTTCCAGCAGTTGCTCCCTCCTGGTGAGGAGTCCGAAGTGAGCAGGACAAGGCCTCACCGTTCTCGCGTCGCAGAAGCGTCCTGCTGTGTTGCTTGTGAGACGAGTTTGCTCCTTCTTGCGGCAATCCTTTAGCTACCGCAGCCCAAATGTGCCAATTCCTTTCTCGTTGTCCAGCTTTCGCATACGTATGAGGCAACTGAAAAGACCATGGCTTGGGTCAGGCACAACTTGTCCTCAAGGTGACATCTTTGCACTTTAACACTTTGGAGACGTCTTTGTAGTAGATTTTCTCAATGCATTACGTATTTTGATTTCTTGACTGCTGCTTCCATGGATGTTGATTGGGGGTCCGAGTAGAATGAAATCCTTGACAACTTCAGTTTGCTTAGCAGCAAGGAAACCATCTCACCTGGGTTTTAGAACCTCCTTCCTGAGGAAACACAGGATACGGGTGAGAGACTGACTAACTTGAAATTATTGGATGTTTGAAGAGCAGAGGTGACGAAGCCCTGCACACGGCAATGGCACTGGCCCCTGGGAGGAGGGAAGAGATTCTCAAGTTCTTCTGGGGCACAGCCGGTGGGGGGTGTTATCATGGGAAGGGGACCGAGGAAGTGGGAGTCCAGAATGACCAGGGTGTCTCTGGGGTGGAATTCCAGGTTGCACTATCAAGGTCTTGCCATGTAAGTAATTTCCTGAAGTAGAAGATAACTCATCACATACTGTTGCCATCGTTGGGTGCCTGTGAGCCAGTTTCGACGCGTATCTACCCCATATGACAGAGGAGAATGCCCCATAGGGTTTTCTAGGCTATCTTCTTTATGGGAACAGATGGCCAGGTCTTCCTCCTACGGAACCGCTGGATGGGGATCGCACTGCCAACCTTTCAGTTACCAGCCATGCACCTAAACATTGCACCACCAGGGCTCCTTGTGCTGTGTACACACATAAGTATGTATACAGAGAACCTACTGGAAGGGTACAAGGGAGAATGCTGACCTTGATTTTGTCTGAGCAGTGGACGTGGAGGTTGGGGGTAAGCAGGGAGATTAGCGTTTCCCATTTCATGGCTTTCTGATGTTTTTTCTTTCTTAAATACAGTGTATGCTTTAGTTTAGTGGAGTGGAGTTTTTACAGTAGCTTATTCCTGAATCCCAGAGCAGTAAAATATGACTAGTCATTTGATTAGATGCTTCTGAGTTTGTTGGAGAGCCGTCTAGAACCCTTTTGTCTGTTCTGAGATGAAAGAATCTCTCTCTCTTCTTTGTACTTTTGCCCTTAAGTGTACTGTTGTTTGCTCGTTTTCCTCTGGTAATCATTCTGTTGCATGTTTAGGTTTCTGTAACTTGCCCAGGAATGAAACAAGGAAAACTGCTGCCGCTGAGGCAACCCCAGCTCGTGACAGTGCTGCTCTGTCTGAGTGGGACAAGCCCACGGGGTCCTCAGTGACTGGTTTTTGAGAAGTAGGTCACCAGGCCTTCCTTCTGAGGTGAGGCACCTCCCACCTTTCAGGTAGCAGCCGAATGCTTTCGTCATCCGCCGCCCAGAGACTCTTGGAGTGCAGGTGGGAGGGAAGGGGCAACGTGCCGCTACCCCTTGTGGACTAGAGGACGTGTTTTCTTCTGATGTTGCTGTATCTGCTAGAATTCTTTCTGGAATTACATGTTGGGAGAAAGTAAGAATTATGTCCTATATAGACAGGGATTTGTATCTGTAAGGAACCTCTCTCTCGGGAGCCCCTCTTGGTTCCAGAGATAGTAGTATGTTGCAGAAGTGAACTTTTTGTTCTGTTTGCATCAGACACACACACTCACTGAAGCTGACGTGGGTAAGTAGGTGTGCTAGCTTTGACCCTGGAGCCTTGTGGCCTTTGTAGTTTTCTTTGGACACCACACACTGTGTCTTTTTTTACAGACACATTGCCTAGTGCTTCTCATTTCTGTCTGAATGTCATTTCCATGATTGTGGGCTTTCCAAGATTTTCGCAGGGTATGAAAACACTATTAACAATTAAACTCTTGTTTAATTTTAGTTACACACTTGGCTGAGTATAGGATGTGTTCAGCCAGAAGTCTGCATACATTCTTGTCTTTGGCAGAGAGAGAGGAAGTGATTCTAGCAATTTGTACCATGGTTTAAATTAACCAGTACCAACTACTGCAGGGGTACAGCACACGTTTTCCCTTTGTGACATAGCTTTGAATGCAGTGGACTCTCCTATCTACTTGGAAATTCATGGATGTTTTCTCAGGGAATTACTAGCTACCAGATGGTATGGTGTGATCACAAAAGTCGCGCTGGCAACAGTGACTATGTGTGGGTATTTAAGTGGAACTTAATTAAACTGTTGTTGTTGTTGTTATGTGCCGTCGAGTCAAACCTGACTCCTAGCGACCCCTCCTTGGGTTTCTGAGGCAGTATCACTACGGAAGTAGGATTGCCCAACCTTCCTTCTGAGGAGTGGCTGGTGGGTTTGAACCGCCAGCCGTCTGGTTAGCAGGCAAGTGTCTTAGCCACTATGCTACCAGAGCTAATGTCTTAGTTCCTGGATCTTACCAGCCACATCTTACACGCTCAGTAGCCACTGATGGCTTGTGGTTACTGTATTAGACAGCACCGATCTACAAAATCCCATCATCCAGAAGGTTTTATTGGACGGCATTGGTCTTATTGTTGATGTTGAGTGCTGATTAGTGGGTGACAACCATAGATACCCCATGTGACGGAACACAACTGCCTACTGGGTGTCCTAGGCTGTAATCCCCTGTTGAGCTGCTGCATGAGTTTGAACCATCAACCTTTCAGCCAACAGTAGAGAACTTATCCATTGTGCCACCAGGGCTCCAAGCATTGACCTAGAATATACTTATTCCACAAAAGAAGTTGAAATAGAAAGTACTCTGTAGTGATTTGTAAACGGTAATGAAGGCATGGATATGATTTTGCATATACTTTACATAATAGAACATTTTCCACTTTTAAAGTACTCACCCTTTTCGCTGTGTTCATCTGGGTTTATTATTCGATGCTGCCGAGTCACATCAGACTCCTGGTGACCCTACGTATAAAAGAGCCAAACACTGCCCAGTCCTGCACCATAGTCAACACCACTGCCATGTTGGAGCCTATAGTTGCGGCCACTGGGTCCATCCATCTCGTTGAGGGTCTTCCTCTTTGTGGCTGACCCTCTCCTTTACCGAGCAAGATGTCCTTCTCCAGAGACTGGTCCCTCCTGACAACACGCCCAAAATACATGAGGCGAAGTCTCACCATCCTCACTTCTAAGGAGCACTCCGGCTGCACTTCCTCCAGGGCACATTTGATCATTCTTCTGGCGGTCCACGGCACATTCAGTATTCTTCACCGACATCGTAACCCAAAGGTATTAATTCTTCTTTGGTCTTCCTCATTCATAGTCCAGCTTTCACACGAATGTGAGGCAATTGAAAATACCACGGTGTGGGTCAGGTGCACCTTAGTCTTCTAAGTGACATCTTTGTTGTTTAACACTTTAAAGAGATCTTTTGTGGCAGATTTGCAAGTGTAATACATCATCTGGTTTCTTGTCTGCTGCTTCCACGGGCATTGATAGTGGACCCAAGTAAAATGAAATCCCTGCTTTTTTTTTTTTTTATTTGTCCAGTTGTGAGGATTTTATTTTCTTTATGTTGAGGTGTAATCCACAATGCAGACTAGTCTTTGATTGTCTTTGGTAAGTGCTTTAAGTCTTCTTCACTTTCAGGAAGCAAAGTTGTGTCCTCTGCATCAAAGATTGCTCGTAAGTCTTCTTCCAACCCTGATGCTGAATTCAGCTTCTCAGATTACAGGCCTACCTCGTTTTATTACATTTCACTTTATTTCGTTTCACAGATACTGTATTTTTTACAGATGGAGTGTTTGTGGCAACACTGCGTTAAGCCAGTCTGTCTGTGCTATTTTCCCAATAGCCTGAGCTCACTTTGTGTGCCTCTGTTTCAAACTTGTTCATAATGCTGCTGCACACTTAACAGACTGTAGTATAGCATATACGATGTGTGGTACAGTGTATCCCTGGAGAAGGGTGTCATGCTTGGTAAGGCAGAGAGTCAGTGAAAAACGAGAAAATGGATTGACACAGTGTCTGCGACGATGGCTTCAAGCGTAGCACAGATTGGGAGGATGGGGCAGGAAGGAGCGGTGTTTGGTTCTCTGTCCACGGGCTCGCTGTGAGTCAGACCCGACTGGGCAGCACCTAACAACAGTGACATCGGCACGTCTGTACATGCTCGGCATACAGAGGGAATATTATCGGTCCAGTTGTGAGGATTTTTTTTTTTTCATTATGTTGAGTTATAGTCCATAAGGAAGGCTGTTGCTTTGATCTTCATCAGTAAGTGCTTCAAGTCATCTTCACTTTCAGCAAACAAGGTTGTATCGTCTGCATGTCACAGGTTGTAAATGAGTCTTCCTCCAGTCCTGATGCCACCTTCCTCTTCATATAGTCCACCTTCTCAGACTCTGCTCAGCATACGGATTGAATAAATGTAGTGGCAGGGTCCAACCCCGAGACCCACCTTTCCTGATTTTCAACCATGCAGTGTCCCCTTGTTCTGTTTGAATGACATGCTCTTCACCTATGTACAGGATCCTCACGAGTGCGATGAAGTGCTCTGGAATTCCCATTCTTCTCAGTGTTATCCATAATTTGTTATGGGCCCACAGTCAGAAGCCCTTGCGTAGTCAGTAAAGCACAGGTAAACATCTTTCTAGGATTCTCTGCTTCCAGCCATCTGTCATCAGCAGTGACATCCTTCGTTCGTGCCGCCTTCTGATTCCGGCTTGAATTTCTGACTCTTCACTGTCATTGTACTGCTGCAACTGTTTTTTAATTACCTTCAGGAAGATTTTAGTTGCATGTCGATCAATTTCAGACAGCAGAAGTTGGTTAAAGTCTTCAATTTCTTCTTCTTTAGCATTAGTTGTTTTCAGTGATATATCAGACAGTGTTTCACTGCTATTCGTAAGGTTTTCAGGGGCCAATTTTTTCAGAAGTGG
Source organism: Orycteropus afer afer (assembly GCF_000298275.1). Classification (NCBI taxonomy): domain Eukaryota; kingdom Metazoa; phylum Chordata; class Mammalia; order Tubulidentata; family Orycteropodidae; genus Orycteropus; species Orycteropus afer. Next base: position 1,454,449 of record NW_006922109.1, on the reverse strand, counting down.
ATGGCCCTGTCCTTCCTCCAAGTCTGCCTTACTTTGGAAGCTCCACTGAAATCAGTCCGCCACGGGGGACCCTGCTGGTATTTGAAACACCAGTGGCATAGCCTCCAGCCTCCCAGCGACATGCAAGCCTCCACAGGACGATAAACTGACCGACCAGGGGTGCTGATGCACTTGAATAGTGGTGTTGGCGAAAAATCCTTCCAATGCCACAGATTGCCAGAGCAATGAACAAATCTGCCCTGGGTGGAGTACAGCCGGAATGTTCCTAGAAGCAAGAAGGGCCAGAATGCATCTCATGTACTTTGGTCACGTTGTCAGAAAGGACAAGTCCCTGGAGAAGGATATTGTGCTTGGTAAAGAAGAGGGCCAGTGAAAAATGGGAAGACCCTCCATGAGATGGATACACACAGTAGCTGCACCGATGGGCTCGAGTATAGCAAAGAGTATGAGGTCGGTGCAGGACTGGGCAGTGTTTTGTTCTGTTGGACATAGCATTGCTGTGAGTAGGAGCCAACTTTATGGCACCTAACAACAACAACATTAATGGCTGGCGTGCAAATCTGAATAATAGTTGTATTAAATGGTATTCTTTGCTTCCTTGTAGGCGTATAGATATTATCCTGTCAGTGACGGTGATGTATTTCAGTATAGCAGTTGAATATATTTTTTTAAATAATAAATGCAACACCATTTCTCTTCAGTTTGTTGTTCATGGCATAATAGAACACATGATCGTCTGATAAAAATGTTAACACCCATCCGTTCAGCTCATTAATGCCTAGAATATCAAGCTTTATGCATTTCATTTTGACAGAGTCCCATTTTCCTGGATACGTTCCATGCTCTGATGATTAGCGGATCTAGCAGCAGTATCTTCTCATTTTGAGTTGTGCCCATCAGCAAAGGAGGGTCCCCTGAGTTTTGCTCCATCCGGGTCCCTAAGGTTGACTCTACTTTGAAGAGGCAGCTCCGCCCCAGTCGTAGTTTTCAATGCCTTCCGATGTGAGGGGCTCATCTCCTGGCATTGTATCAGACAGCATTCTGCTGCTGTTCATAAGGTGTTCACTGGCCAGGCTTTCAGGACTAGATAGCCAGGCTGTTCTTCCTTGTCTGTGTTAGTGTGGACACTTCATGTCTCCTGCATTGTGTCGTCATTGACCTTGTTGAGTTCAGCATTCCAGGGCGATTTATTTGTTTTTTCTTTGGACAAGGAAGTGAAGTTCAAGGATAACAGATGATTGCAGGCGCAGTCTTCCTCTGATTTAATATTGCAATATGTAATCCAAGCCCAGAAACTGCTGCTGTGGGTACAGTTATTAATTCAATTGCACCTGATTGATATTCAGGGAAAATGGATTTCAGAGGTCAGACTTAACTTCCAGCCTTTTCTTCCCAGTACTCTAACCCTAGATTATCATCCCTGTTTTTTTTTTTTTTTAATGTGTGAAATATTACGCTTCAATGGTGCTTCCAAATACTACATTATAGAATTTTCTCTATTCAGGATTCAAACGTTGTTGATGATGTTTGATAACCTTGTATTAAGGAGCCCTGGTGATACAATGTTTACATGCTCTGCTGCTAACATATAGGTTGGCTGTTTGAATCTGCCAGCTGCTCCTTGGGAGAAGAGGCCCGGTGATCCTCCACAGAGATTATGGCCCATGAACCTGTCAGAGGCAGTTCTACTCTGTCTTACGGGGTTCCTATGGGTCACAGTCGACTTGATGGTGACAACAACAAAAACAACCACCACCTCCTCTTCCCCTACAACAGGGGAGACTCTGAAAGCGAAGGGAAGGACATTTAAAAGGAGATACATCCCCTTATACCAAGTGGACCACAGAGTTCTATGTAGAAACTCTTAAAGGAAAACATAGGTGAAAATCCTCATGACTTTCATTAGGTAAGGATTTCTTAAGCACAACTTCCATCCAGCAAGCAAGCAGCCAGATGAAAAACAGATAAATTGGACTTCATCAGAATTAGAAACTTCTGTGCTCCAAAGAACACTCTCAGGAAAGTGAAAGGACAACCTCAGAATGAAAGAAAATATTTGCAAATTATATATCTGATAAGTCTTGTATCCAGAATATGTAAAGAACCCTTATGATCCAATAAGAAAAGGAGAAATGATTAAACATGGGTAAAAGGCTTGAATATACATTTCTCTAAAAAAAGACATAGAAATGGCCAATAAATACTTGAAGAGAAGGTCACATCATTAACCACTGGGGAAAAAAAAAAAGTGCCATGGAGTTGATTCCGACTCAGAGTGACCACTATTGGGTTTCGAAGGCTGTAAGTCTTTACAGAAGTAGATTGCCCCCTCTTCCTTTAGTGGAGCGGCTGGTGAGTTTGAACCATCAACCTTCCAGTTAGCAGTCAAATGCCTTAGGCACTGTGCCACCAGAGCTCCTTCATTAACCATTGCGAAGGTGTGTATGAAAACCACAACGAAACAGCATTTCACACCCTCTAAAATGGCTGTATTAACAAACAGACAAAAACCGTGGGTATGGATGTGGAGAAACGGAAACCGTCAGACATTGCTGGCAGGAATGTAGCAAATGGCACAGCCAGTCCCTCCAAGATGTGCACGCAGAGTCACCATTGCTGTTGTCATGTGCCTTTCAGTCCATTCTGACTCATAGCGACTCTACATGACAAAGTAGAACTGCCCCCTGGGGTGATCTTTACAGGAGCAGATTGCCACTGTGGAGTCATTGGTGGGTTCGAACCCCTGATCTCTTGGTTAGCAGCAGGGTGCTTTATCATTTGAGCCATGTGGCCCAGCAGTTCCTCTAAGTATACCCCTGAAAGAATTGAAAATGTATGTTCATGCAAAAATGTGTACACGAATGAATAAACAAAATGTGGTCTGTCCATAAAAGGAAATATTATTTGGCCATAAAAAAGGACGAAGCTCTGACACATGCTGAACATGATGAACTTTAAAAACTTTGGAAACGTTATGCTGAGTGAAATGAGGTGGCCACACGTGACTGCACAGCATCCGATTCATTTACACGAAAGATCCAGACAGGGCGCATCCCCAGAGACGGCGCAGAGCCCTGTGGCTGCCGGCCCAGAAGGCGACGATGGGGAGTTTGGGTGTGATGAGAATGTTCCAGAACTGGACACTGGTGATGTTGCAGCGTCTTGTGAATATGCTGCAAACTACCCGCCTGTGCACTTGCAAAGGGTGCAGGTTACAGCACACAGAGCTCAGTAACACTTTTTAAAATAAAAAAGGACTTGTGTGAACATATCATTTGCTTGCTCTTTTTAAGCACCTAATTGAATATGTTTTTTTTTTCCCCTGGTGCTATCTGACTCAATCTCTTGGAAAATTTTAGGCAAAAAAAAAAAAAAAAAAAAAAAAAATCTGATCCACTCACGTGTGGGATTTTGGGAACAGTGAGGTCTAGCAGCCCGTGTTTCGGGGAGAGTCATAAGAAGGTGTCACTTTTCACCTCACGTAATGGATGGATTGGCAGCGGGGCATTTATCCGTGGGCCACAAGATTTGACCATGAAACAATGGAAAGAGTGAATGGCTGGAGCCCGTTAGGATCTTCGTTCGACGCAAGCGCTTCTTATGTGAACCTCTGACAGTGGTGTGGGCTGCGAACCTCGTAGGACTCCCACCGTCTCAAGTTTGAAACACCTGGGGTGACTTGGCGTGCGCGGGCAAATGCTTAAGCACAGTGTATTTCTACGCACGTGTCACTGTGTGTTTTCATTTCAACGGTGTCTTAAGTGCCCGCTGGCCAGGGAGGGGCGCTGGGCCCCGGCTGCAGCCTGCGGGTCGGCTCTTCCTCTCCTGGGTTCTGTAAAACCCTAACCTCTGGACACCCTCTCAGGGAGTGGTTTCCACATGGCTAATAAACTATGAAGGGCTGGGGGTGCAAAGCGAACCAGCGGGCCTGGCTTGAGGCCGCAGTTTGCAGAAGCCTTCAGGGGAAGAACTGCTGGTCCCAGTGCCTTGCCTGAGGTTTGCCGGGGCCTTTCAGCTGGGCGTTGAACCTCGATTTTGGTGCCAAATGAAGAGTGAGGAGAAGACACACTGAACTTTGGAACAGAATGTTGGCTCAGGCCTCACAAGCAGCGTGTGCTCAGTGAGATCGTCAGAATAGGGATGCAGTCTTTTTTGGTCCAGAAGCCTTGCTCTCTCTCTACCCTGGACACTGCAGTTCAAGCAAACACTAGGAAAGGTGTTCCGCACACGGGTGTGCAACATCACCTGGACCCAACCTTGTCCTCAGGGTTCTGACCCGCGTAAGTTTCGGGGAACTGTTCACTCATAGCTGCACCCGCACCCACACCCGCACCCTGTTTGCATGGAGTCGCTTTGCACTCGTGGTGTCCGGGATGTGACAGCTGCCCCCCCCCACAGGGTTAGCAATGGCTCATTGTTCAGAAGTAGATGGCCAGACTTCTCTTCCCAGGTGTCTGCAGGTGGACTCGAACCTCCAGCCTTTAGATTAGCCGCTGAGTGCATGAACCGTTTATGCCACACAAAGCCCATTTCTCTCTCACACTGGGCATCTTTCGGGACGGAGAAGCAGAGGAGATGGTGTGGCCCGGGAGAGGGAGAAGGTACTGAGTTAGGAAGTATGGAAAGGGATGGTTCTCGTGGGCTCCCTGTTTCTGTTTCACTGACTCCGTCCTTTAAAATATTTTCTCACAGTTTTAGAAAAATGTTTTAAAAAAATGCACATGATGAAAAAACTGGAAATGGAAGGTTTTCAGCCACTTGCTTCTTTGTGTAAATACATCCCTAGATGATACGACCAAGGCTGGGGCTGAATTTTCCAGATTTGCTAAAAGGGATAACAGCTCCCTTTGTGTCCAGTCTCCCCTGCGTTTGACCTTATTGGTTTTTGTAGGAAGATTTTTAACACTGGGGTATGTTAAACCGAGTGCTATTTTCTGTAGTCATCTGTAACAGTGTCTCTCATTTCCTGAGTGCATATGAGGAAAGAACTAATCTTACCCTTTTCTCCAGATGGTAGAACTGAAATTCAAAAAGGTAACTAACAAGTTCCAAGGACAGAAGTTAACAAGAACTAAGAACAGTGAGAACGCCCACCTCAGGTCTTTCCCCACCAGAGCCCACACTGTGAAGCCTCTGCCATCCGGCCCTGTAGCCAGTACACCTTGTAATTCTGCTGAACTTTCTCCTGCAGTCTGTGTTGTTGTTGTTAGTCACCATCAAGTCGGCTCCTACCCATGGCGACCTGATGGGTAACAGACTAGCCACTGCCCAGTCCTGTCTACCCTCAAGGTCATTGCTATGTTTCAGTCCATTGGTATGGCCAGTGCGTCACTCCACGTCATGGACTTTACCAAACAAGGCATTCTTTCCCAGTGTTTGGTCTCCCCTGATGACACATCCAAAGTAAGCAAGAAGACCTTGGCCATCCTGACTCCTAAGGAGCGTTCGAGTTGAGTTTCGCCTCCTGAGTTCTGTTACACAAATGCAGGAGGAGTTAGACCTTCCTCTTCCTCCACCACTTAGTTGTCAAGGCATCTTGAGCCTTGATTGTCTTATGTGTAGAAAGGGGAATAATGAAACAGGGATCATAGTAATCAGTACCTTATACTGTTGCCAAGATGAAGCGAATCACTACCAAGGCGTCGCTCAGCCGTGCCTGCCCGCAGAGAAGCTTCTGTGCTGGTCCGACTGGTTTCCTGCCTGTAGCTGGTGGTCAGGCCAAACAAGGATCCTCGGCCGTTCCCTTCGTACTACGCTCAGCGTGTCCGGAGGACTGAAAGCCATAATGCGTGCCCACATGCTGCTGCCCAATGCTTCGTTGTTTTGTTGGACAGACATGACGCTAACATGAAATAATAAGTGCTGGCAAATATTTAAACAGAATTCCAAACCCCAAAGGAACATCATGGAGTAGTCAGGAAATACATGATGGGGCTGTGTTTTAGGAGAGGAAATTTTATGAAAGTAGAGGGTACTTCAGGAGGATGGGTGAACATGTGACGTGGATGCAAATGAGGGGAACATGTCCATGTGCATTTGACGCCGGGGTGTCGCACGTGTATTCCACCCCCTTCACTAGCAGGCACAGAAGCAGCTCATGTGCTGAGGAGCACACGCTGTGCCGTGTACATCCTCAACCACAGAGAGCAGTGATTCCCACCCCTTTAGACCAAGACGTGTATTCATCGGCGGCCAACTGCCAGCCTAGATACCTCCCTTGTTCCGGGACTTGTTGAAAGCTTTGTTGTTCAGCTCAGTCTTTTTTCTCTTCTTTCTTTCTCTCTCTGTGTGTGTGTGTGTCTCTCTCCTCTCTTTCTTTCTGTCTGTTCTTTGTGTGTGTGTTGAGCGCTTAAGTGCTTGAACTGTTTGAAGCAGGAGGAAAGGTGTTGCTGTCTGGTGCCGAGCCACAGCGAATATCCCTGATAGGCCGGAGGAAGCTACCAAATGCCACAAAGAGAAATAGCACCGAGTGCTTATCAGAGGACAGTTGTCTGTAGTGGCAGAGTTTTTCCCAGTGTGTGTGACATATGAAGGGTACAGTGAAGGTTTTATGGAGCCATCCTTCTTGGAATTGCAATCATTGTATATTTGCCCTAAAATCGAGTTCATTTGTAATGGCTTGTTGCATTTCACAGAATGTGCACTGTAATTATAAGGTATAATTTCAGGATATGTGTGCAAACTTAGAAACTGACAAACTTAAGTCTCTCTTGCCACCACATCTGTGCGTGTATTTCTGATCCAGAAATCTGAAGATCTGGTACGACTCACTGCCATGGAGTCCATTCTGACCCACAGCGCCCCTAGAGGACAGAGTGGAGCTGCCCCACAGGGTCTCCAAGGCTGTCAGTCTTCAC
>NW_006922109.1:1442441-1446847 GCF_000298275.1 Orycteropus afer afer | reverse complement strand
GGTAAGCTCTTCTATTTGTTTGTAGGGAACTGTTTGTTACAGATGTTTTCCCACATACACGAAGGAGAAGCTACAGTCGGGTGAGGTCCTCCCGCCCTCGCCTTGCATCAGCAGCTCTCTGCGTCCTGCCCACATTGACCAAGTTCTCTCCCTTCCATTCCGCTCTGTCCTCCTTCCCTTCCTTCTCCTCCTCCTCCCTGTCCTTTCTTCCATCCTATGCTTTGCTCAAGCATTTAAAGCAAATCCAACACATGGTATGTCTCTGTCTCAGATCCATCGTTGAAACCAGCTGCCAAGGCACCCCACCAGCACCACTACCGCTGGCCCATTCATGCCGCCTGCGGCTTGCCCATAGTCAGGGTTCAGTGTCCGCCTGCAGCTTGCCCGTAGTCAGGGTTCAGTGTCTCCAGCTAGAACGGTCAGCTCTTCCAAGGCCAGAGGGGATCAGCTTTGAAGCCAGAAAAAGCCGTGATAAATCCCAAACCTACAACTTGAATCCCTTCTCTGCCACTTCCTGACTGTGGGATTTGGGTGGGACAAGTCACTCGACTGCTATGAACTCAACTCTCTCTCAACTTTGAGATGAGGCTAATAATACTCACTTCCCAGAACACTGAAAGGCTCAGTGCCATGATGTCTTTAAAATAGCGGTGGGGTGTAGGAGTTCACCAGGGATCCTTCTTAGTCCTCCTCCGCTCTCGACAGCGGGCATTCTACGCCTACCCCTCACTTGTTGACTGTTACTCAACGTTTCACATTTATGACGCCTCTGACGGTCCGAGTCCCATGCATACCCACCCATGCAAATCAATACGCTAGAGACCCAGTGACTACTGGGCCGCAGGAGGGACGGCAGCTAACCTGCTGTGGGACGCCTTCTCCAGGTCCTCCTTGACGTCTCAGTCCCAACACAGAGGGGGAGGGGGCGACAGCAGCACAGAGCAAGGTTACGGGTGGGCAGGATGAGGCTGGGTGGGAGCCCCAGGTGCTGGGGAAGTTGGGAAGTGTAGCAGGGACAGTGGGAGAGGGAGGGGGCTCCGTGGGACCAGGGCAGATGGAGGACAACGGGATCACCAACCAGGGTGGATGGCAGGAGGTAGGTACCACCTGACCCCCGCCATCACCCTCGACACCTGCAGGCTCCATGGTGGGGGGAGGTCAGGGAGGAGAAGGGCACCTGCCTGCTATGTGCATCTCATGATCAGCTGGGAGGAAGTTGATACTTGCACCCAAGACAGGCCATACCACACTTCGCCATGACATCAATTTTGCATAACAACCTGATATTGGAACCCAACCATGTTGAGAAGTGAGGAGTGGGTGTACTTTATTTTTCAGAATGCCGTGAGTAAAAACATTTAGCACATACATTTATTGAACAAGTATTTATTGAAAACATACTACCTGATACAATGGGAAAAAACATTCATTGTTATTGTCAGGCACCATCGAGTGAATTTCTGACTCATAGTGACCCGATGTGACTGAGTAAAAGTACCTCCATTGTGTTTCCAAGGCTGTAATCTTTACGGGAGCAGATTGCCAGATCTTTGTCCCTTGAAGTCGCTGGGTGGGCTCCAACCACCAACCTTTCAGTTAGCAGCTGTGTGCTTAACCACTAAGCCACCAGGGCTCCTGGGAAGGAGCATAAAAACCAGGAAACCTGGTTCAAGTCCTGCCAGTGAAGAGCTAAGTGAATGAGGAACAGCAGAGCTTGCCCAGGCCCAGATGGTTTCAGCTTCCCCGCAGCCACAGACCTGGAGAAGAGTTCACAGAAGGAAGAGAGGCCGCAGGCAGGACCGGAGGAGGGGCTAGAGGTTGAGAGATGAGGGGAGGAAACAATCCCGGGGTGAAAATAAACCGTTTATCATAACTCTGAGTCCCCAGAAGACAAAAGCCACTGGTTCTTCTAATCCAGAATCCTAGGAGTAAGAGTTAATCCTTATGAAACTGTACATTTTCAGCTAAACTTCACAATCCAAAATAAAGGTGAGAGAAATTAAAGTATGTTTTCCCGAAGGGAACAGCCACGAGGGTGCAAGTAAGTGCCCCTGGAAACAGAGCGGCAGGGCAGGCCAAGTGCAATGACGTGGTACTTGCAGGGCTGGGCCCCCATGGCCACTCTGAGTCACGTGCTGGGGAAGGACCTGGTGCATGGAATGCACTCGTGGGACACTGAAGATGACAGTCCTGCTAACAATAATAACAATCATAGAAGCATTGTTAGCATCTCCAAACCACAGTAACACACAATGGCTGTCCTACTGCCATTAGACAAACACACACAGACGTGTGGAGAAGACACTCACTGTAAATTCCCCCTTCACCTATAATAAGATATCTTCTAGAAATAAAGTTGGGTTTACCCATCGCCCATTGCTGTCAAGTCCATTCTGACCCACAGCGCCCCTAGAGGACAGAGTGGAACTGCCCCACAGGGTCTCCAAGGCTGTCACTCTTCACGGAACCAAAGCCCAAACCACACCAGTTGTTGTCAAGTCCATTCTGACCCACAGCGCCCCTAGAGGACAGAGTGGAACTGCCCCACAGGGTCTCCAAGGCTGTCAATCTTCATGGAAGCAAAGCCCAAACCACACCCACTGAGTGGAGTCCATTCCGACCCACAGCACCCCTAGAAGATGGGAAATGAGTTTAAAAATCTGTGTCCGGTTCTGAGCACCTGCTGGGGAGATGCGTGTTTATGTTTTCAGTGGCCACAGTGAGTGCTCCGATGCTCCGGGGAGCAGCCTGGTGGGGCTGGTCGGCCTTCAAATACCTTTCGATTCTAGGCTGTGAGATGGCATGGAAAGAATAAATTAAATTATAATTCCACTGTAATTCAAGATGCAAAGCTTTGGGACCGTGCGCTCTGTTGCTGTCTTTCCTGAACGTTAAAGGAGAAGACTGTTGTTCTGGTTACCTATTACTGCTCCAACAAGAATATACCACAAATGGGATGGCTTGAACAAACAGGAGTTCATTCTCTCACAGTTTGGAGGCTTTCAGTCCAAGTTCAAAGTGCCGGGCTCCAGGGGCTGGGTGAAAGCCCCTTGACCTTGGGCTTTAGCTCTTGCTCCCAGCCCAGCAAAGCTAGAGGCATCTTTTGACTCAGACAGCTACTGGCTGCTCAGGCTAACAAGCCCAAGGTCAAGAAACAAAATGGCACAGTCCTAATGTTGCCAAACCACACGGCAGGCCATTAATTTAAGTCCATTATAAGTCCCAAGGTCAGCAGAGCATGGCAGGCTGCTGAACAACGACTCGGCTACATGCAGGGTTCAAGTGTGCCTTAAGCTAGAGACAGTTCCCCAAAGCTTCTCCTTATGTACAGGAAGCAGACCACATTCAAAATGCAGCTGCTCATAGTAGATTCCACCATGGAGGTGATTACTGGTCTCATCATGGGGAATATTACATCTAGCTGCCCAGCCACTCAGCCAGGCCCAGCCAAGTTGACACACACACTTCACTACTACAATTGCAAAAACAAACAAAAAAACAACACAGGGCAAGTGTTTTCTCTTTTGCAAAAAATAGACCTTCCTGGAGAAAGGGTCACAGGATTAGGCTGTGTGCATTTTGTTCTAGAGTCAGATTTGACTTTCTGTGCAAAATGATCGACCAAATGCCAGCTCAGGCAGGTGGTTGAGCACGAAGTCACTGTACCTGGGAGGACACAGAGAGAACAGAATCCTTACTGCAACTCAAGGACTGGCAGAGCTCACTTTTCACAACAGTAATTAGAAAACAGGACACCAGGACAGAAAGTAAGCCCAACTGGAGGGTGGAGGCCAGCAGGAACTGGGCGTTTCTGCACACGGCATTGGGCAGGACTCCCCAGTGTGTGCGCATGAGACTGGACTTGTTCACCCTCTGGAAAGTCTTTGGTGCTGCTCTGTCATCACACTCACTCACTGCCTTGAGTTGATTGTGACTCACAGCAACCCCACTGGGTTCCCAAGGCTGTAAATCTTTACAGAAGCAGGTGGAAACATATCATGAGTTGGAAATTGCACCCAGAAACTTGTGAACATGGTTGGTCATGCAGCATGTTAACCCTGAATATCCTTTTCTTCAAATGAGCTTGGATTTTCACATTTGGAACCTCATTTTCTCAAATGGAAGGAGTCAAATTATAAGACCTGGGAGCCCATTATTTTCCTCCTTCAGAGAAAAGCAAAGTCAATCTCAGCCATTCACCCCATAGCCAACTTCGTCTGGTTGAGAAGCAAAACCAAAACCAAACCAGTTGTTGTCAAGTCCATTCTGACCCACAGCACCCCTAGAGGACAGAGTGGAACTTCCCACAGGGTCTCCAAGGCTGCCAGTCTTCACAGAAGCAAAGCCCAAACCACACCCACTGCTGTGGAGTCCATTCTGACCCACAGCGCCCCTAGAGGACAGAG
>NW_006922109.1:1415357-1416568 GCF_000298275.1 Orycteropus afer afer | reverse complement strand
TTTGAACCACCAACCTTCTGGTTAGCAGTCAAATGCCTTAGGCACTGCACCACCCGAGCTCCTTGTATAAAACACAGGACAGCTAAAACACCATTCCAGCCCCCCTACCACCAAGCTGCCTGCTCTTGTAGGATGAAGAGCTTAAAAAATAGAGAAATCTCTCTTGACACAGACAGAAATCAGTGTTCACTCTGTCACGGGGGATGTGGTTGAGCGTCGCTGGTTGTGGGCTTGCAGATCGTGCCCTTGCTCTACTTTCAGGTTACTTCTTTCTCTGAGGAACACAGGGTGGTTTAATTTAAGCAATTGTCAAGATGCAGCTTTGAAAGCAAAGTACTCAATTTTCTCCTTGAATAATAAGCATAGGACTCATTATGCTTTTCTGACCTTAAGTCTGTTCTGAGATGATTCAGTGATGTGGGGACGCTCTGCCGTGGGCACCTGCTTTTAACTGGCTTACTCAATGCTCCAGGCACTCAGAGTAGGGGAATGGACTTCCACTGAGGCCTGCCATTCCGATTTGGCAAAAGTGAGGCCCTTCTGTGTGTTTCGCTTTGGGATTGAACTAAGCAAATTCTATGTGAATGCCGTGGTGGATCATGTGGAGTGACCCAGCGGCCCAGTCACAGGGAACATAGAGATGACTGGCTGTTAGCTGGAGGGACATGACATTTCTCAGATGCCACCACAGTAAGGTGATGCTCTAGAAAGGCAAGATTCACCTGCACTTGGCCCTACACGCCTTGGCACCCCAGGTGGGACACACAAACTGTTTCCATCTCTTCATCTCCTCCTGTGTTCTTCCCCCGACAGACCCACTGGGAGTCAGACAAGCACAATGAACAATGACGGGACTGTGCGGCAGAATGATGGATCAACATCCAATAATGCAACGGGCATAGAGAGTGACACTCTGTGGTACTGACTCCAGTTACAGGTGCATTTCAGGGTAGCCTGAAACGGCTTCGCCGAATTGTTTAGAGCTGAAGGAAGTATGTATTTGGTATCAGTGAATTCAACCACTTCTTACATATAAGGAGTCACATACTTACTGGAAGAAGGCTTGGGGAGGAAGGTAGAGATAGTGTAGGCTGAGAGAGAGGGTGCAGGGTATGTGTGTGTGTGTGTTTAGGGACTGGAACCTGACATTGGGGAGGACACCATAGCAAGGCGTGGAGGTGATAGGGATGGAAAAGTGATCCACCATATTG
>NW_006922109.1:1402262-1414216 GCF_000298275.1 Orycteropus afer afer | reverse complement strand
TAAGACATTTGGCTGCTAATCAAAAAGTCTGCTGGTTTGAACCCACAGGCTGCTGTGCAGACGAAAGATGAGGTGGTCTGCTCCCATAGCGATGTACAGCCTTGGAAGCCCCTGGTGGTCACCATGAGGTGGAATGACTGGATGGCAGTGAGGCTTTCCCCAAAATAGATGACTATGTGAATGTCGCAATGAGCTCCTGGCTGTGCGCGTTTCCCATGAGTCCCTGTTGTCTGTGTGTGGATGGCGTGAGTCCCGCAGCCCGTCCTGTTGTCTGTGCCCTGTACTGAGCATCCATGTAAATAAAACCAACTCAGTGTGAGTGCATGCAACGTCTCTGCTTTAACCTGTAAATCAAGGAGAAAACCAGTTACTTACTGCTCTGGATGACGATTGAAGACAAAGACCTGGATTTGACTCCTGACTTTCACTTTATTAGCAATGTGATTGACACCCATTGAATGAATGAGTCTACATTAAGCTGTTAACTGCTCATTGTATCACCACTCGAGGGAGAGAGAGAACTAACAGAACTCATGTGGGTCTACAAGGTATACTAGGTGCATAATTACATTCCCATCTCATCGAGACACTGAGGCCCAGCGTTCTCCAGTAAATGATGGCTCAGGTCTCCTCCAGTGCTGATGTTCTATGACCCAGTAAACACAGATAGAAATGCAGGCAGCCTGTGGATGATGAGGTACAGGCAAGCATAAGAAATATTCTCAATGGACTCCTCAAAGTAGAACTTAAAAAAGTGGTGTCCAATTAACATCTGTAGTTCAGTTGGTATTGTACCAAAGTTAACAGCTTGATTTTGGGACGTGCACCCCAGTTACGTAAGATGTTAACATGAGAGGAAGCAGGGTGACTGATGGGCGTATGGGAACATGATGGACTAATTTTGCACCTCTTTTGTAAATCTAAAATTATTTCAAAACAAAAAAAGGTTTCAAAAAGTGACATATTGGGGAACATTTATGCAAGAATCCCACTAGAATAGAAGCAACTTGATCCTTAGTGCTTGGAATAGTGATGAATACATAGTAGGTGCACAGTGAGGCCCCGGGTGCTGCAGGCGGTTACTGTGCTGAGCTGCTAATCAAAAGGTTGGAAGTTCAGGTCCACTCAGAGGCACACTGGAAGAAAGGCCTGGTGACCTGAAACCGAAAAACGAGCTGTTGAAACCCTGTGGAGCACAGCTCTACTCTGACCCCCACGGGGACGCCATGAGTCAGGGTTGTCTTGATGGCAAATGGTTAGATGTGCAATAGCTATTTAATAAATGGATGCGTGATGAATTAATTCCACCAGGAGGGAATGTGTCCTAAGGGGCAGCATGGCGCCCAGTGCTGGGTGTCCTGATGGTGAGTCAACGCCTTACTCCTGGTTGGCATGAGTAGGAAGATCTGAGTCTCATGTTCTGTGGGTGCACTCAGGGAAAGAGAACCCCACTTTGGTTGTGGGATGGTGTGTGTGCCAGGAAGGGGGCTGCAGAGAAGATGGGGCAGGCAGTGAAGGAAGCGGGGAAAATGGCCACGCTTTGGTCCCAGAACACCTATCCTAGAGCTTGGTGACAGGAGCCACACCTGGATCCCACAGAAACCATCCTGGAGCTCGCTTACAGTCAGCATGACCACTTGTCCTAGAGCTCTGTACCAGTTACATGACCGTCCTGGAGCTCAGTCGTAATCAATGTGACCACTTACACGGGACATATCCGATAACTTTGTTACCATCAGTGTGACCACTTACACACGACATGTCCCAGAACATGCTTACAGTGAGTGCGACTGCTTACACGCGACCATCCCGGGGCTTGGTTATAATCAGCGTGACCACTTACACACGACATGTCCCAGAACATGCTTACAGTGAGTGCGACTGCTTACACGCGACCATCCCGGGGCTTGGTTATAATCAGCGTGACCACTTACACACGACATGTCCCAGAACATGGTTACAGTGAGTGTGACTGCTTACACACGACATGTCCTAGAGCTCGGCTACAGTGTTACCACTTACACATGCCTTCCTGCAGTTTGGTTACAGTCAGCGTGACAACGTAGCTACTTGATCCCCTTTTCTCATATGTATGTTAGAAAATTTGCCTGACTCTCTTGTGTGAGGACCCTTTGTTTAACTGTAGAGAAATGGCCAGTGGGTAGGTGAGTGGTTTTGGAGTCATTTTGCATGTATCTCAATCAGGACTGCAACACTCGTGGGCACTTTGCTTAACTTTGAACTTGATGCTTCACGTATGAAATGGAGTTACCAGAAGTACCCCATTTGTGCAACTGCTGTTGTCATACTTAACTACCTTGCCCATGTGAAGTCCCAGAATTACTGTGACTACGTGGGTGGCGCAAACAGCTATGTCTTCAATGACGACGTGAAACGTTTGTGGTCCATAGTCACCTAGAGGCATCTCAGAAGGCAGGCGGAGATCTGCTTCCAAAAGGTCACAGTCTGAAACCCTCTGGAGGATGGTCTCCTCTGCACACACGTGGTTACCATGAGCTAGAAGCAACTTGGTAGCAACTAACACCAACACTGAAAGCACTACTAGTGCTTTGGCACAAGCGGTTGGGTTTTTATTTCGGGCTTCGAGTAAGGCACAATGGCACTTAGGAGTCAGTGCCAAATCCAAGGGCACGTGGCTTGGCTGAAGTTTAGGTCCTGTCACTTCATTCCCTGACCTCGAGTTTTATCTTCTGTGAAACTGAAATAAATGATACCTGTGATAGAAGTGTGATGATGAAGGGCAGAGCACCCAGGCATTCGGGAACCAGGGCTGTTATGATAGCTGCCATGACTTGTGGTAAAACGTGTGTGGCTCAATTTAGACCCTGCTCTTCTCTCACACCTTGCTGCCAACATCTAATGGCATGATATGTTTTACAGTCTCCATATGTCATCCTTGCAAACTAAACATCAGGGACATTGAAATAGTCTCTGGAACAAACTCCTTCGCTGTGTTTTGCAATCTGGTAAATATAGAAGGCATGCTTGGAGGAGTTGCTTCAAAAGGGGCATCACTTCAAATATGACCGGATTACCCCAGGCTTCCTAGTCAATCGGATTTCCTCCCCCCGCCAGAACAAACCAAGACCATGTGTTTGGCCACTTTCATTCACATGCAAATTTCAAAACTTTTTGTTGTTGTTAGGTGCCAGGAGGGGTCGCTATGAGTCGGGGCCGACTCGACGGCACATAACAACAACAACAACAATAGGTGCCAGGAAGCAGCTTCGACTCCCAGCCACCCCTGGGCAGCAGCACACAGCACTGCCTGGCCCTGCCCCAGTCCCACAGCGGTGGCTGTGCTTGGGCCCCTTTTTGCAGCCACTGTCAATCCAACTCCCTGAGCGTCTCCCCCTTTTATGCTGACCCTCCACTCGATCAAGCGTAATATCCTTCTCCAGGGACTGGTCCCTTCTTACAACATGACCGAAGTATGAGAGATGGAGTCTGGTCATTCTCACTTCTAGGCAATGTTCCGGCTGGACTTCTTCCAAGACAGATTTGATACTTTCAGTATTCCTTATCAGCACTGCAATTCAAATGCATGCATTCTTCTGCAGTCTTCCTTATTCATTGTCCAGTTCTCACATGCATATGAGACCACTGAAAATACCACGGATTGGGTCAGGTGCACTTCAAAGTGACATCTTTGCCCCTTAACACTTTAAAGAGGTTCCTTGCAGCACATTTGCCCAATGCAATACATCCTTTGATTTCCTGACTGTCGTTTCCGTGGGCGTTGATTCTGGATCCAGGTAATATATCAGTTTGTCTCACTGTGCTGGCTGGCTTGTTGCTGTGATGCTGAAAGCTATGCCACTGGTATTTCAAAGAGCAGACAGGTCTCAGCGGTGCTGCCAAGAAGGACCTGGCAATGTACTCCTAAAAAATTACCAGGAAAACCACCTGAATGGTGGCGGGACCCTGTCTGATAGTCCCAGGGAAAACCATCTGAATGATGGCGGGACACTGTCTGACAGTCCCAGAAGATGAGGTTGGGGGAAAAGAACACAAGAAACTGCCGTTGAGTCAATTGCAACCCAGAGTGATCCCCTTTGGGTTTCCGAGGCAGTACATCTTTATGGAAATAGATTGCCCAGGCTTCCTTCCGAGCAGTGGGTGGTGGATTTGAACCTCCAGCCTTCTGGTTAGATGCCTTAGGCACTACGCCATGAGAGCTCCCTCTGCAGGTTGGAAGGCACTCAAAATATGGCTGGGGAAGTACTGCCACCTGAGAGTAGAGTCGATTGTAATGACATAGATGGACTAAAGCTTTCAGGACCTTCAATTAGCTGATGTGGCATGACTCAAAATTAGAAGAAATAGCTGTAAACATCCATTAATAATTACAACATGGAATATACTAATTTTGAATCGAGGAAAATTGGAAGTCATCAAAATGAAATGACATGCACAAAGATTGATCTATCCTAGGCATTAGTGAGCTGAAATGGACTGGTATTGACCATTTTTTATTATGAAGACCGTATGGAGGAATGGTGTCACATTCATCGTTGGGGAAAAAAAAAAAAAAAACCACACACATTTCAAGATCTTTCATGAAGTACAGTGCTGCCAGAGATAGAATGATATCCATATGCCTACAAGGAAGACCAGTTAATACCATTATTACATCATGATAAATGGAGAAAAGATTGAAGTTGTCAAGGATTTCATTTTACTTGGATCCACAGTCAGTGCTCATGGAAGCAGCAGTTAACAAATCAAATGATTTATTCCATTGGACAAATTTATTGCAAAAGATCTCTTTAAAATGTTAAAAACAAAAATGTCACCTTAAGGACTAAGGTGAACCTGATGCAAGGCATGGTGTTTTCTATCACCTCATATGCATGTGAAAGCTGGACAACAAATAAGGAAGATTGAAGAAGGTTTGAAGTGTTTGAATCATAGTGTTGGTGAAGAATATTGATATGACATGCACTGCCAGAAATGAAGAGATCTGTCTTGGAAGAAGTACAGCCAAAATGCTCCTTAGGAGTGAGAATGGCGTGACTTCATCTCCTGTATTTCGGAAGGGTTGTTAGGAGGGACCAGTCCCTGAAGGAGGACACCTGCTTTGTAAGGTAGAGGGTCAATGAAAAAGAAGACTGTCAACTAGATGGATCGACACTGGCTGCAACGAGGAGCTGAAACATGGTAACATTGTGAGGCTGGTGCTGGACTGGGCGGTGTTTCTTCTGTTGTACATCGGGCCGAGAGGTGAAACTGACTCAAGAGCATCTGAAAGTAACCACAGAACTCCCGAGCTTCACCTCTTGGAGTATTCGTGGCTCTCGCCAGTCTTGAAAACGCTCAGCCCTGACCTCTTTCAACCTGTCTTCTCTGCCATCTTTGTATTTTCTCCTGGTGTTTTAAGCATATGTAGTATGTCCCCATTCTTCTGTTCCCATCTCTTTTCTTTCTTATTTTTAGCTCTGTATCCCTGGCTCTATTCTAGTTAGCCCTCAGTTCCACCTTCCAGCTCATTCATTCTCTCGCCAGCTTTATCCTATATGTTGCTTAATCCCATTTTTATTTCCAGTGATTCGCTTTTATCTGGTTCTTCTTGTCATCTGCTGGTCCCTTTCTCCATAACATTTTGTTCTTTAATTGTGGTAAATCCATTTTTGTTTACACACTTCCCGTACAAGCACAGTCTTTCTCTTGCTCTAGAATCTGAATCTTGGGGAGTGCTCATCTTTGTTGTAGTTACCGAGTCTCTCTTTTGCACATTTTTCGCTTGTTTTGTCATTTTGCACTCTGAATTTTTTTCCGTGGGAATCCTGTGTGGTTCAGTCTATGGCAGCACCCCCCACCCTAGATGAGTTGCTTTGGCTTTTAGCAGGAGGCCCAGGAGTAACACCGACCTCTGTGCTTCGCTGTTCGAGCTTGGGCGTTTCCTCACCACAGAGAGTGTAAATTTAAATTCTGAGTCCGTGCTAGGCGCCGAAATGATGCCTTCATTTCTCAGGGACCGTTCTTTCCCCAGGAGACCAGGGAGATGGAAATGCCTCGGAGTGTCTCTTTGCCGGTGGCCGGGCCCCTCCGTCTCCTTCGGCCTGTGGGTGCCGCCCTTCCTGAGCCCTGCTCTGTGCACCACCTCAGCTCCGTCTCCGTCTTAGGCGGCCCCAGACCTCATGCTATCTCCCTCACTGTCATGTTGGCCATCGTTGTCAGGTCAGCTCTGACTCTTAGTGATTTTACGTGTAACAGTGAAACGCTGCCTGGCGCTGCTCGTGAGCCACCTTCGTCGCTGCTGGTGGTTTGAGTCCACCCTGCGACTCCGGTGCCAACACAGATCACGGGTTCCCTCGTTTCCATTGACACTCTGTGTGCCGAGCAGGATACCCCTTTCTAGCGATTGCTCTTTGCCAACAACAGGTGCAGAGTAAGCGAGCCAAAGGCTCATCCTTCTCCCCCTAAAGGACATTCCAGTTGCATTTCTTTAACACTCATTTGTTCATTGTTCTGACAGTCATGGTGTAGTCAATATTCTTCACCAATACCACTGTGTAAAAGTATCAGTTCATCTTATGTCTGCCACTACTCAACTTTTTCCTGCATATGAGACAGCTGAAAAGATCATGGCTGGGTCAGGCACACCTTAGTCCACAAAACGACATACTTGCTTTTACGAACTTTGAAGAGGTTTTTGGCAGCGATTTCCCCAATGGACTAATACATTGTTTGATTTCTCCACTGCTGCTCCCATGATGATAGGAACACATGGACCCATGAATGGATCCTGTACATAAACATGCCCGTCGGTGCCCATGTTGACCAAAAGGCACAACTTTTTTCTTCCTGGACCAGGTTGTCATTTTCTGGTGTACCTATACAATAATTTCTTAGAGATGTAGCTCTCTTGACGTCAGTGTAAGCTTGCCACATAGGAGATTGTGGGGGTACAGTAAGTAATAAGAAATTGGCATTATATCTTTTGAGACAGGAGAACAGTTTAATTTTCTCCTGTCAAACAAGTAGTGCATTTTAATAATCCCAGCCTTTTAAAGTCTCAGACTTTTAAGTTTCCTTACATCTTTGACATGATTTCTCTTTGCAATTCCACCCACTCATTGTGAGAAGAATAATGTGCTAATGCGCTGTTCTTCTGCTCTGCTTTCAACTCAGAGAACTCCAAGCACGTTAGCTGCGTTACCATTTATCCTTACGGCACCTTTCAGACTCTGCTAGCTAGTTTGTTAATAGAGAAAAGTTTGCTTTACAGGAAATGAGGCCCAGGCAGCCTGGTGACAACACTGATAACAGCACATCAGACTATAGGAATAGCCCGTTCGAGCTCAACACAAGAGGTAGGAAGGGTCTCTCCCCCTTTTCCTGGTGCAGGTGAGTTATTTCTAAAATGTTAATAAGAAAAGCAAATCCTTATCCTGGGTGTTTTCAAAGGAGAGCTTTAATACCTTCTGTCTTAGTTCTCTGGTGGCGCTGGAACGGAAGTACCACAAGGGGGTGGCTTTAACAAACAGGAGTTTATTTTCTCCCAGTTGAGGAGGCCAGAAGTCTGGATTCAGCGTCCCAGCTCTAGGGAAAGGCTTCCTCTGTCTGTGGGCCCTGGAGGAAGGTTCTTGTCTCTTCTGAGCTTCTGCTCCTGGGTGACCCTCATGCGGCTCAGCATCTCTCTCTTTCCATCTCTGTCTCCTTGCTTGTCCCAATCCGCTTTTTCTATGTTTTGTAGGAGATTGACTCAAACACACCCTACGTTACTTCTGCCTCATTCACGTAACAGTGACGGCCCATTCCCAAAAGGGAGTATCACCACAGGTATAGATTAAAAAACAAAAACAAACAAACAAAAACAACTCACTGCCATTGAGTCAATTCCGACTCATAGCAATCCCCTTTGGGTTTCCGACTCATAGCAACCCCCTTTGGGTTTCCAAGGCAGTAAATCTTTACAGAAGTAGATTGCCCAGTCTTCCTTCCACAGAGTGGCTGGTGGGTTGGAACCACCAACTTTCTGGTTAGCAGTCAAATGCCTTAGGCACTATACCACCAGAGGTTAGGATTTACAACATGTGTTTTGGGGGCCCCGTTCAGTCCCTAACCTCTTATATGATGATTTTCCACGTCTCAGGTCTTGGTGGGGTGTGGTTAGTGATTTCAGCTGGAGGAGGACAGGACTTAGAAGGATACATGTGGCAGGGGGATGCTGGGAAAGCTAACGTAGCGATAGTAGCAAGTCAGAATGTGCTGGGTGTACACCATCTCTGGAACAATGAACAACCTTGGAGCATGGAGCAGGGGCCCTTATCCGTCAGACAAGCAGTGGGTACCACTGAGAGCTGTCTGTGGGAGACAAAAAGAATGAGGCTGTGGCCCAGGTCCCGAGAAAGAGATGAGTGAGAGGAAAGGAGGTCTTGACTCAGGAAGGTCTGTGAACTCAGCCAACAGACAGGTGAAGTCATGGATGGGGGCTGAGATTAGGGTACCCCTTTAGGGATGGGCCAAGTCATTGCCATCTTGGGAAGTTCAGTGAAGTAGCCAGGATTCCAACCAGGGAATTCCTGTTTAGAGGAGGAGCACAGCTGCCAGCCAGAAGGATGGTGGTTCAAACCCACCCACAGGCACCTGGGAAGACAGGCCCGGTCCTCTGCTTCTGAAAAGTCACAGCCTTGGGGACCCTGTGGAGCAGTTCTCCTCTACGGAGCTGAGGCGGCCCTGCGTCAGCATCGACCTGGTGGCCACCGACGGCAACGTGCAGCATTCCCTGGACAGGCAAAGCTTAGGGGGGGCACTGCAGAGGCGCTCTCCGATCTGGATGTCAAATGCTCCTTTGAGCGGCCTGCTGTCTTTTAAAATAGCTATTATGTTTTTTCTTTGTAAGATGCATGCATATTTATGGTACCAAGTTCATTTATCCGTTCTTCCTGTCACTCCTGAAAAGGCTAGGAGTCCTTAATCTCTGCCCTCTGTGCTCAGCAACATGAGAGTCAGCAGCCCGCCAGGCCAACCCTGCCTCTGGCCTGCACATGCCGTGCTGCGTCTGGAACCCTGGTCCCCACGTCTTCCCCTCTTGCCCCTCCTTCAGGTCTCTGTTCAAATGATGACTTCTCAGCGAAGGCCTCCCTGAGCCCTGCCCTGGCGCTCCGGCCCATCCTGTGTTATCTTTCTCTGTGGGCCTAGGGCTCTGTAACACGCAGTGCGCCTTACGTGGGCGTTTCCTGTGGTCCTTCTTGCCCAGGGGCAGAGGCTTCTGCCTTGTCTTGATACCTGCAGCAAGATGGTGTCTTGAGAGGATGTAGGGCCCCAGGGTACAGCCCTAAGCGACTTCTAGGGTCCAGTAGTGTTTTTGTTTCCTGGAATGAGTACATGGGTTTTGTATTATCATTGTATTTTTTAAATTGTATATTTTAAAAGCTGACCTTTATAGGTGTGCACACTACAGAAAACACCTTGGAATCGAGGAAATATTTGACCTGGGGATCCAGGATAAGGGACACTCCAGCGGAAAAGTGACCTGTGGCTTCGGCTTTAGGTAATGAATTTTCCAGCACAAATGAAAGACGGCTTGGGAAAACACCGTGGAGGAATTACTGCCATTCAGTTCTGTGTTGGGCTGCTGTCAGTATTCCCTGCCAGTTTCATACCCTCGTACCCAGCCTTCAGATGCTTTTTTTTTTTTTTTCCCTGGTCATCTGTTAATTGCAATGCATCTGTTGTTGTTGTTATGTGCTGTCAAGTCTCCAACTCATAGTGACCCTATGCACAACAGAACGAAATACTGCCTGGTCCTTGCCAGCCTCACAATCCCTGCTATACCTGAGCCCATCTCTGCAGCCACTCTGTCAGTCCATCTTGTCGAGGGCCTTTCCCTTTTTGTTGACCCTCCACTTTACCAAGCATGATATCCTTCCCCAGGGAATGGCCCCTTCTGACAACACGACCAAAGCAGGTGAGACAAAGTCTGGCTGTTCTCACTTCCAAGGAGCATTCCAGCTGCACTTTTTCCAGGACAGATTTGTTCGTTCTTCTAGCAGTCTACGGTACTTTCAGCATTCTTCACCAACACCACCACTCAAAAGCATCAACTCTTCTTCGGTCTTCCTTGTTCATCTTACACATCTACTAGGAAAGTTTTCAAGAAAGATATACAGGAGGCATTTCCTACATCTGTGTACATGCATATATTCTCTTTCAGTCTTCTCCAAAAGATAGCTTGTCTGTTACATACAACAGAAATTGCCCCGTTGTCTTGTGGCTTGTGACGTCACCCGAAGTCTGAAGCTACTCTGCTTTCTCTTTCTTTCTCCCTAATAATCCACAGAAGATCGAGGTATTTGATCACAATTAGAAATGAGCACCTCGAATACTTGCACTTTCTTTGCAAATTTGTTAAAAAGGCTCACACCCACTGTAATCACTGCTTTGGCCTCACTAAGCGTATGGTTTAATAAAGTCACTTGTCCAAGCACCAGTGTCTGCATCTCTCAGGAGACCCGGCATAGAGGGAGTCGGCCTGGGGCCCTCCTCCACCCTTCTGCTCGCTCCCAGCCCCCGAGCCCAACTCCTGAGGGGCTGCGGCCACTGTCTGCCTCGTGGCACCGGGTAGTCATTCATTTGCTTCCAAGGCCAGCCGTGCTGGTCACTAACGTAAATGCTGAGCCTTTCCACGTAAGCTCGAGGATCATTCTTTCCCCAGGAAAATATTTTCTTAGAAATGTTTCCTTGGTATATTTTTCCCCAACGTTGTCGTGTTGTCAGTGCCCTCCAGTCACCTCCGACTTGTAGCGACCCACGTGCAACAGGAGGACGCACTGCCTGGTCCGGCGCCGGCCGCACAGTCCTGGCCGTGCTTGGGGGCGTCGCCGCAGCCCTGTGTCCATCCCTCTCATTGAGGGTCTTCCTTCCCCTTTGCCTATGACCCCCCACTTACCAAGCATGATGTCCTGTCCCAGGGAACGGCCCTCTCTGGCCACGTGACCAGAGAGGGTGGGAGGAAGTCCGTCCGTCCTCGCCTCTAGGGACCATTGGGCTGTGCTTCTTCCAGGACAGATTTGCCTGTTTTTCCGACGGTCCCGGTGGTGTCGGTGTTCTTCCCCAACACCACAGCTCAAAGGCGTCTTCTTGAGTCTTCCTTGCTCATGGTCCAGCTTTCACACACATACGAGGCTTGGGTCAGCCGTACCTTTGTCTGGGCGACACTAGCTTTTCCCAGTTTCTGTAAACTATTTCTCCATTTACTCATTTGCTTGCTTTGAAGAACAGAGAACCGAAGGGATTCCTATGCCCTTTCCCTAGGAGCTGGGAACTGCATGTGTGGACATTCTGGTGGGGCCTTGGCTTTGCTTTTCAAAACCTCTTTAACTCTGTCGTGTGGAGGTAGCTGTGTGCCTCCTCTGTTCCCCTTTCCCTACTTTGCACAGTAACACAGTATGGTATGCACTTGTCTGATACTAAGTGCCTAAGGCACTTGACCACTAACCAGGAGGCTGGCGGTTCAAACCCCCAGCCACTCCTCTGAAGGAAGGTTGGGCAATCTACTTCTTTAGTGATACTGCCTTGGAAACCCACGGAGGGGTCGCTATGAGTTGGGTCCGACTACACGGCACATAACAACAACAACAACAAGTCGAGTAGAAATGGGGCTTTTACTTCTATGAAGGTGACATGCTCTTAGCAGTGAGTGTTAGCCTCTGCAGACGGTGGACTCTAGAGGGTTTAATCCCATGTCAGTGGGGTGGTGCCAAGAGGACACAGTCCATAAAGCTGTGTATCTCCTGGTCAGCGCTCTCAGCACACAGATGGAAATATCACTGACCTGGAAGCCAGTACACAATACAGTCTTGTCAAGTTAAGAAGTGATGAATGGGATTGAAGGTGGTGGAATCATTGCTTGCCAAACACCCAAATCAATATTTCTGGAGTGTAATTTTTTTGTTTTTACTTTAGGGTTCAGGGAAGTGATAAAG
>NW_006922109.1:1378598-1379115 GCF_000298275.1 Orycteropus afer afer | reverse complement strand
TCCCTCTAAAGAAGTCAGGCCAAAGAAAACCAAACCCATTGCTGTCATGTTGATTCTGACTCATGGTGCACCCGTGTGCTGCTACAGTGGGACTTGTTCCCTGGGGGTTTCTGGTTCGTGGTCCCTGCTGAAGTACATCATCAGGCCTTTCTCCTGGTGTATGGCTGGTGGGTTCAAACCACCCACCTTTAGGTTAGTAACCAAACCCGCTGCAGAAGTCGATTCTGACTCATAACGACCTATAGGACAGGGTACAACTGCTACATAGAGTTTCCAAGAGTGTAAATCTTTACACAAGCAGACTGCCTCATCTTTCCCTCATGGAGAGGCTGGTGGGTTCGAATGTCTGACCTCCAGGTTAGTAGAGCTGCTTGTCTCCATAGCGAGGGAGGTGTTTGGGGCACCTGCTTATCTATGTGGCTTTTTGGGTGTGTGCTTTATTTGCTCACTCTTCCCCTAGAGATTGACAAAGATGCTATTCCCTGCTCAGTGAAACCTCCTCACAAAACCTGATTAC
>NW_006922109.1:1373724-1377918 GCF_000298275.1 Orycteropus afer afer | reverse complement strand
GAAACCCTGGAATATGAAGGCTCACAGGGAGCTTCCTGATCCATGAGAGCTCTGAGGGGAGTGTGTCCTTTGGACATGGGGTCCTGTGTTGAGAACCTCCAAAAAGAGCTGTAATACAAGTCAAGGGCTGTAACACGGAGCTGGTAATGCTGAAGACTGACGGGGTGTCGAGCACAGTAGAGAAGAGCATCAGAAACGGAGTCACTGTGGGAGTGGCAGGACCCACGAGAGCAGAGGCCACCATGAGGAGAGCCGACCCACAGAGCGGAGCTGGGCACACCCAGCAGGCAGTGGCCAGTGGAGCAGTGGCTCACGCGTACACTGTACAGAGGTTGCCTGGACCATGGTTTCTGCCTTAAGAGCTGTGGAATGCCGGCTTCACCTTGGCACTGGCCAGGGTTGTCCCAGAGCTGCTGGTGAACAGTGAGACCAGCAAACACAAGGTCAGACCTGGGGAAGAAAAGGCATGGAAAGACAGAACTAACACAGCCAGCTGCACCTGACCTGACTTGACACACCTGCTGAGAGAGACTCCTGCAGATGCCTGGTCTATAAGGTGCTGCCCAATGACACAGAGATGGACCTGGGTAACTTGGGAAGGGTGAGTGGGTCCTCTTTTAGACGTAAGTGGGTTCCTCTCCTACGATGCCATGTGATGGACTTGTGGGGACAGAGGGGACTGGTTGACCTCAAATCTACTGTCGTTACTGTGCTACCTGCTATACGTAATCATGGCTTTCAACGGCCCAGACTTGGTAACGTGTGTGTGACTGTGACCCGATTGGATGTGATAGGAGAGCCCTTGTCCCACCAGTCTTTTTGTTGCTTCTATTCTTGAGGCAGATGTTCACCTTCTTCACACTCAACACCGGTGCATCTGCAGCTATGATGCTGAGAAGGGAGCCAACTCTCAGGGCCCTGTGAGCGCCTCTCAGTAAAGAACCATGAGAAGAAACCCAAGGTCGCAGAGACACCGAGACGTCCTTACCTTCCTGCCTTGAGGTAGCTGTGGGGGGTCAGCCCTGCGGCCCCGTGCCACCTGGTCCCACGCCACGCCCGCCATGGGCTGACAGTCACGCCACGTGACCCACAGGGTTTCACTGACCAATTTTCAGTAGATTGTCAGGCCTTTCTTCTCAGTCTGTCTTAACCTGGAAGCTCCCCTGAAACATGTTTAGAATCATACCAACACGCACCTCCACTGACAAACAGGTGGTGGCTGCACGTGAGGTGCCCTGGCTGGAATCCAACCCAGGCCTCCCACATGAGTGGTGAGAACTTCAACACTGAACCACTCCTGGGCACACGTGGTGTTTGTTTGGTTTGTAATTTAAATGGGTGCCTTCCGGGTGCCTCTTCATCCCTGTCCTCCCCACCACCTCCTCTACTTCCTTGGAAGGCTCACAGGGGCTCCCTCGCACTGCTGCCACTGTGGGGGCTGCTCATCTGGCTGTGGGCATTGCTCAAGGACTACAGCCAGCAGCCGCCCACGGTCCCTGCTGGCCCAGAGCCGACGAACCTGAGCCTGTGGCCAGACGTCTGCGGATCTTCTGTCAGGGAACGGCACGCTGTGGTAGGTGCCACTGCTCCAGCTGAATTTACTCCCTCCTCAGCGAACGCGTGTGAATGTGTGAGTGCAGCAGCCTTGAAGACCCCTGGGAAGAGAAAATGCTGGAAGCTTTGCTGTCCATGCCTTGACTGCTGCTGCCCCTAATTGTCCACCTTTCTGATCTGCCTTGGTGACCTGAAAGTCACATACTCTCTCTCTCTCTGGTGTCAGCCACTAGTATTCCTGCTTAGGGACTCTCGGGATATTTCAAATGAGACTGGATGTGCTGAGTGACTGGTCTGTTTCTTGGCCACCTGTGCGTCCATCCCTCTGTCCATCCTGGGTGAGGGTCAGGGAGGAGGAGCTCATGGAGGGATGAGGGTTGGAAGCTCTGAAGGGGCTGTGACGGACACTGAAGGAGGTTACATAGAAGGCCAGGTCGTGGTTCACTGCTCGTGGCTTCAGAAATTCTGACCAGGTTTTCAGAGCAGAGAGCAAGGCACAGGGCAGCATGCAGGGGTCTGACAGAGAACTGGCCATGGTGCTGAACCTCTGCACGTGTGATGTTTCTTACCTGTGCTCTTGAAGGGGGTGTGGGCTCAGTCTCCGTGAGCAGGCAACTTCACGTCTAAGCCACCTGCCAACTGGTGGTGATGCTTTGAGCTGATGTACCGCTCTGCTTGCACGAGGCCTTTTTTCAGGAGCACGTGACAGGGAACGGACTAGCAGCAGCAGCTCATTGCTGGCTCATCTGTGGGCTCGTTCCGTGGCAGTGCTCACAAACCGCTTTTATACCTCCAAACCCCGGTGAATGAGTCCACATACTTTTCTTGCATTCCCTGCACCCCAGTGAGGCTAAAACATCCCTGTAGGCTCCCAGCACAACACCCGATGGCCCTTCTTATGAAAGGGATGCAGCCACAGTGAGATGCAGGACCTGTCCCTGCAGAGTTTGGAGGACACTGTCAGACTTAGTGAGTGGTTGCCACTTTATCCAACTAAAAATAACCTATGCTATGATTCCAACTTTCTGGTGGTGCCGTGATTAAGCATGAACTGCTAATTGAGAGATCGATGTTTTGATTGTCCTGCTCTGTGGGAGAAAGGTGGGGCCGTCTGCTTCTGTCCAGGTTGATAGCCCTGGAACCCTACAGGGCAGGGCAGTTCTACTCTGTCCTTTAGGGGCGCTGTGAGTCGGAATCCACTCACTGACAACAGGTGTGGTCCTAACTGTGTGGCGCTCTGTTGCTGTCTGGTGCTGTCGAATCATCTCCAGCCCCTAGCGACCCTGTGCACAGCGGGATGAGACGCTGCCTGGTCCTGGGCCAGCCTCATGAGCCTTGCTGTACCCGCGCCCATCGTTGCAGCAACTGTGTCTATCCACCTCGTTGAGGGCCTTCTTCTTCTGTGTTGACCCTCCACTTTACCAAGCCTGATATCCTCCCTGGAATGGTTCCTTCTGACAATGTCACCAAAGTAGGTGAGATGAAGTCTGGCCAGGCTTGCTTCCAAGGAGCATTCCGGCTGCACTTCCTCCAGGACGGATCTGCTAGTCCTTTTAGCCGACCATGATACTCTTAGCGTTCTTCTCCAACACCACAACTCAAAAGCATCAAGTTTTTTTCAGTCTTTCTTATTCATTGTTCAGCTCTCACATGCATAAAAGGCAATTGAAAATACCATGGTTTGGGTTAGGCACGCCTTAGTCCTCAAGGAGACATCTTTGCTCTTCATAATTTGAAAGAGGTCTTTGCAGTCAATTTGCCCAAAGCAATACATCATCTGATGTCTTGACTGCTGCTTCCATTGGTGTTGATTGTAGAACCAAGTAATATGAAGTCCTTGACAACTTCAATCTTTTCTCTGCCCCTTGTGAAATTGTTTATTGGACCAGTTGTAAGGATTTTAATTTTCTTTATATTGAAGTATAATCCATACTGCAGACTGAAGTCTTTAATTTTCATCAGTAAGTGCTTCAAGTCATCCTCACTTTCAGCAAGCAACGTTGTGTCATTGGTGTATCACAGGTTGTTAGTGAGTCTTCCTCCAATCCTGATGCCATGTTCTTCTGCATATAGTCCAGCTTCTCGGATTATTTGCTCAGCATACAGATTGCATAAGTATGGTGAAAGGATACCACCCTGACACACTCCCTTCTTGATTTTAAACCATGCAGTATCCCCTTGTTCTGTTGGAATGACAGCTTCCTTGTCTATGTACAGGTTCTTCATGAGTAAAATTAAGTGTTCTGGAATTCCTGTTCTTCTCAGTGTTAGCCACAATTTGTTATGATCCACACAATCAAATGCTTTTTGAGAGTCAATAAAATACAAGTAAACATCTTTATGGTATCCTTTGCTTTCAGCTAAGATCCATCTGACATCAGCAGTGATATCTCTCATTCCACATCCTCTTCTGAATCCAGTTTGCATTTCTGGAAGCTCTCTGTCAATATATTGTTGCAACTGTTTTTGAATTATCTTCAGTAAGATTTTACTTGCATGTGATATTAATGATATTGCTTGATAATTTCCACATTCTATGGGATCACCTTTCTTTGGAATGGGTACAAATATGAATCTCTTCCAATCATTTGGCCAGGTAGTTGTCTTCCAAATCTCTTGGCATAGCCAAGTGAGTGCCTC
>NW_006922109.1:1369504-1371990 GCF_000298275.1 Orycteropus afer afer | reverse complement strand
TTCTCTTGTCTAAAGTGAGTCATCATCCCACACAACCACATCAGTGCCCTTGACCATTCAAAGACGCTGTCCCAGTGTTGGCAGACCTCCCTCCTGTGGCCTGGTTCCCAGGGCCTATTGCTAGGGATGGCTGGCGGTTATCACCACAGCTGGCCTTTGGCCCGAGTGCAAGCTCTGAGATGCTGCTGGTGTGTTAGGAATCCGTGTGCCCCATGTGGGAGGTTCCACGCAGACAAGAGCATAAGCGTGTGCTCCTGGAACCAGCAGCATCCCCTCTTCCTCGTCCTTCGGGTGACATGCTCCATCTGTCCTGTCCCCATCCTGCTCAACCTGTCTACCCAGTCTTTTGTCTAGGCTCATCTTCTCACTGGCCTCTCTTGTACCCCAAACTCCTGGTCCCCAGGCCAGACTGCCACTTGTCCCAGGATAGTAACATCTCACTTTCTATCCCAGGAGGTTTCCTCTGCCAGTGGGACTTCTCTTCCCTGTATGTCTCTTCCTCAGCTGTTGTTTGACCTGACTCACCTTAGGTCAGTGGAGTCTTTCCTGACTTCCCCCTACACACACACATACACAGAGAGACATGCACAGACATGCGCATGCACACAAGCACACATACATGTGCATGCACACACACACACACACATCTTGAGTCAGTGGAGTCTTCCCTGACCTCCCCCTCCAAACACGCACTCACACATGTGCACGCATGCATGCATGATATACTCACACACATGCATGCACATCCACGTAGATGCACACATATGCACGTGCACACATGTGCATACACATGCACATGCACGCACACATGCACGTGCACCATCCTCTCCTTGCAACACAAAGCACTGTGATTTGAGACCATGTGTGTCTCCTGCCTCTTCCAGTCGGGGCAAAACCCCTTATTGATGTGTGCATCCTCAGGCTTCAGCACAGTGCAGGAACATGTTAGGAACATGTTAGACATCCACTAAATCGAGTTTGTTGAGTCAAAGACAATGGTGAAGTCTAAGTGCAAATTGATGGAGGGAAGCATTGTAAAGGACAGTGAGGGTGGAAATGTGCCTGATTGGGTGTTTGCTTCTTCATACAGAGGACACAGGAACTGTTCCCAGGGAGTTGTGGGGTGCCAATCACTGCTGTGTCTCTGTGAGGGGCTATTTCTTCACTCAGAGGACACAGGAGCCATTCCCAGGGAGTCGCAGGGGCCAATCACTGCTGTGTCTCTGTGAGGGGGTACTTCTTCACTCAGAGGACACAGGAGCCATTCCCGGGGAGTCGCAGGGGCCGATCACTGCTGTGTCTCTGTGAGGGGCTATTTCTTCACTCAGAGGACACAGGAGCCATTCCCGGGGAGTCATGGGGCACCAGCCACTGCTGTGTCTCTGTGAGGGGGTACCTGGAAGAACCACTCTTTTGCCAGCTTGCTTTCATGCTCCGAATTCGTGCCCGACACCTGAAGTCAGACCCTTTCCTTCTATCCATCTGTTATAGCTGATCTGTTGGTTGGTATTCGATACACAAGGCCTTGGACTCTGAGTTACTGTCATCTACCAGGCACAAGGTAACCCAACGGAACAAATGAGGCCTCGACATTTCTCCCATTTAATAATAATGGTATTTAGTAGTACGGCACTCTGGTGGTGCAGTGGTTAAAGCACTGGGCTGCTAACCAAAAGGTCGATAGTCTGAACCCAGCAGCCATTCCGTGAGAGATGTGGCAATCTGCTCTATAGCCTTGGAAACCATATAGGCCAGCTTCACTCTGTCCTACAAGGTCATCATGAGTCGGATTTGACTTGATGGTACTTTGTTTTTGTTTTTGTAATACAGCCTGATTGCAGATCTCAGACGTAATAACTTGAATAGCCAGCCACAGCCTGCATGAATGAACTCTTCAAACATCTGCCTCCTCTCTTGGTGCACCCAACCTCACCAGTGTGATAATCCCAGCCTCCATCTGCGCCAAATGCCCCCTCCACGTTCAGCGAGGACTTTGTCCTCAGGAGGCCTGTCCTGGGTGACAAGGAGCCTAATAAGATGTATAAGTTAAGCACCATTCAGAGGTGGTGCGGGGGCTGGTGGTGCCGCTTCTCTGGGCTGCGTATTCCATAGATACTAGACCCTGGAGGTTGGGATTCCGATCCCAGCACAGTGACCTGAGTGGTTCCCCGACAGAACTGGGCATAACCCCGCAGAGGCTGTGCCGTAACAGGTGGCAAACTCTGTTTAAATTCAGATGTGACTGCCTAACTCTCCCCAGTGCCCATCTGCACAGTACAGGGTGATCAATGGCGTTTGAGTCTTCTTCCCCGAATTCTCATATATGCTTCATAATGCCATATGCAGGGGAGGGGAGGGAAACGCATGCTGGGTGGGCCTAATAGAGGAGCGTCTGAGCGAGGTGGCCGCCTTAGCGCACACCCTGTTTGCCTTAAGGGAGCAGTCTCATTCCTGTGTCTACGTGGGAAAACTGCTCCCTTCAGGGG
>NW_006922109.1:1366103-1367619 GCF_000298275.1 Orycteropus afer afer | reverse complement strand
GCCAGGCAAGGAGGAAGGAAGCTGGTAGCTTGATGGCTAGTGTGCACCGTGGTGGCTGGGGGCTGGGCACGGCTCTCAGAGGCTGGGTGGTAACCACGCCGGACCAGTGGTGCTTGGGGCCAAGGATTCTGTGTGGCCCCACGGCGCAGGTACAGGCCCCCGGAGTCCATCCTGCTGCCTCTCTCCTGTGTGTAATACGGGGTTCACACAGCGTCCAAGTCACATTACATCCTGTTTCACAGAACATAGCATGGTCATTAAGCGATGCGTACATCCATCCATTAGAAAAAGGACACAAAAATTATGGGAACAGCAGGAGTTACTTATTGCAGCCAGAAAACTGCTTAATGAGGACCCTGTAAATGTGTTCATCTTTTACCTGCTTGACTGATGTTAATTGTCCCCAGGGAGGAAAAAAAAAAGCCATGATGAATCTAATTGGAGCTGTTCTTGTAGATTGGTGACCACTGTTCAAGTAAATCAGGCCCTTAAAACCAATTACTGAAGTCCTCTTACAGTAGCTACAGATTCTTAAACAATCGGGCAAAGGGAACATGGAGTGTTAGATTGTCTGCTAAAAATTTCAGTGCAATTTTAAATGTTTCGCTTAACTCTTGATTTCACACAATAGTCTCCTGAAGGGCTGCAAACAGCCTCTGAGCCGACCCGCTGCATAGATTTCCACAGGGAACCACATCTCTACTGCCGGTAAATGGAAACATCACTGGCTTGTAGTTTCAGCACTGAAAGGACATAATGATTTCTAAGAATTAAAATATGATACTAGAACTGAACTTTGGTCATGTTATCAGAAAGGCCCATACTCTGGAGAAGGACATCATGCTTGGTGGACAAGAATGTCAGTGAAAAAGAGGAAGACCCTTAACAGAATGTCTTGACACAGTGGCTGCAGCGATGGATTCAGGCACAGCTGTGACTGTGAGGATGGGGCTGGACCAGGCAGGGTTCTGCTGCAGGTGGGGCCGCAGCGAGTCAGAGCCACCGGGTGGCCCCTGAGAACAGCAGCCCAGAACTGATAGGTCTTTTAGGTAATTGATTTCTTGGGTATCTAGATTTATTCCGTCTTCCCCATGCTGTTGAAAAGCTTCAGAGAGGGACAGGTTTCCTACAAAAGATAAACCTGTGGCTGTCATGTCTCTGTGGATTCAACTGCAAGTTGAAGATAAAACAGTTGTCTGAGACAACACTTCCATGTAAGCGTTTATTCTGCTATGATGTTGTTGTTGTTGTTATGTGCCATCGAGTCGTCTCTGACTCATAGCGACCACTCCTTGGGTTTCCGAGGCAGTATCTCTACAGAAGTAGATTGCCTAACCTTCCTTCTGAGGAGTGGCTGGTGGGGTTGTACTGGCAGACTTCTGGTTAGCAGTCAATTGCCTTAGGCACTACATCTATGACCAAAAGGCAATTTCTAGATTAAAATTTCCTCCTAAACAGTAAATCTACAGCCTCTGGTTAGAGGGCTTGTTCGTGTACAGTGTTTGTTACTGGGAAG
>NW_006922109.1:1357600-1364868 GCF_000298275.1 Orycteropus afer afer | reverse complement strand
ATAGTAGCAGTATTTCTTATTAGGGAAAGACTTGTAGACATGGGATGGGCGTCAGCACATAGGAAGGAATTGAGATTGTGCTGTAGGACAAGAAATTTCTGAAGAGAGTTACACCAATGGTGGGAGTTAAGGCTGTGTGTCAACTTGCCCAGGCATGGTTCTGAGTGGCTCGGCAGCTGGATGTGGTTATTCCCCATGATGAGATTGTAATCACCTCCACGGTGGAGTCTGCCGTGAGCACCTAAGTAGTGCCTTTGGGGTGTGGCCTGCTTCTAGTCTATGAGGAGAAGCTTTGGGAAAGGTCTCCAGCTTTTTGGCACATCTGGACCCTGCATTTGGCTGAGTCTTCATCTCCAGTTCCTGGACTTGAACCAGTGGTCTGCCATGTTGCCAGCTGATCTTGGGGATTGTGCCGTTTTATCTGCTGACCTTGAGTTTGTCAGTCTCGGCAGCCAGCAGCTGCCTGAGTTAGAAGGAGCCTCCAGCTTCAGGGCACCTGTAACAAGAGGAAGAGCTGAAGCCCAAGGTCAGGGACCCTGACCCAGCCCCTGGAGCCAGTCCTCTGAATCCAGAGTCCTGGCCTCCCAAACTGTAAGGGAATCGACTCCTGTTTGTGAAAGCCATTACAGCAGCACTAAGAACCAGGGCACTGGCCGAGTACACCGGGTGCTGGGGGTTTTATAGACATTACTCTGTTGAATCCTTGTAAGACACTTGCGGGGAGGGTATTGTTATATGCATTTTAAAGATACGAAACTCAGTCACAGAAGTGATGTGACTTTATCACTCACACAGAGAATGGGAGGGAAGGCCTATGGTTTAAACCCAGGTCTGAGAGATTTTAATGGCTAGGTTAATTCTCCATGGATTCCACATATATTTTGGCATAAGCTAAATACATTCCATGCATATTCTATTGAAATGGTTTTTGATGAGGGGTGTTGTTTTGATTTTGTTTCTGTTTTTCATTTAGCACACGACCTAAAATGTGTGTGTGTTTTTTTAATTTCTTACTTCATATGATGCTAAGTGAAGACACCATAGAAAGTGATACTTTGAGAAGTCTCATTCCTACCCCTGTTAGATTTACCACAATCCCACCTATGTGCCCATGCACACATGCACGCACACATGCACACACATACATGCACACATGCACATGTACATAACATAGGTCTATGCATTTCTGCACTTGCTCTCTATAGTTTCTTTATACAGTACATGCTAATAGGAATGTATCTTAGTTTCCTCTTTTTTCACATAAAAGGTAGCATCCGATGTTCTCTGTTCTCCACCCTACTGTTTCCAGTTAACAATGAATCCTGGAACTATTTCTCATTAGTACATAGAGTGGTACATAATCCCTCCCATTGGGTGGCTGCACCGTGGTCATTTAATTCAAATTATCTGTGTAAGAGCAGCTTCAAGAGACACCCAGCTGCTCTCAGCTGGCCCTCCTTGCCTTTGCTGCTCATCCAGGGACACCCACTGAGTTGTCGGCTTTTGTGTTCAAAAGCACCAGCAGTCACCCCTGCAGCCACCTTGCGTGGTGGTGTTGGGCACCCATGAGTCAATTCTGACCACACAGCCCCATGTGGTGGGGTAGAACTGCCCCATAGGCTTCGATAGGCTGTCATCTTTGCAGGGGCAGACTACCAGGTCTTTCTCCACAGAGCATTGCAGTGGGTTTGAACTGGCAACATTGTGGTCAGCAGCCAAGTGCTAAACCGTTGCGCCATCACAGCTCCTTGTCCACTCGCACCCATGTCCGTTAGGAAGGGGTGGAGACGCACCTTCAGCTGGAGATCGCGTGACACCACGCTGCAGGTCCTTCCTCAGGCCGCACCACCCTCCCTGGACTTCTTCACAAAGATAATGAGCCTGGCTCTGTGGAGATGGTTTTAGAAAAATGCTTCACAATGGGAGGAGGACATAGGAGGTAGGCTAATCCTTTCAAGTCTCACTCTTGCAAGAAGAAAGTGTCCGTGCTGTGCTCTCAGCTTCTCAGGTGATAACACATCACTCATGTCTACACCTGTGGTGTCCCCAAAGGGACGGATTACCCAAGATGCAGGGTAAGTATGTGCTTGGATCATTAATGAAATGGGACACCAGTTGGCAAAGACCCAGAGATGCCAGGCAGACAGGACGCAAGGAAAAACCAGCACCACAGAGAGAGGGACTTGGCCAGGCTCTAAGTGAAATTGATACCAGCTCTAGGGGTGACAATGTCCTGGCAGAAATAAAGTTCACGCAGGGTCACAAGGGCCCTACGTGCAAAGTTGTTTCAGTATGAGGTCCCCATCACTTCAGTACCTTCCTTGACATCTGTCTCCTACAGTCCCTCTCATATAATTGAAACTCCTTATCTCGGGGATCTCTTAACTGTTTCTTTCTAATAAACAAGAGGTGGGGGTGGGCTATTGAATCTAACTCTTGCTACATTCACTCACTATGCAATTGGATGCAACATGAGTGGTTCCTGAGCAGGGATGGAGTGTTATAACAACATTAAAAAGAAGTGGCATCATGGGTAACTAAAATACACACACACACACACACACACGTATATGTGTAATTCACACATCCCATTCAAATGTGTGAGTAAGCAGAGGAGGGAGCCCCATGGAGTATCAGTGCTTAGCCCCTCACATGCCTTGATCCAGCCCTGTGACCCCAAGCTGGTGTAGGGTAGTAGCTCAGAGCATGAGCTTGGAGTCAACCAGCCTCTGCTCAAACGTGGGCTCGGCCCCCTTACTGACATTACAAGTTCTTCATCTCCCCAGCCCTCAGCTTTCCAGTCCCTTCCTGATGAGGCTGTTGAGGATTAAGTTAATTAGGGAAGCACTTAAAATACACCCAGCAAAGGGTAAGCACAGTATAGCATGTGCTAAATACAAAACAAGGCTCCTGTGAGAAACTTGCGTCTGGACTGTCTGGGTCTGTGACCTTGGGCACAGACGTAATGTGAGTCATTGTCGATCTTTCATAGGGTCGTTATGAGACAAAGAATGTGAAACAGTGTACAGAAGATACAACACTGCACAGACCTTAGTTAGCTCCTCACTTAGCACTGGTCGAGAGACCCAAACCACACTGAGTCGGTCCCTCGGAATCAGTGTCAAAGCAGAGATGCAACATTGACTACCACATCGTGCTGATGGACCCAGACCAACCCAGTGGCCGTAGAATTGACTCCCGACTGCTGCACGTGTGCAGAGCAGAACTGCTCCATGGGCTTTCAGGGCTGAGACCTTTAGAAGCAGATGGCCAGAACTGTTTCTCAGGTACTTTTGTGGGGTTTGAACCACCAACCTTTTAGTTAATAGTCAGCTGCTTAACCCTTTGCCTCACCCTGCTGCTGATGGAGCCGGGGGCGGGGCATCACATTGGTGAGACTATTTAAAGCTTGTCTCACTCTGCCAGGTAATCGTTCAGAAGTGAAGCCTCTGATGTTTCCATCTTTTTAGTTCCGTGATCCTGCAGTACTTACCAAAGTGGGATGTGAGTCCCGATTGTTCACCTTGGTTTCCATCAATGTGAGATCTGTGATTCCATAATTAAGACACCTGTGTAAGTAACGTGGGTGTCAAACTTTCTCCAGAAGAGTCCACCCCCTCGGCGTGGGCAGCGTGGGTGGCTCGGGGCATGGCTAGGGCAGTGATGATGGAGCCCTCATCCCTGCGTGTCGTGGGGACGTGGGCGGCTGTGTGGGAGGCTGGGAGGCGGGCGTGGGTGGCATCAAGCAGCCGGGCTCTGTTGCTTTCACCGTGCTGAGACTTAGCGGAATCAAGTGTCTCTCCCCAAGTCTTCTGCAGCTCAGTTTGAATAGAGCGAATTTTAAAAGTCATTTGAAAGAGCTATTGTTTTAGCTAGTGCTATTCATGTCACTCTCCTTAACATCTGTTTTGCATTTTCCAAAATGTTCCTGAAGCACACATAATAGTGTTTAATGGGGAAGGTTGTTCGAGAGATACACACGGCTGTGCAGCTAACCCCGTGAGGAGGTAGCAGGTGCTGTCCAGCGAGGGTGCTACTGTGCGTTGACACTCAGCACGACAGCCACTGCTGCTGTCCCTGCGTCTGTGCCCTCTCCCAAACGCTAACCTCTGTCGCACCTTCTCAGGGTTTTCTCAAAAGCCCTCACTAAAGGATGCTGCAGACAAAGGTATAGATGCAGTGCGGGGTTTAACCTCTGCGACGACCTCTGCTCTCACCACACACACCTGGTGTCATGGCCCTTTGTGTCAGAAGTTGGGCGACTTGGAATGTCCCCTCCTTTGGGTAATTTTAAGTATTGTCATTGCACGACTCCTGTACTCACACTTATGTTTCGAACAAACCAGCCTATCGGCCTCTGTGAGTGTGAGTGCGGCTCCTATCTGGGCACCTGGAAGCTGGAGAGAAAGAGGGGGGCATTTTGGGTTGAAATGTGTCCCCCCAAAAGGTATGCTCATGTCTTCAGCCCTGTCCTTGTGTGGAAACAGGGTCTTAGAGATGTTAACAGTTAACACAGGGTCACACTGCAGTAGGGTAGGTCCTTGTCCTGTCTTGAGTGTGTCCTTAGAAGAAGAAGAGACACAGAGATCAGAGAGATGCACCTGCAAAGTGAGGCAAGCTGAGGACCCGCGGTCATCACCAGCAGCTAGCAGAGGGGCTGGAGGTCTACCAGTGTCGGAGCCTTGGGGGAAACCGACACCACCCACACCGGATTTTAGACTTCTAGCCTCCAAAACGTGAGGCAATACATGTCTGTTGTTCTGAGTGTGTTATGACAGCCTCGAGAAGCTAGCAGGCTTCACCAACCAACACAACAGTGAAAATGAGAGAGAGAAGATGTTCACAGGGTGTCAGTCTACATTGGGAAGGACTTCCTGAGCCTCATTACTCACCAGGCTTTGGGTCCCGTGGCTTTGAGGTTGAGGCTCCAAACACATGATCTCTCAGGACCCAGAGGACTGGCCATGGCATGGCATCTACAGTGACTGGCATGTTAGAATGCAGAAATGCCAGTCCTGGCATGCGTGCACCTTGCCTAGTGCTTGGGGGACATGCCCCGGCTGTGTGAGCGTGTGTCCATGTGTGTTTACTGTGTGAGGGGGTGTCCGTGCGTGTTTAGGATCCGGAAGGTACTTGGTGACACAGAAGCTCTGAATCTACTCAGCGATCTTCAACCTGGGCTTTGGGAGCTGCTTTAAAACTGAATGTTAATCAGTCAGCCTCGTGCAGCAGATTTCTTCATTTTACATGTGTCTTCTTGTGTTTTTAGTGTTTTTCCTTAATGACTCCTCTTGCCCCGTTTCTACTGAAATCGGTTTCACATGGATCAAGTCAAGCATGGTGTAAATCTCCTTTTAAATTGTTTGTATCAAAATTGAAGCGTGATCCCCAAGAGTACCTGACCTTCAGAGACTTGGCCCGCTCCAGGAGTTCAAGAGGCTCTGCTCACCTCAGCGGCCCCCAACACAGACCCCAAGGGTCCCGGTCGGCACTGTCTGCTCACTCAGCGGCCCCCAACACAGACCCCAAGGGTCCCGGTCGGCACTGTCTGCTCACTCAGCGGCCCCCGATACACACGTAGGACCTGGGGGTCCCGGTCGGCACTGTCTGCTCACTCAGCGGCCCCCAACACAGACCCCAAGGGTCCCGGTCGGCACTGTCTGCTCACTCAGCGGCCCCCAACACAGACCCCAAGGGTCCCGGTCGGCACTGTCTGCTCACTCAGCGGCCCCCGATACACACGTAGGACCTGGGGGCCCACTCTGCGTCTGGCTGCAGCTCTGCCCCACCTCATGGCCATCATACCCCCAGGTCTGGCATCTCAGATGCCTCTTCACAGGAGCTCATTGACTTGTCGTTAGAACTTGCCACTTGAGTGGTTGGTGACTGTGGAGGAACAGCACAGGTGGTAGAGGGGACGCTTCCCTGGGACATCACCATGCATCTCCCCAAGGAAAAGGCAGGGGTCCTTGCCTTAGGCCACCACACATGAAAAGGCAGACTCTCTGTTCTGAATTTGCTGTCATGGCCAATAATCAAGTCCAAGTTCCCCTGGGTTATCCATGGAGTCATAGGCTGAGATGTGACCCCAGGAGGAGGCTTGCCACCCAACACACAGCAAACAATGAGCAGAGGACACAGCCATGTCCTTTAACTCTTCTGCAAGAGTGGGTGTCACTTTTGTCTGCCTCAAAATGCTGTTGAAATGGTTCTCTTTTGTCAAATTTTCCAAATTCTGAGTTAACAGGTGTTGGTGAGTCAGCTGCCACATGATGTCAACAGAAGCAGGACTGTTTACTATACGTTCACCTGAGCTCATGATTCAGACACCTGGAAGAGCAAGCCTTTGGTGAATGGAAAATATGAACCACCCTAGGACTTTGGAAGCTCTCCTTTGACTGACTCATGGTGCCCCCACGTGTGTCCAAGTAGGACTGCACTCCGCAGAGTTTTCAATGACTGATTTTAGGGGTCAATTGCCAGGGCTTTCCTCTGAGGCACCTCAGGGTGGCTTCAAACCTCCAGACTTTCATTAGCGGTGAGCAAGGGAACTATTGCCATCACCCAGGGACATATACTACAGATGTTATAGGACTTTTTTATTAAGGCAAATTAAGCTATTAAGGTATAAAGGATCTCTGGTGGCACAGTGCCTAAGGCATTTGAATGCTAACCAGAAGGTTAATGGTTCAACCCCACCAATGAGTCTATGGAAGGAAGATGGGGCTATCTACTTCTGTAAAGATTTACCACCTCAGAAACCCAGTGGGGGCCACTAGGAGTCAGAATCGACTTGATGGCAGTGAGTTTTTTTTTTTTT
This sequence comes from Orycteropus afer afer, assembly GCF_000298275.1. Lineage (NCBI taxonomy): Eukaryota > Metazoa > Chordata > Mammalia > Tubulidentata > Orycteropodidae > Orycteropus > Orycteropus afer. Next base: position 1,358,048 of record NW_006922109.1, on the reverse strand, counting down.
TTTTAAATTAACGTAAGGAGTTCTGGTGGTGTAGTCATTAAAGCATTTGGCTGCTACTCTAAAGGTTGGTGGTTTGAACCCATCAGCCACTCAGTGGGGGAAAGATGAGGTAACATCTTTCCCTAAAGACTTACAGCCTTAGAAACCCAATGAGGACAGTTCCACTCTGTCCTATAGGGTCATATAAGTCAGAATCAACCTGATGGCAGAGGATTTATTAACATCATTGGTGAGGAACTTTAGTTTTTTTAAAAAAAAGTCACTTCAAAAACTGTTGCAGTTTTACTTAGGAAAAACAAAAGTATTCTGTTTCTAGATAGCGTCATACTTAACTCTAAGGAAGTCATGTTAATATCTGAGTGTCCCCTTCCTAATGTTCACAATTACTTCATTGATTCATTGACCACGATGTTATTCAACATACTGATGCCATGACAGAATAGATTAC
>NW_006922109.1:1350483-1354054 GCF_000298275.1 Orycteropus afer afer | reverse complement strand
GTGGAGTCCCTGGCTAGCAGGGTGATTTTTAGGTTAATTCTTAAGTCCTACCACTGCTTGGGAATCTCCAAGCTGTTTGTGCTATCAGGGTCACTCATGACCACTGCCAGACCACAGCTCCATATGTCTCCTTTTTTGGTATTGTCACGCAAATTCTTCTGCTAGTTGGGGTTTAGTCCACTTCTATATCCTTCCCTTCAAGATTCAAGGGTCCAGGATTATCTTCTGTGTCTGTGTTAATTGGTTTCCGTTTTCTTTGTTGAAGAGGGTCTGTGCAGTCTTTCTGCCTAGCCTGCCATCTTGCCAGAACTCTGAACATTGTACTTCTTAAAGAATTATCTATATGAGATCAAATGGTCAACAGCAGCTCTAAAGCACGGATGAGAAGTTTAGGTGAGCCTAAGTCAGTAGTGGTGGAACAGTATGAGTAGAGTTAGTGAGAATGGTGACATAACGTGAGGGATGCGACCAATGTAATTTAACTGGACATGTGGAAATTGATGAATGGGGTTTGTCCTGCTGTGTGTGTTTTAACTAAAATTAAAAATTTTTAAGTTTCATACTTCATTCATTCACTCATTCATTCATTATATTCATTTAATACTTGAATGTGCCTTTTGGGAAAACCTAACACTAAATGACACCAATAGATCGTGGGAGGTTCTCTTTCTCCTGCCATTGGGCAGCTCATTGTAGGTAAGATGGTGATGTAGGAAAAGCTGTGATTCAGGGATGATCAATATGGGTTTAAATGCATGCCATGATGCAAATAGCAGTAGTTAACTGCATTGAAGAGAATGGCTGGCTGTTCAAATCATCTGGGAGGTCCTGTGTCTGGACTAGATCTGACAGTTATCTTGGAGAAGTCATTGATGCATTCGTTGATTCTCTGAACAAACACCACATGATTGCTGGCTCTGTGGCAGGGACTATGCTCACCGTGTGAGTGCCCATCATTCACAGAATAATGATTCATTAGTATCTGCCGAGCATGGGCTGCTCCCTATTTTGCTGGGAATACAGGAGTAGACAAAACACACACACACACCTGCCTTTGGGCCTTGGTGAGACTTAGCACAGTGCAGAAGTCATTAAATAGGCCTATCATAGGCTGGAGCCCTGGGGAGTGCAGTGGGGAAGCTCTCAGCTGTGAACCAAAAAGGTCAGCAGTTTGAACCCACCAGCCACTCTACAGAAGATAGATGTGGCAGTCTGCTTCTGTAAAGATTGACAGCTTGGAAGCTCTGTGGGGAAGTTCTACCCTGTCCCATAGGTCACTAGGAGTTGGAATCCACTTGATGGGAATGGCTTTATATATATATATATATATATATATATATATACACATACACACACACACATACATATACATACATACATACATATCACTCCAATTGGATTAGGGCTCACAATGACCTCATATTAACCTCCTCCACTGAGAAAGTGATGGAAACTTGGTGTTTTCTCCATTTTATCAGAAGGCTCCTTCCAGCTACGTGTGAGGTGCTTTCCCTGCAGATAGGTATTGCTCAAGTACAATACGAGGGATAGAAAACTGGAGCCTTGGTCACATACATAGACCTTGAACTTGAGTCATAATCTGCAGGTAATAATGAGATAAAGATGAAGGAACCTTGGAAAACATCTACCTCTGTCACATAGACTCTCAAAGTGCTTTCTCTCAAAACGACCCCTTACCTTCTGTCTAAACGTATCACCACCTTTTGTCTGTCAGTGTGTCATATTGGGGTGGCTTGCATGTTGCTGTGATGCTAGAAGCTGTACCACCAGTATTTCAAATACCAGCAGGGTCAACCATGATGGACAAGTTTCAGCAGAGCTTACAAACTAAGACAGAGTAGGAAGAAGGATGTGGTGGCGGTCTTCTTCTGGAAAAATTGACCACTCTTCATGCAGGAAAGATACTGCCTTGGAAACCCAAGGAAGGGTTGCTGTAAGTTGGATGAGACTCAATGGCAGTGAGTTTATTCATGCTTATGAAGAGCAGTGAAATACTGTCTGATATGGTGCCAGAAGATGAGCCCCTCGGCTTGGAAGGCACTCAAAATAAAACTGAGGAAGAGCTGCCTCCTCAAACTAGAGTTGACCTCAGTGACGTGGATGGAGTAAAACCATCTCTGGTGACACAGCTTTGTGTCTCCTGGATCAAGGAATTTCATTGCAGGGATCTTCAGTCCAAATGATGCACTCTACCCCTGGCTCTTCTTTCTTGATGGTGGTGATATTTCCCTTTCCACTCTGCAATGGCTCATTTCAGCCTAGTAAGATGCCCAAACTGACCAATCCCTATATATTCCATAGACCTTATTTGCACTGTCCCATCACCACGAGGGCACCATAGCCTTTGTTTAAATTATTAGCAAGCTATCTAATCCCCTTTGGCACAGGCACCTCACATTTGCATAGACCCACCAAATCATGTGATGGGAGTTACAAAGCAATGCCACTGCACCCCACTTACTTATATAACAGAGAATTACTTCCTTCAGAGGAAAACTCAAGATGAGATGCACGGTTGCTGGTGTCCATCCCAGTACCCAGTGATACTGCCTCAGAAACCCAAGGAGGGGTCTCTATGAGTCGGGTGTGACTCGACGGCATGTAACAACAACAACAACAACCCAGTATCCATGGGGACCACAAGATGGAGACTGTTCTGGAACAGCCAGCCTTCTCTACACTCCAAAATCAGAGAAAGAAACCGGTGGAAAGAGGGTGGAGCTGCATAAAAGCAAGGCATGTGAAAACACCCTTTGTGTAGATCAAAACGTTTGGACACCAGCAATTTCATACAATTCAGTGCTCTATGTATTTCCAAAGTGTGAACAGAACACCTTCAACCTCAGGACTTTGTGAGGCCTGCCCTCAGTGTGTGCGTGCTGGCAGCAGCTTGGAAGCCGCACCGTGCTTGGTGCTAGAGCCTCTGAAAGGTTTCCGTCTGGTGGAGAATGCAGCACTCCAGGGCCCCAGGAGCTGGTGGAGGAAGGGCTGGGTCAGCGTCTAGACTTTTCCTTTCCCAGTGAGCTTTATCCAATACCCTTCTCAGGAGGTCCCTACGTGGCCCACATGGTTTGCACTGAACTACTAATTGAAAGATTGGTAGTTCGAACTCATGCAGTGGGGCCATGAAAGAAAGCCCCAGCGTCTGCTTCTGTAAAGACTACAGCTGAGAGTCTGCTCTGTAACACATGGGGTTGCCATGAGCTGGGATCAGTTCATCGTTTTTTCTTCTCTTTTTTGCATCCTTCTCTGGGCTTAGCAGAAAGGAGAGGGAGAAGGTTTGCACCAACTTTCCTAACAACTTTGAGGCCTTCCTTAGTCTGGGTTCTCTTTAGGAGCAGAATCAATGGAGAAATATTTGAAGCACTTACTGAGGAAAACCAAACACTACAGCCTTCAGTATGGATTGTTGTTGTTGTTGTTATGTGCCGTCGAGTCGGCTCGACTCATAGTGACCCCTCCTTGAGTTTCCGAGGCAGTATCACTACGGAAGTAGGATTGCCCAACCTTCCTTCCGAGGAGTGGCTGGTGGGTTTGAACCGCCAGCCTT
>NW_006922109.1:1335863-1349453 GCF_000298275.1 Orycteropus afer afer | reverse complement strand
ATATATATATATACACACACACACACTTATATACACATACCCACACACACACATATGTACATACATTTCAAGGAAATGGATTATGTGATTGTGGGGACTGGCAAGCTCCCAATCTGTGGGTCAGGCAATACGTTAAAGATCTCTGCTGGCTCAAGTCATTGCAGGGGCTGACAAACTCATAATCTGCATGAACTGTGGCAGGTTGGAGGCCTCTGTTGGCTCATGAGTTTGGCAGGGTCTGGTGAATCTGAAATGTTCAGATCAGATGACAGGCTGGAGACCTCTGCTGGTTTATATCCCAAGATCCAGAGGTCAGAAGACAGGAGGAGTGCAAGATTGAGAGAGAGAGAGCCTGGGCTTTGCAGAACATCCACTTATATGCTAGAGCAGGCCACACCCCCAAAGAAACTCCCCTTAGTACTGATTGGCTGCTCACATCAGATCACAAAATGGAGGGTGACTATATAGTGTGTGCTGGACCACTGAGAATCATAGCCTAGCCAAAATGACACATAACACTAACCATCACAAGGTTGTTTCCATGGCTTATTGTCTAATCGATTCTGACTCCTGGTGACCCCATGTGTGCAGAGTAGAGCTGCACCCCATAGGGTTTTCCAAGCTGTGACTTTCAGAAGTAGAACACTGGGCCTGTCTTCTAAGATGCCTCTGGGTGGCCTTGGAATGCAAACCTTTCACTGGTAATGAAGCGCTTAACTGCTTGAGCCACCCAGGGACTCCTGGATCCAAGCTCATGGTAGCATAAAGAACTTTAAGCACAAAGGCTACCATATCTGCCTAAATTTGTCCTTAAATAGAAGGAAATCTCTCACTGCTTTCTCTCTCTTGTGGGTTGAATCTGTCCCATGTTCCCAGTCAGGTTGTTCTGAAGGTAAATCAAGAGGATAGATAAAGACTGTTCCTTATACTGAACAGTGTAGGCCCTGCTTCCCTACAGTGACCACGCATTGCATGCTGAAAATGTCTTTGATGCAGTGTTTTATCAGACATCCTTAGGAAAATTCATCACCTCCAGATGGCTCATTTCAGTGGAGCCCTTTATTCCAGGTAACCTCCCTTCCTCTTTCCTCACATCATGCATTCGCTCATGTAGAAGAATCTGGAAAGTCTCGCCATGTTGCGTCTCTTTCTGGAAGGAGACACAGACCAGAGATCCCTGTTGGGTGACAGGTTGATTCGGGGCAGGCGTAGGACAGAGTTTCCACCACGTATAAAACAGAATGTGCACGCTGATTTATCAGTCAAGGGGCATTTTCTTGTTCTTTTTCTTTTTTTGGTAAGAGCTAATGTACAAAGCCTGTTAGCACAAAGAGAGAAGGGAGAGAAGGAGGGAGGGGGAAGCTGAGTGTGGGTGGATGAGGGTTATGATCTAGCAGCATGAGAGGATTTGAGATCATCGCTGCAAATGGAACTGGCCGGGCCTGGGCTTGGCGTAAAATGTGTTCCATAAGGAAAAGCTGTCCTTTGCTGCAACAGAAGAAGATTAGGAAAGGGACGATAAATGTTTAATAACTTTATTTTAGAATCCAAATAAAATGATTACAAGAAACTGAGCTTTCGTGCTTCTAGTTTAAAAAATAATAATAATAAAGAAATTCAAAAAGGTAATAGCTTCTTACTAGGTAGTGGCGGTTGAGCGCTAGGATTCTCCCCTTCGGGGTGAGAGGCCGGGGTTTAATTCCTGGCCCGTGCCCCTGTGCGCAGTCACCATCGAGGTGGTGGAGGCTCGTGTGCCCCGTGATTCTCAGCACGTTTCAGTGGCGCTTCCAGATGAAGATAAACCTGGTGACGTACTCCTGAAACTCAGTCAGTGAAGGCGCCACGGGCCACCAGGGTTGGTCCCCAGCCGGTCAGTGCATGGTGCAGGACGGGCCGGCATTTTACCTGCTGGAGCAAGGGTCACTGTGGGGTGAAGCTGACTACATGGCCGCTCACAACAAAATGGCTTCTGAAAGGATCGGGTTTTCCCCAGTGATACAGAAGCAAAGGATCTGAACCCACAGGGGTGGCTTGAAAACAAGGAGGGAAGCGGGAGTTTATGGTTCTTTGGATGTTGTTCGCAGAGCAGCTTTGTTTATTGGGAATGAGTCGATCCTGGTCTTGCCCGAGGAGTTGGCCCCGAGGCCTCCCCAGGTATCCTCAGAGCTCTGCACAGGATTTCAGTTCTGTTCCCTCCCCACAACCCATCTTGACACAGGAATGGAAGCAAAAATGTGGAGTGAGGCTGCCAAATTCATAGCAACCCACTCTCTCGAGTAATTTAGCAGGAAAAAAAAAATAGACATGAAAAGTGGATGACTTTTAAAACGACAGTGAGATCATGTCAACCCACTGGTGTTCCCCCATTTCATGAAGAACAGAAGCCGAAGTCCTCAGAACACCTTGGAATGCCCATGTGAACTTGTCCCCCGACTTCCCCGACCCCTCACCTGCCCCTGCCTCTCCTATTCTCACCTGCTCCCGGGATGGGGACCTTGCTGCCACTCTGTGACCACAGCCTTCCCTCACAGTTCTCCACACATGCCTAGGGCCCACCCCTCATCTGCTTCAAGTCTTGGCAGATCCCAGCTTCTCAGCTGCTTTGGCTGAATGCGCCATGTTCATGCTCCTAGCCCACCTCCTGCTCCCTTTCTCTCCCATAGCGCTCACCACACTCAACCATGATACATAACGCATCTGGAGTGTTTGTTGCTTTTCTAATCCATTCTGGAATATACACTTGCAAAGGGCAGGCGTTTTGTCTGTTCCGTTCCCTAGTCTCCCAGGTACCTGGAATACTGCCTGACACACAGTGACCAGTGCCGGTTGCCATCAAGTTGATCCCAATCCATCACTACCCCGTGTGTTGCAGAGTAGAGCTGTGTGTAGGTAGCAAGTCGCAGGTATTGGGTCTTTGGTCCATGCCAGGTGACAGGTTAGTGGTCCCCATGTGTTATCTCAGCCAGTGCTCCCAGTTACTGCTACAGCTGTCCCCTGTGCATGGGGAGAAAATGGAAGCTCTGGATCGTGCATGACTTGCCGTTATAGATGACACAGTGTCCCCTGACTAGAGAGGCAGGATGTCCCCGTGGATGGGGTCTTCTGTAGAAAGGTCCTGTTGTTCTTATTGTGGGTTGCCGTCCATGCGATTCCAGCTCACGGCAACCCCGTGTGTTCAAAGTAGGACTTTGCGCCACAGTGTTTTCAAGGCTGTGGCCTTTCAGAAGCCAATCACCCATAAACGATGCTGGTCCTTCCAAGTAACATCAGAAGCTAGAAAAAGGCATACTCAGGAAATACACTTAAATTAAGACAATTAAATCATAATTTATTTGTCAGTTATATAAGAGGATCAGGGGAAAGTGGCAGCAATTTTTAATTTGGTTTTAATTATCCAATTCCGCTGTTTAATCAGGTAGGAGGATTGTTCGGAGATCACATGCTAACAGTGCCTAAACCCCTGTCATCGAGGGAGTTGAGTCCGTGCACGCACTTCTGATCCATTTCTCAGTGCACCTGTGCTTGGGCCTCTCTGCTCTGTGGATGCAGAAAGCCAGCAGCCACACTGTAATGATGACATGATTGCCTCCACTCATCCTTCGTTTGCTGTATTTTATGCAAATGGATCTTTGTGACTCATGTCAAGAAGCGTAGTAGGGATATGTCAATGGACAGTGACATACGTGTCCTTGGATGGAGTTGTTCTTCTCAGCCTCTGGGGACCTGCCATCAGACCCTTTGGGAAGAAGACAATAGGCACTGTCTACACAGTTCAAGCAAATGATTTGCCCATTGGAAGCTCTCTCTGTTTTGATTCTCCAGAGCCATGTTCACCGACCACGTGTGGCACAATTGTTTCTTCTCACTCTTGGCCGTAATGCATGGCTTGAGTCAGTGAAGCATTCCATTTGTCCCAGTCCTGCCCGATTCAACCATAATTGCATAGACTTGTTCTCAGGCCAGTTGAGTGCTTTTGAAAATGGAGCCTCAAAACCAACAAGTAAGTTGATACCTGCTCTGTTCTGTAAAGGTTGGATTTGCCTCATTGACCTCTTTAACCTGTTATAAAGGGAAGATGTCTCTTTGATGACGGAGGTGTGTATGACCCAAGCCGTGCTCCTTTCAGTCACCTCATACGCTTGCAAAAGCTGGACAGTGAAAAAGGAAAGCCAAAGAAGAGTCGATGCCTCTGCACTGTGGCATTGGTGAAGAATAATGAACATACCCTGGGCTACTGGAGAATGAACAAATCTGTCTCAGAAGAAGTACAACCAGAATGCCCTTTGGAAGCCATGATGGATGACAGTGGCAATGTGGCATGCTTACTTTGGACACGTCATGAGGAAAGACCAGTTCCTAGGAAGGGTCATCATGTTTGGTCAAGAAAAACAAAGCGAATCTTCAGTGAGGAAGGTTGACGCGGTAGCTGCAACAGTTGACTCGCACATGCCTGCGGTCGGGAAGATGAGGCAGAACCGGGCAGCACTTCATTCTCTCTATGGAAGGTGGCCACGCGTCAGAGCCAACTTGGTGGCAATGAACCACAGCTAAAGACTGTAGTAGAAAGTCGTGGGCTTCAGCTTGAGGTGCTCAATGTCCCATGACAAGCAGAAGGTCAAACTGAGACTTGTGATGAAGATTGGAGCTCAAGAGAGCAAGTTTGGCTCTTTGGTATTTTTTTCAAGTAGGGGTTCAAATGCTCCATAGCTCTTTATTTTACTGCTCCTAATGCTGGTGGTTATTAAGGAGAACAAAGTCCCAACTGACGATCATTCGAACACCACTAAGCATATCGTTGGATACTGCTGAGGCGTTGCTGGTTCCGGGGTAGGACCCTCTCCTTCCGCACAGAGACGCAGGGTCAGTTCCCGGCCAGTGAGCCTCATGTGCGGCTGCTACTCGCCTGTCGCAGAGGCTGCGTGTGGCTGGGATGCCCAGCAGGCTTCGGCAGAGCTCCCAGAGTAAAACAGACGAGGGAGAAAGGCCTGGCCGCCTGCTTCTGAACGTCAGCCAGTGAAAGCCTGCCGACCCGGTGCTCTGGTCTGAAACCCATCGTGGGGCTGGTGGGGGACTGGGCACTGTTTTGTTTGACTTGTTTTCGTTGGGGCCACCGCGAGGCAGGGCCAGCTGGACAGCAGTCAACAACGACGACTGTCAAGCTGCATAGACAATCAACACAGTGGAAAATATCTGCTTCTCATTTGGATTTGGTTATTTTTCTTAGAAGCATCCATTTCAAAGAACGTAATATATAAAGCATGACTCCCATCTCCCTCACAACAGGCTGTTTATAGACCCTAGAAATGGGCACCAGCAGGAGGGAGGACAGGGTCTGGCCTGGGGCCTGCTGTGGCGACCAGTCCAGCTCCTGACAACAGTGGCCCCTGCCTGGGCGCCTCGCGCCCGCGATGCAGGCAGCAGCCAGGGGCTTGGCTGCACGTCACGCCGTGCCGCTCTCTCTGCCTTTTCTCTCTGGCGCTTCAGTGAGATGCTCTGGGAGAGAAGGCACTGCCTCTCCTCCTTACAACCTTGAAAGCCCTGATGGCGGACAATTCCGTCCTATGAAAGAACCCTGCCTCGGCTTGACCCCTCAAGGTGCCACTGGAGGCTGGCCCAGCCTGGGACCAACACACACTGCCCAGTGTGGCCCTCAGGCCAGGCCGTCCACAGTTTTTGAGATCAACAGAAAGGAACAAGTTATCTGGGCTGAATGGGCCATTGGGTCTTCACTTCCAAGACAGAATGGAACAGCCTGCACATTTTTGTTTTTTCTAGAAGCCTGTCAGGTCCCTTGCATCTATCAAAGCCCAGTGTACAAAGTTGGCTGATAAAATTAAAGAAGAAGTTTTCAAGGAAGATTCTCAAACAACAGGTGAAGATCTCCTTATCTCAAACAATATTGACAATTCACAATTCACAAAATAATCTGTGTGAGCATGCACGTACTCCAAACAGGAGGATGAGTAAGTGTGGGTTTGGCAACTCTTTGTGTAAAGTGTGTCTTCAGAGGGGCCAGCACAGCCTCCTTAAGAATCCAAGCCGTCCCTAGCCTTGCACACTTCTGCTTAAATGATTAACCTGGACCTTGACTTTCTTTAAAAAAAGTATTCCTTTCTTTTAAGCTTCTTTATATCCTTTTTTCTCTTTTAAGAAATAATTCTCAAACTGCTTTTCTTTGATTCTTAAAGAGAAGTCTTAACTGGATAGATCTGACTTGGAGAAGTTAGGTGAAAATGTTGACGATTTCAGCAGAGCCCGTGCTCTTATTCCCGTTTGTGTCTGGTTTGGAGCCATGCAGACGGCTACAGCACTCTGCAAAACCCAGTGGGTGTCTAAAAACCAAACACCAAACTCACTGCTCCCGAGTCGGTTCTGACTCATGGGGATTCCCATTGGGCTTCCAGGCTGTAAATCTGTGTGGAAACAGACTGTCTTTCTTCCTCGGAGTGGCTGGTGGGTTGGAACCCTGCCCTTTTGGGTAGCAGCCAAAAGCCTTAACCACCACACCACCAGAGCTCCTTGGGTTTCCAAACCCAAAACAAAATACAAAAAAAAAAAAAAAAAAAAAAACTCTGGTGGCACAGTGCCTAAGACATTTGACTGTTACCACAAGGTTGGTGGTTCAAACCAACCAGCAGCTCTGTGGAAGGAAGACAGGGCAATCTGTTTCTGTAAAGATTTACTGCCTTGGAAACCCAGTGGGGGTTGTTCTGAGGCAGTGGGTTTGATTTGAACCACTGAACTTTTAGTTAGCAGCCAAATGCCTTAACCACCAGAGCTCCTTGGGTTTCTAAAAGGACCCCATTGTTTAAAATGGCAACATTCTGGAAATTTAGTTCTGTGTCCTCACATGCCAGTGTTATAGACAAGTATGGGTGCTAACATGGCGATCATAAGAATTTAGCATTAATTACGGAAACTCAATGGTTCTTTCAAGAGCAGTAGCCTCAAGGCCGTGTACTTATAGCCATTATGGAAGGCTGATTGTCTGATTGGAGGGGATGAAAGGCTTTTGCTTTTGATTAGTGAAAATTTCCATTCAGATCTTGTTATTAATCAAGAAACACACCTCTTCCTTTCTCAGAAGGCATGGTTGCTTAAGAAGATTTATTGGGGACCTTTTGTTTCAATCAGCTAAAGCAATGTCCTTTCATCCCACACAGCACATTGTACCCTCTGCAAACTATCAAAAGTAGTTTAATTGAAAATTAACACTTTTGATGTTTCTAAAACAAGGCTTTGAACCGATTTGAAGTGGTTCAGTCATAGCTGATGAAACGAAATTGGAACAGACCTGAATTTTAACGTCTAGGTGAAGTGGAGCAATGGAAGCCTTGGAACGGGAGGCTCAGGAACGGTGTGTTGAGCCCTTCTTGGAATGGGAGCCTCGGAAATGGTGTGCTGAGCCCTGTCAGGAGCCTGAGGAGGGAGAAGGGGTTATTGCCAGCACTGTGGAGAGTGATGCACATTTAAAGCGGTGTCGTTGGCTGCCATCTTTGAGCAGGGCACCTTTGTTTCCAACTCTGTCGGTCAAGAGATTTGGTTGCTATGCAACACACAAGCTGTCTTTGTTTTCTAAGCAGGCGATTAAGTTTGTAGCAGGATGTCAACCTGTAATTTTTCCCATTCTGGTTATCATTCCAGTTCACCTACATTTTATAATTTGTATTCATTCAGGTTTTGCTTTGTCTGTCATGACTAAATCAGAAATAACTGGTTTGAAGCCCTGTTTTAAATGAAGAATGTTTTTGTTTTTCTTATGTGCCATTGAGTCGGATCCAACTCATAGAGACCCCTCCTTGAGTTTCCAAGGAAGTAGTGATGGAAGAAGATTGACCCCTTCCTTCTGAGGAGTAGCTGGTGGGTTTGAACCATCAGCCTTTTAGTTACCAGTCAAGTGCCTTAAGCACTATGTTACCAGAGCTCCCAAATGAAGAATAATATACCTATACTGGTTGGAGCTCTGGTAGCATAGTGGCTAAAGCACTTGACTGCTAACCAGAAGGCTGGCGGTTCAAATCCACCAGCCACTCCTCGGAAGGAAGGTTGGGCAATCCTACTTCCGTAGTGATACTGCCTCGGAAACCCAAGGAGGGGTCGCTATGAGTCGTGGCCGACTCGACGGCACATAACAACAACAACAACAACAACAACTGGTTCATAGTTGTTTTATAACAAAATCAGAATGATATAAAAGCATATTGTGTCTTATAGCTAATTTGTTTGAATTCATAAAAGTACCTTAACTGAAACTTTGTTGAAGATCTAGGAATGTTAGTGATAGGTAGCTGATGTTAGTGGTATCATCTTTGGCCTGGTTCCAAGCTGCCCTACTCAGTGTATTGATTTTATAATACCATTTTTCTTCCTAGAGTGATAATAACCTTGTTTGTTTAGGCTGGACTATGACAGTGTGGTAAGAATGCCTTCCTCACTTTAGTTAGGGCTAGTTAATATCAACAGTAATAGAAGCTTGTGATTGGTTGACATGCAGGTGACAGGTAGGGATGCAATTCTTGAGTGCCTATTGTGTGCTGGCCTTTCTTAAAGGTTTTGAATGCCAGAGAGGTGCCGACCCTGATGTCAAGCTACTTAAAATTGCCAACGCGAATGATCCATGCATTAAATTCCTTAAGAAGAGATTGAATGGTGCATGCTAGCATGTACAGACTAAATACACAAGTTCCAGGAGGCTGTACAACAAAGTAGGGTGGATTTCTGGTTGCTCAGTGCCCTGGAGTCAGTTTCAATTCACAGCGATCCAGTTCTGAACAGAACGAGGCTCTGCCCCAGCCTGTGCCACCCCCACACGGGTTGCCATGCTTGAGCCCCTCGCTGCAGCCACTGTGTCCCTCCGTCTCACCAGGGTCTTCCTCTTTCTCGCTGACCCTCTACTTTATTGAGCATGATGTCCTTCTCCAGGGACTGGTTCCTCTTGATAACATGGCCAAGGTACACAAAGTACGAGACACGAAGTGTCACCATCCTCACTTCTAAGGAGCTTTCCGGCTGTGCTTCCTCCAAGATGGATTTCTTCGTGTGACAGAGAGAGGATGAGAAAGATTTGAAGGAGGCTTAAGACAAACTTAGACCTAATAGTAAACATTTGGTTGGGGCGGGGCATGACTGAACGCCTATCAGCTAAAGTCCATTTCTAATTGGCCTGACAGTGAATAAATGATCTGGTCTAGAATGCAGAGGGCTGGCGCGTCTGAGGGACCCACCTGAGCAATGGGCTAGTTATCAAACAGAAAAGCCTGGCACGCGAACCCCACGTGCTTTTATCGAGCTTGGTAACAATAGCTGCTTGGTTATGAATTCTTTTTCTCAGGTATCTATGCATTTTAAAGTAGCTACAAAAATGTAAATCAAAATTATGGGTAGCATTGTGAGGAACAGGAATTCCAGAAGACTTAATTGTGCTCATGCAGAATTCTACATAAAGCAAAAGGCAGTCATTCCAGCAGAAAAAGGGAAAACTGCATGGTTTAAAATCAGGGAAGGTGTGTGTCAGGTTTGGAGGAAGACTCATTAACAACCTGTGGTATGCAGATGACAGGACCTTGCTTGCTGAATGTGAAGGTGACTTGAAGCACTTACTGATGAAGATCAAAGACTACAGTATCAGTATGGATTATATCTCAACATAAAGGAAACAAAAATCCTCACAACTGGACCACTCAGGAACATCACAATAAATGGAGAAAAGATTGAAGTTGTCAAGGATTTCATTTCACCTGAATCCACCATCAAAGCCCAAGGAAGCAGCAGTCAGGAAATCCAATGGCATATGGCTTTGGGCAAATCTGGTGCAAAAAGTGTTAAAGAGAAAAATGTCACTTTGAGGACTAAGGTGTGCCTGACTCAAGCCACAGTATTTTCACTGCCTCATATGCATGACATTCAACCTCACCAGCCTCTCCATGAGAGAAAGATGGGGCAGTCTGTTTCCATAAAGATTTATATCCTTGGAAGCCCTAAGGGACAGTTTCACTCTGACCTGAAGGGTCACTATGAGTTGGAATTGACTCAATGGCAGTGGATTGTGTGCATGTCAAGGGGAGGCAATGGTTAAGGCCGACTGAAGGATAATCGGTACGTGTGATGGTGTTGGCAGAGAACCCTGAACACACAGTGGACCGCGAGAAGAACGAGCAAGCCTGTCTTGGAAGAAGCACAGCCAGAATCCTCCTTGGAAGCAAGGATGGCAAGACTTTGCCTCATGTCCTTTGGACGTGTGATCAGGAGGGACCAGTCCCCGGAGAAGGACATCACGCTTGGGGAAGGACGGGGTGAGAGAAGGAGAAGACACCCTGGGTGAGGTGGATTGACACAGTGGCAGCGACAGTGGGCTCAACATGGCGACCATGGTGAGGCTGGCCTGGGGCTGGGCAGTGTTCCGTTCTGCTGTCCACGGGTTACTGAGCCAGAACGGACTCGGAGGCACCTAACCGTCACCACAACAGATCTAAAAGTAGAGGAGTTTAACATTTCATTCACCTTTGGTTTCATCTCTTTATAAAGCAAGATTGCTAGCTTTCAGAAAAGAAAACAAGGTATTCAAAAATTATTTAGTGATATGCACTTTACTGCCGGAAGCCCTAGTATTTGAAATTCCAAAGTAAAATCAGTTAAGATGCCCACCTTCATGCTGACTAAAAGGCTAATAAAATGTTAATCATATCAGTCATGAGCCTAATTCTTGGATTGTTAAGTGGTTAAATGATCATAAAGAAATTTCAGAACTTTAAGATAAAAATGATCATTTAAAAATTTCTTAGTGTCTTCTTGGATGCATAACTTTTAAAGAGCATAGAGTTCAAATTAGATAATAGTTGCTATATAATTGTTTGGCACATGAACTGTTTTGCATATACTACGCAAACATGTAAATTTAACTTGATTAAAAAAGTAACAGTATATGGGAGAATGTCTGGAGAATTTAAACATATTGATGGCTGCCTGAGCCCGCCACTGGAGGCTTCATTAGCAAGAAGAAAACCCTATCCCCGTTGGCTCTGTCAGGGAGGGAGCCTAAGGCTTTAGAACCCTGGCCAGTGCTGGAAGCTTGGCATTGTTACCGCTGTTAACCACTCTTCCTGTTCTTTTCCTTCTTTGCAGTGTAGGCTGACAGTTAACTCCAGTCAGCACCAGGAAAACCTTCTGTTTTATCCACAATCCCGCGAGGACTGAGTTTCTGGCACAGCTCTTCCTGGGCTCTTGGAGTCACCATGACTAAAGCCACTTCAGCTGACATTGCAGTGTATTCTGATCACTCTTGCAAAATTTAGGCACTGTTCACTTAATTATGGGTCAGTGCATTTGTTTGTAACATGTTTGGGGTCATACATTTTTAGGGAGCCCAGCATCTCCCTTTTCTGAACTATCACCAGAAAAACACAAAGGGAAGGAAAGGAATTCACAGGAGAAGCTCTCCGCAGGTGGCTTAACACCTGAGCAGATACAAGTGGCCAAGCCTTTATCACTCTGCAAGTTTGTAATTTAAATATTTGACTTAGCAGTATTTCCAGAAGAAAAGGAAGAGTGATTGAATACTTGTGATATTGATATTAACAGAGCTAGATGCCAGTTTGAGTTGGGAGAACACCTAGCCAACACAATCTGTAACCAGCAAAAGCCATCTCACTCTCTTGTCCCCTGTTACGCTTTGTGGTCCTCAGTTTGTCCAGGAAATGTGTCCACTCCAGCAGAAATTGGAGAAAAGAAGGACACAAAATAGAACGAAGGTTGATTCTATGAAAGGGTTAAGCAGAATTCCAAAGTGCGCCCTGATTGCAGGATACTTCAGAGAACAAAGAGAGGGTGTTTTCCGCCTGCCCATGGCGTCCACAAAGTGGCTTACAGTCAAGAAAGGTAGAACACAATTACTTGTACCCGGAAAATCACTTTAATAACCTCAGAAACGTAACTCGTGGACAGAGGAGGAACATTTTCAATGTAAGGGACGACGAACGCTCAGGGGCGACGTAACCATTCATTAAATCCTTGTAGGCTGACCTTTCCTCTGGGCCCATGCCCACAGCTGCGCAAAATTCCGACTCTCACCCAAAGCAACACGAGGGACACAGCGCAGCCAGAGCGGCCCCCAAGGAGAGTCGGTGAGAGAGAACGCAGCCTCGCTAGACCATGTCTCCTGTCTCCTTGTCCTGAGAAAATGCAAAGACTACTGCACAGCTCCCTGTTAGTGCGAGTCACCGGAGTTATTTCTCCTTCCGCACATTTAGGGATTACAACCCAGTGAGGACCAGGGCTGGCACCTGTTACACTGGGAGCCCGTCCAGGAATCCAGAAAACAGCCCTGGAGTTTTGCTGGGGAGCGAGGAAGCTTCGAGACCTTCCCGGTACTCAGCCCGCTCACTTTGGTGCGTATCACATCTAGCCCTTTCCGCTGCGGGGCATTTGGGTGAGCGCCGGGAAAGACGCGCACCCAGCACGAGCGTGGAGCACGCTTCGAAATACACACGCCCGAGATCCGGGCCAACAGAAGAAAACTTGGAGGGAGAGCTATGGCCCGGCGACCGTGCGCACGCTGGAGCGGCCAGGCCTGGCGGCAGCGCCTCGCGCGCTCCTTGTGGCCGCCGTCCCCTTCGCGAGGGCCGGGCTTTGCTGCGCGCTCCATCCCAGGGAAGATGGCCTATGTCCAGAGTGGCCAGGCTTAAGCGGACAGCCCTTCCCACTGCCCCTCACCCGGACCCACGGACGGGACGCGTACACCTGCACATCCCTGCGCTCCAGCGCTCCAAGTTCCCCCAACTTCGGGCGTAAGTGCTGAGCGCCCGTTTGGCGCCAGAAGTTCCTTGCGTGGCAACTTTCTGGACTCATGAACGGGGAAGGACATCCAAAACAGTTGCCAAGGCCGCCCTGAAGGCGTTGGGCGCTGCTTGCCCTGCGTTTCTGGTTCGCGCTCCAGGTAGCTTTTTCCCCACTCTAGCCCCACTGGGGCCCCTGCAGCGGGCCGGGGGCTTTCAGCGCGCAAGGAGTTTTACGGTAGACATTTGAAAGGAGTGCTGCACACGAACTGGTTTTTCCCAACCTTGTTTTGTTGGAAACATAGTGTGTTTATGGAAACTCCAACCCAATGCCCAAGTTTCAATCCCTCTCCCTCAGTCGGGCAGCCAGGAGGGTCTCTTGGCTTCGCGGGAACAGGCCCACTAGTACCTAGCACGCTTAGCCCGTGCTGCAGCAGGTCTGCGGGGTCAGAAACCAAAATACCAGACCCAGGTTGACCGCCCGGCCGCCAAAAGCCGCCCCTCGGCCCTCCCGCGGGCCTGGGCGCGCGGTCCCGGGGGCCACACAGGTGCAGGTCCGCGCGTCGCCGGCTCACAGGGACGCGCAGCGTGTGCGGCGGCGCTAGGGGCACTGGGGTGCCGCTCCGCCGGGGGCGCTTACGGCCGCCGCCGCCCTTGGAAGCCGCGCTGCAGCAACCTCCTCGGCCACTTGCGAGCGTCGCCGCGGCCCGAACCGGAGCGCGCCCTCTCATCTCCCGCGGCGGGCGGCCTCTCCAAGCCGGGTCCCGGCGGCTGACCGCGTTGTGCGCGGAGCCCAGGCACCGGAGGCCGCGTGAAGCTC
>NW_006922109.1:1318518-1334783 GCF_000298275.1 Orycteropus afer afer | reverse complement strand
AAAGCTTGCGGGGCCGGGAGGGAAGGGGATGGGACCTCCCCTCCGCCCGGGACCCTTCGCGGGCGCTGTCCGCGCTCATCCGGCGTGTGTCCGCGCTCCGCTCCGCGCCGCTTCCGCCCACTAGGTTCCCGGCCGTGGCTCGCCGGTGGGACTGAGCGGCCGCCTCGCCCTCGGGCCGGACGCTGGGCGATCGGGCGGGCGGGGAAGTGGGGCCGGGGTCTGCGCGCCCTGGGAAGGTCAGACCCGTTCATCCGGCCGTTCTGCCGGGCTCCGTTCCGCAGCCCCGCCGGCCCGCAGTGCCCGCGCTCGGGACCGAGGACTGGCCGAATGGTAGCGGCGCGGCTCGCGGATGTGCCCAGCGAGAGGGCAGCGTGGTCCCGCAGGCAGGCTGCCGGTGCTCGGCAGGGGAAGCGGTAACAATGAGTCCAGGAGTTGGGTGGCGCTTAGACCCCCGGGCGTCCGCGCCAACACCCTCTGGCGACAGGGGTTGTTACAGGGAGCAGAGGAGTCACGGTAGAGGCTCGCTTGAGGGACGTGGGCGCAGACGTCTGGGACAGAGGGGTCCGGGCAGCGAAGGGGGCGTCTCTGGCCGGGAAGGGGGCTAGCCAGGTGAGGGCTTTCGCGCGGTGGGAACCAGAGAGCCAGGCCCCAGCACTGGTGGCCTGGAGGATGGAGGTCCTGGCGGCGCCGCGGAAAGGGGTCCTGGTGGTGACCTGGTGGTGCGCCCATGCTGGCGTTTCCCGGCCTACCGCTGGCCACATTGGTGAGCCCCCGGAGTCAGAGTCTGGGGCACTCTGGAGCCAGGGTCCGAGGGCTTTGTGGTGTCTGATCCCGCCCACCGCCCGCCATTGGCTCAGCAAGCCCTTCGCGCCATGGCACTTCCAGACCCTGGAGCCCTAGAAGCGCACACCAGGCAGTGAGCGAGTCCGAGTCCGCAGGGAGTTGGGCGAATCTCTGACCCATCTTGGCGAGGTCTTTCCTTGAACCACCTGTTGTCGCGGCCGGCCACCCCGGTGTCGCCCTGGACCACTGGCTGGTTTCTGTCTCCCTCTCCAGCTGCTGGTCTCAAGGAGTCTCCTGGGCACAGCAACCAGGGGCGTGTCTCCGGCTGTGGGGTCAGTTACTCTAGAGACCAGAGTTGAGGAGGGCTGGGGGTAGCCTTGCAGCCCCTGCCCTTGGAAGTGGCCAGCACAGGCTTGTGCTTTCTGAGCGGGTCCCCACTGGCTGCCAGCTGGGTGAAGCAGAGCGCTGACCTCTCTGGCTTAGAAGGGGGCTGGAGTCAGCCCCAGCAAGGCCTGGCCTAGGGCCCCTGCACTCCCTTTCCTGGGACACTTGCCAGTTCCTTCTTTTTTTAAAAAACAAACCAACAAAAAACACAAACAAGAACAAACTCCAAACAAAGCAAACCTCCCCAAGCCTAAAAGTCCTTTTCTTGCTCACAGCTGGAGGCTTTGTGGATGAAGGCTGCCACACCTGGCCAAAGCCCAGCCTTCCTGTGGGGAAGGGCACCTACTAAGCAGGCCCAGTGTGTGGTGGTGGGAAGCCCACTTGCCCTGGATTAAGGAGGCTTTGTTTGTCTGCGGTGTGGGTGCCCATGTTTCCTTTGAGAGAGTCACGCAGCAGAGTAAAGGTGAGCTCGGGAGAGATGGTCACCAGAGGCGAACCCACAGTAGACTTTTCCTGAACAAAGACCCAGGAGCCCGGGAGGAAGAAGGCTGCTGGAAGGCATTCACGGTGCAGGACGTTCCGACAGGAAGCAGGTTACACTCCAGCACAACCAGAGCCACCATAATTCACTCCATGTCCCTGTCACGTAGGTTGGGGTTCGAATGGGCACATGGGATGACAGAATTCTTACCTGGGGCATCACAAAGGTAGTAAGTAGTTGTTTTGTGCCTGGAGTCCATCCGACTCCCAGCCTCCCTGCAGGATAGGGTAGAACCGCCCCCACAGTGTTTCCTAGGCCGCCACCTTGATGGAAGCAGATCTTCGGCTGTTTCTCCCAGCAGACACCACGTTTTTCTTTGGCTTTGTGATGTGAAGGGACAGGAAGTAAGACCAGGGTCATGGGCAGCTGGAGTGGCTGGGTACCTGGTGCTCATTCAACTGATGCGGTGGGCTGGGCTCAGGGGTCCTCCTAGGGGTGGCCATCTTTGATGCCTGAAGTGCAGCCTAGTGGGGATGGTAAGCAGCCAATTGAATGAACGAAGACTGCAAGTAGGAGGCTCATTTGAGACTGGAGGGTAAAGACTGTGCCCTGAATTACAATCAGGGGCTGGCTGCCCCCTGGGAGCACGTAGATGCTTCCTGGGAGGTCTGAGGTTTTCCAGGGAACTGCAGGCAGAGTTGCTCAGTAAGCGATTGCCTGGGCCTGGAGAGCCTGCGTGATGTGTGGTGGGATGGCCCCCAGCCATGGGCAGCGTGGACTGCACTAGAGAGGAGCCCTGAGTCTCCAGCGTCAAGGGGGCGCTGAAGCCAGAGGCTTGTCCGGGAGCCTCCGAGATGGAGGGGCAGAGCGAGGAGAGGGCAGAAGAGAACTGACAGGGAACGGTGCCACAGAGACCCTGGAAAGGGGACGAGGAGGGGAGATGGAGCGGAGGACACCATCCGGTTCCCAGGAGGAGCAGCAGGGAGGAGGGGGCCAGACGCCACCCAAGTCCAGTAAGTCAACGCAGGTGGGATGTGGGGTGGGAGAGGTGGACGGGGGCTTAGGGTGAGGCACAAACGGGGGGTGAGGAGCATAGCTGCTGTGGTCATCAGTGAAGGAGGGCCAGCAGCCAGTCCGGCACTACAGGAAGGTCTGAATGGCTCCACCTGAGAGGATTGCCCTGAGAACATTTATTTGTTGGGGACGAGGAGGCTGAGGAATTAGATTATGAGGACAGAATGAGCCTTAAAGGAGAGCGAGAGTGGACCGCGTGGACACGAGAAGGCTTTGTGCACGGGCAGGGAGAGCTTTTCCTCGGGATGAGAGCTGGGGTAAGGAGAGGTGTGAGCGAAGATGCATGTTCGGGTGGATGGAGGGGAAGGTGGGACATGAACAGCTTTTGCCGTGTGTGGGTGTCGGTTGCTGTCCAGTGGGCTCTGACTCATGGCGCCTTCCATACAACACAACGAAAAGTTGCCCGCTCTGGCACCATCTTCCTGACCACTGCAATGCTCAAGGCCAATGTTGCAGCTATTGTGTCAGTCCTTCTCGTTGAAGCTTTTGCTTGTTTGCATGGACCCTCCACTTTACCAGCCGTGAAGTCCTTTTCTGGTGATTGGTCTTTCCTGATGATGTGTCCAAAGTTAGCAAGACAAAGTCTCACCATCCTCTCGCTCTCAAGATACATTCTGCTTGTAAGGCATGTTACTTCCACCTGCCACCCATTCTCCCTGGTTGTAGGGGTGTCCTGCGGTGGGTGGGCAGGAGAGCAGTGGGAGGAAGTGTCGGTCTGGTGAAGACGAGAGAGCTGCCTGTGTCTCGAAGGGCAGAGCGTCCACTGGCCAGTGGTTTGGGCAGAGCATTGATGGGGTGTGACGTGAACTGGATTGAAGAGCTGATGCAGGGTGACCACTCTCCTCCCTGCCTTTGAAACGAGTGTCCTGAACCCGAGAGGCTGGAGGTGTTCATGCTCTCAAGAACGTGTCATGAGAGCAATTGTCCAGCAGGATAAACTTGGAAGGGGGTCTTTGGGGAGCAGGGTATTTAACATGTGCAGTTGACTGAGGGATGTGTTTCGCATGGGAGAGACAGCCTGGGAGGAGCGGGCAGCAAGCGTTCAGTTGACATGGGGTGGAGAGACTGCCTGGTGGGGACCTTCATGCAGGAGAGAGGTGGAGATGTGGCTGGTGGCTGGTGCAGTGGACCGAGCAAGGGTCTCCTATCCTTCCACTGGGAGCTCATTTGCATTTTATCTTGGGGAGGGGTTGGCATGGGTGCAGGATCGCAGTGGTATCAGATAACAGAAGGCCCAAATACTTAGTGTTCATTGGGCACTGAGTACTGTCTTGTCACTGACAACAGGCATGTCAGGACAGATCTGTCTAAGGAAGGGCCCAGATGGGATCAAGGGCGATGAGGATCTGTGTAAGGGGTGACAGTTGGTGGAGAAGGTGTCGGTGGGAGTGAGCCCTCCTTGGTGGGGTCCCCGTGCCCGCAGGGCAGTCTGAGCCCCTACAGGTGTTCTGCCAGGTGCTCCCGGCCGTGGCCCTTTGCTGGCCTCCTGGTCTCCGCTCCCTGCCCCTCCCAGCAGGGGCACCTTGCTGCCCGTGGGTTGCCAGCTCACAGTGTCCCCTGCCCAGCAGCGCCCGGAGCCTTCCTTCGCCCCAGCCTTGGCCTGCCCCTGCCCCTGGCTTCCATGGAGGTGGCGCTTGTAGCGGCCTGTGGGTGCTTGTAGCGGCCTGTGGGTGCTTGTCCCCCGGAAGCCTGCGTCTTCTTTGAGGCAGGAAGCGTGTGGCATTCATCTGGTCGCCTCTGTGCCCAGGACGTTAGCACACACAGTGTGTCCAGTGGACAAATAAGGGTCTGGAAGTTCCATAGAGGAGCGTTTGCATCTCAGCGGCCCCTTACAGTGGGGTTTTCTCACCGGAAAGGAGCGCTGTCACGGGCGGTGTGGTGGCTGAGTTCTACCAGCATAACTTGAAACGCCTGGGGAGTCATTCTTTTTTTTTTTTTTTTAACCCATATTATCCACACAATTGGGCAGCAGAAACCAGGGCTTCAGTTGCCCTGAGTGTGTGTGTTATGCACACTCCACCTCAGGCTGGTGAGGTCCTCAAGGAGGTGATGGAGAAAGGGAGGTGCCTTCTGAGGGACGGTATTTGCCTCCGTTCTGTTTCCTGAGGCCTGGAGAAGAAAGCTTTTTACTTTGTTGACAACACTTTCCACGCTAGCAGACGCAGTGCTGCTTCTAAGGGGGGAGATGATTGCACTTACGTGGATGTAATGAATGATTTATGAAAACGCCAGCACAGCTGGACTTTGAAAAGTCGTGGGTGCTGGCCGAGAGGGCTTTTGCACCAACAACAGTTTGCTTTGCTGCGAAAAACAGACAGAACCTAGACGGCTGAATGTGGGACTGCTGACCGGAGGGGTGCAGGCTGGTGCTGAGGTCAAGGTGGGCGTCTCCACGTGTGGAATTCCGACTGTACTGTGTGTGACGTCCTTCCGCATGTTCCTGTATCATCTGGGCATCAGCTTCCAAGATCAAGATCTTAGCCTGACACCCCCAAGGGCTTGGTTACAATGCATTTCTGGGTCTTTGTATCTGCCGTGATCACGGTTACAGATCTTTTCTGTGGTCTGTTTCTCCCGGGAGCAGAAGTTAACTCTTAACACCATTCTTTTCTGATCAGGCATCATGCCTTTGTAGGGTCATGATCTCTGTTTCTCATGATTAAATGGACCATCAGATGTTTTTGAGGCAGATTAAAGGCTTAGCTATAAAACTTCAATAATTAAAACAATGTGGTGTTGGCAGATGAACAGACAGACAAACGGATGCAAGGGAGAAGTCTGAAAACAGACGCAGGGACACCAAGGCATCTAGCATCTGTTGGAAGGAGCATCTCACACGACAAGACCAGGACTGTTCACTAAATGATGTGGGAAAAACAGGTAGTCACCGCGAGGAACATAAAATCGGGCCCTTCTGCTGCTGTGTCTTCGAGGAGATTAAATATTTAAATTTAAAAGCTGGAGACCAGTAAAAGAAGACAGCATGAGGAAATTCCTTTCTAGCCATTAAATATGCCTCAGAATCCGGAAGTGCTCAGAGAAAAGTTGATATGTCAGCCTGCATTAAGAAAGCCTTTCTGAGGGTCTCACGCACCAGGAGCCAAGGCATGACCTGGTCTTTGAAGTTCTTGGTGTTGTGACACATGATGTCTCCCACGATGTCTCTGCCACCCCTCCCTGTGCCTTTTCTAAGCCGCTTACGGGTCTCGAACTTCTGCCCTGGGGCAGGGGGGAGGGAGGTGCAATGCTTCAACACATCATGACAATGGGCTAAGCCTCTTAAAATACAAAGATTTCCTAGAAATGGTTAAGAAAAAGCACTTCATCCCAATCAAGATAGTCAAAGGATGTGAACGGTTTGTAGCAATAGACGAGTCGGTGGCTCTCAGACAAAGGAGAAGGTGCCCGCGTCCTCAGGATAAGACAAAGGCAGATTCGAGTCGCGCTGAGGGGTCTCTGCCAGATGTGCAGAAAGGAGGAGGCCTGGAAACACGCTGTGCTTCCGTGAGGAGGCAGCTGCTCGCACACGTTCTCGGCGGGAGCATGACCTGGTGCGACGCTTACGGAGTGGAGGGCGCCTCCTCCTCGGCCGTGCTGATTGGCACTAAAATGCATGTGCCCAGTGATCTCATAGCTGTTCTTCTGGGGTTTTGTCCCTCAGATATGCTCACACCCAGGCCGAGTGGTGTGTGAACCAGACCAGCAGTGTATCACAGCAGGCCTGAAATAACACATTGCGAACAACTGACAGTCAATCAGGAAGGGTCAGGTTGAGCTAAATCTGCAGCAGGAAGAAGTAAAGAGTAAGGTCCGTCAGTGCCCTGTGACGAGAGACAAGCAGAGTTACTAGCGCACAGGCACACACATGCACACTCACTTTTGTGGTAGAGAAAAGGACGGCGGTAAAACCCAAACTCCCTGCCGTCGAGTCGATCCGACTCATAGTGACCCCTCCTTGGGTGTCCAAGGCACTATCACTATGGAAGGAGATTGCCCAACCTTTCTTCCAAAATATATATAAACCAACACCCCCACGCTGCTATCGAGTTAGACCCGACTCATAGAGACCCCACCTTGGGTGTCTGAGGCAGTATCTCTATGGAAGTAGATTGCCCAACCTTCCTTCTGAGGAGTGAGTGGCTGGTAGGTTTGAACCGCCAGCCTTCTGGTTAGCAGACAGATGCCTTAGGCACTATGCCACCAGAGCGCAATGAATACATATATAGATACGGATATAAAAACGTGTGGGCATCAAGTCGATTCTGAATCCCAGCACCCCTAGAGGACAGAGTAGAGCTGCCCCATACGGTTTCCCAGGCTTTACATCTTTACCCAAGCAGACTGCCTCCTCTTTCTCCCACAGAGCTGCTGGTTGGTCTGGACAGCAGACTTTTTGGTTGGCAGTTAAATGCTTTAACCACTGTGCCACCAGAGCTCCATATATCAACAAACAACTCACTGCTGTTGAGTCAATTCGGACTCACAGCAACCCCTCCTTGGGTTTCCAAGGTGGTATCTGTACAGAAGTAGATTGCCCAGTCTTCCTTCTGAGGAGTGGCCGGTGGGTTTGAACCACCAACCTTCTGGTTAGCAGTCAAGCGCCTTAGGCACTACGCTACCAGAGCTCCTGTATTTGTTTGTTAGTGCATAAGGTAGCTAGAAAGAAGCCCATGTAAGACACAACAACACTGTGTGGCCATGGTGGGAGTGGGGACTGGGTGGACGCAGGCCCCTTGCAGGGACACTTTTCAGTGTATACCTTTTTCTATGTTTTGACTTTTTATAATGCAATTTATTACCTTCCTAAAACTTGGGCTTCAAAAGAAAATGATCCACTAAAGTGCCAGGGAATGAGCCTTCGGTCATGTTACTTTGTGGCTGACGTCACCTTGCTCCGCTGTTGTGTGTCTGTCATTTTTCTCTTGAGACTGTCGTTTTATTTTTCAGCCCCGAACGCTGGTTCAGTTGATTTCTGTCTTCTTGTGGCCTCCCACTTACTCTCCTACACAGGATCTCAAAATGTCAGACCAGGAATGTGAAGAAAAGCTTGCATGCGCCAGTACCTTCCTATCTCTCCATCGGCTCCTTTGACGTCACACACACATTTGAAAAACAACAACAACACAACCACCACGTCTCTGTCCGCGTGACCCTGACACAGTCTGTGAGTTCACGTGGAAGGCAGGAAATATTGCTGAAACCGTTGGAGACCCGCCTGCGAGCTTCATCTGGTTGAAATCAGTACAGTTTGGCAAGAAACCGAATGTCTTCCTCGTGAGAATGTCAGCTTTATGCTGTCACTCTTCTCAAGTGAATGAAAATGTAGTCCTGAGGTTACTGCCACTTCACAGCACCATGAACTGGAGGTCCCAGCATTTCACTGTCATGGATTCCAGCGTTACTGGGGATCTGATGACTGATTCAGAAAGGGGACGCTGTCAACATGCACATTGGTTCCTCTGCCTACGTTGAGTGAGCTGTATGGGACCTGCCTTGGGCAGGAGCCAGGCAGCCACCACGAAGGGCTGTCCTGCCTTTGTCCTCACTGTCCCATGCAGTGGCAGTGCCTTCGTGGGGGGGTCCCAGAATCAGAGCCACAGATATGATTGACTCTCCATGCTTTTGGGGGATAAATTGTAACTCACTGTTCTTAGAAGTAGAAGCTTTGGTGGCACAGTGGTGAAGGCATTCAGCTGCACTTGGAACCCACCAGCCACTCCACAGGAGACAGATGAGGCAGTCTGCTTCCATAAAGATTTATAGCTTCTGAAACCCTGTGGGGCAGTTCCACTCTGTCCTCTAGGGGCGCCGCAGGTCAGAATGGACTCCAGGCAGTGGGTGTGGATTGGGCTTTGCTTCTGTGAAGACTGACAGCCTTGGAGACCCTGTGGTGCAGTTCCACTCTGTCCTCTAGGGGCGCTGTGGGTCGGAATCCACTCCATGGCGGGTGTTTTGATTTCTATAAGTACTGAAGTATGTCTCTTAACAGATTCTCCCTCTCTGTCCCCTCTTTGGACAGCTCAGCTCTGCTTAATTTCCCTGTGTGTTTTACTTATAATGTTGACATTTTTCTTTGTCTTCTCACTTAATATTACTTCCCTCGCGTCCACCCATTGGTTTTATTCTAGCTGCTGCTTCCTTCCTTGTTCCTGGGCTTTGTGAAAACCTGTCCTTTCCTTAAATGCCAGCCTTCTACCTACCTTATGAACTCTGCTGCAGCAGGCCATGCCCTCTTGCTGCGATGTCTTCACGGAATAGGGCTGAGCTCCAGAGCCCGGTCCTGGGCCCCTTGCTCAGACTTCCGCTGCTCCTGGTCACCTGTGCTTCAGGGGACAGTCCTGATGATTCGCGTGTGTGTTCTTGGGGTGCAGTGTGGGCGGGCGTGGGGAGAAGCTGGAACCCTGGCCTCTCACTCTGTGGGCCTCTGCCAATCCTGTGAAGTGTCAGGATGACTGGATGGAGTTGCATGGCTGTTTCTTCCTGCTAATATTTTGACTCTACTTGAATTTCCTTTGTCATAAGATCCTACCACATCTGTTCAGTTTGGGCACCTCCTGTGCCTTGTAAGTGTTCTTTTTGTCAAATGAACCACCAATAGGAAATCGGCCATTTTTCCTGAGTGATTTTTAAATTTTCTTTTTGTTTGAAAAATGCATCCTGGCCAAATATTTTCAAAATTATTAGAATGTCTTGTGTCTGAGTTACAGTCTGGGGGGTAATACCATGTATTGTTAATACAGTGAGCTATTAAATACTAGGTATTTTGTGACCTGAACTTCTTTGGAAGGCCGTTATTGGAAAGAGAGATGGCCTTAAAGGTGGTATGTGTATGTGTGTGTGTGTGTGTGTGTGTGTGTGTGTGTGTAAGAGGCACAGCATTTATTCAGGCTCATTTTTTTGTTCTTGGCAGATACACTCTGCTGGCCCTTGTCTGTTTATTTAGTGTTTTGTGCCTGGCAACTTTTAAATAAGTGGATCCTGGGATGTGTTCAGAAATGTGTAGATGTTTTTATCTGTCCAGCAGGTAGCAGGAAGGCAGTGTAGATGCTGAATTAAGAGCCCGGTTTTGGAGACAGACAGGCCTGCACTGGAGTCCTTGTTTTGCCACAGTGAGGACACACGATAATTCCTAGCCAGTGTCTAGCACAGTGGCCTGAACTGAGTCATTACAGAAAAAACAAACCAAACAAACTCATTGCCATGGAGTTGTTTCCAGCTCATAGCCACCCCTCATTGGGTTTCAGAGATGGTATCTCTACTGAAGTAGATTGCCTAGTCTTCCTTTCGAGGAGTAGTAAAACTGGTTGCTGTTGAGTCGATTCTGACCCACAGCGCCCCTAGAAGACAGAGCAGAACTGCCCACAGGGTCTCCAAGGCTGTCAATCTTCACAGAAGCAAAGCCCAAACCACAGCCCCTGTCTGGAGTCCATTCTGACCCACAGCACCCCTAGAGGACAGAGTGGAACTGCCCACAGGGTCTCCAAGGCTGTCAATCTTCACAGAAGCAAAGCCCAAACCACACCCCCTGTCTGGAGTCCATTCTGACCCACAGCGCCCCTAGAGGACAGAGTGGGACTGCCCACAGGGTCTCCAAGGCTGTCAGTCTTTACAGAAGCAAAGCTCAAACCACACCCACTGGCATGGAGTCCATTCTGACCCACAGCGCCCCTAGAGGACAGAGTGGAACTGCCCACAGGGTCTCCAAGGGTGTCAGTCTTCACAGAAGCTGACTGCCACATCTTTCTCCCTAGGAGTGGCTGGTGAGTTTGAACTGCTTACCTCTTGGTTAGCAGCCAAGTGTTTCACCATTGCGTCACTAGGGCTCCAATGCAGCATTAGTGGTTGTTATTTCCTGGAACTCGGTGGTGTAGTGGTTAAGGCAGGTGGCTGGTAATCAAAAGGTCAGTGGTTTGAACCCACCAGGCATGCCAAGGAAAAAAGATGAGGCAGTCTGCTTCAGTAAAGATTTATAGCCTTGGAAATCCAATGGGGGTCACTATGAGTCGGATTCAACTTGATGGCCGTGAGTTAGGTTTTCTTTTTAAATTTTCAGGGCTTGGAGAGAGTTCTCTGTGGGTGACATAGGGAACAGGCTGGTGCTGGCCTGGCCCTGAGGGCTGCCCAGGGCAGGGCTCTGGCCAGCTGCCGGGGGCAGGAGATGGCAGTGCGGCTGGTCTATGTTGGGCCACGTCTGTGCAGTGCAGGCAGCGCTGCCTTAGGAAACACTTGTGTCAGGAGGTGGCCGGGTGACAGCAGCTCCACTTTCTTGGCAAGAAATGAAAGGAGTAGCTGTGTTCGATAAAAGGGGAGACGTTTCAGAGGGAGAACGCACTAAAGAAAAGTGTTTGTCGCAAAGCTGTGTCCACCAGGGGGCTTGGGAAGTGACTGGCTGCCAGGCCATGGCTGTGCGTCACTTAACCGGGACCTAGGGACGCCCGCTCCCCTGGCCCTGAGCACGGCTGCTGCTGGCCTAGGCGGCGACGCTCCGGGGACAGCTTGGGAAGCACCAGGCCCTGGTCCTCTCATCCCATCTGGAATGGCCTCTGTGCTGCTGACCGGTCCCCCCTGGGCCTTTCTGAGTGGACACTGTGACTGGTCTTGGCGTGGCACGTCGAATCGTTTTCTTTGCAGCTCTGGTTATTTCTTGTAGAATTCTGCGGATTGTTGAGCTATACTTTCAATTTACGACTCGGGGGGTCTTAGACCCTAAGGTGTAAGTGCCTTCATAATGTCATTCCCTCTGACTCGAAGGCCAGGAGTCCCAATTGTGCAGGTGGTGCAGGCACTCAGCTGCTCGCTGCAAGGTCTGACCCCCCAGAGGCACCTGGGACAAAAGCCTGGTGATCTGTTTGAGAAACTCAGCCGCTGGCAACCGCAGGGGCACAGTTCTGCTCTGACACACGTGAGCTCGCTGTGAGTCAGAGTCAGCTCAAGGGCAGAGGGTTGAGTCTTGGTTTTAATGTGAGGAACAGGGAGGAGGTGCCTAAGAGCTGTCATCTTCGTAGGGTGAACGTCGAGAAGGCTACGTTTCAAACCCCTTAAAAAGTATCCGACATCGGGCTCACATTTTCAAAGCTTTCAATAAATTATATTCTCGCCTTCAAATTCTGCAAGTACTTTGATGAATCCCCCTTTTCCCATTAGGATCCTTTACAATTCTTTCATGATGTAGGATGGACGTGTGTCATTTTTTAAGTAACTAAATTGGCATCTGGTTTTCAGTAATACCTCCTGACTATTAAAAGAATAGTGATGTAGTGGTTAAACCACTCAAGTGCTAACCAAAAGGCTGCTGGTTCAAGCCCACTAGCCACTCTGCGGGACAAAGCCATGGCAGTCTGCTTCTGTACTGATTGACAGCCTGGGAAACTGCAGAGAGCTGTTCGGCTGTGTCACTGGGGTGGCTGTGAGTTGGAATTGACTTGAGGGCACCTAGCAGCAGTCTCAACTCCAGGGTTACTGGCGCAGTGGTTCAGTGCTCAGTCGTGAGCCCAGAGGTCGGTGGTTCAGAGCTACCAGCTGCTCACAGGAGAAAGATGTGGCACTCTGCTCCTGCAAAGACTGACAGCGTTGGAAACTCTGTGGGGCACTTTTGTTCCGTCCTCTAGACGCACTGTGAGTTGGAATCACTGGATGGTGGTGGGTTTTTTTTTTTTTTTTTGGGTTTGGTTAAAAGAAAGCCCAGGAGGTGCTTGGCTGGGCAAGGCGAGCGCTCCCTTGCCCGGTCGGCCTGCCTTTTGTGGGAGCTCCAGTGTGGTAAGAGTGCACTGATGGCCGGTCTGGCTGTCCGTCGATGACGTGGTGTGCTTGAGGGCAGGAGGCACGGTTGACTGTCGCGCTCTCTCAGACAAGTGTCTCTGGGCTTGCAAATGGTTAACACATTCGGCTGTTACTAGAAAGCTTTCAGGTACCTCAGAGAGGTCTGCTGAGAACTCGGCCATTGGGCCCCCGTGAAGCAGACTTGCATTGACAGTCGGAGGCTTGCTGTGAGCTGACCTGACCGCGCCAGGCCCTCTCTTGTTAGGCTCTGTGCCTGACAGTCGTCCGTCCACTTTGGTTTCTGAGTATGTGGCCGTCTGTCTTCTGAGAGCTCTATGTGTGCTGACACAGGTGGACAGACCAGACGTGGCCTGACCGACCAGGACATCTAGGTGTGGACATACATGTCGAGAGGAGCTACATTGAGGGGGCTTCTGGGAGAAGGGGAAGGTGGGGTGACCCAGTGTGGGTTGGGGAGCCGGGGGACGGGAGGGGGACAGCACACAAAGGCCTGGAGGAGGGGCGTCTGGGTGTGGCTACTTCCCGTGCCTTGGGACAGCGGCCAGGCTGTGCCGTCTTCCCAGGAAGGGAGCAGATTAACGTTGAGGACACACATCCCCACGGGGAGTAGCTGGGTGGTGCAAACAGATAACATGCTTGATTACTAACCGAGGGGCTGGTGGTTCGAGTCTACTCAGAAAGGCCCGGAATCTACTGAAGAATCAGCCACTGAGAACCCTGTCCCGGTGCCCAGCTCTACCCTGAGCCACATGGGGGCACCGAGAGTCGGAGTCGATGCTGTGGCCGCTGGTGATGGTACACTTTCCCCAGTGGACGAGAAGGGCACTGGGACATGCCCTTAGCATCTGAGCTGAGTCCTGGGAAAGTGGCCTCCTCAGAGCTGCTGGCCAGAGGTGCCCCGGGGCGGGCAGTCAGTCCAAGCAACAGCCCAACACCATCACTGGTGGCACGTGGGGCCTCAGCTTTAAATGTCACTTAGAAATTTCATTTCAATGAAGCAGTTACAAATCGTTTGCTAATCATCGTCTCCCTTGGCTCTCACGTCCGTTCAAGAAGGATGAACTGTGAGCAAGGCAGAATCAGGAACAAACCTGACCTCCGTGCTGGAGGCTCGCGGAGGGGCCTGCGTTGTCTCTGCTGAGTTCTGAGGTGTTTGGGGAGCACAGGGCCTGCCATAGCCTCGGTCGATGTTTGCAGGGTGGCGATGCTCACGGTCAGCGTGGGGTACTGTGTAGTACTGGCTGAGCTGCGTGACTGCACAGACTCCGTGGCCCAGCCTTTCTGGGGAGGAAGTCCAGGTCACTGAAGGGTAACTTTTCAAGCACCTGCTTGTGATGGCTCAGGTGATGGAGTTCTGCCGGTTGCCACCGAGTCAATTCTGACCCCTCAAGCGAGCGAGTGGAACTGCCTCATTGGCTTGTTGTGGTTGTAAGCTCTATGGAAGTGGACAGCCAGGACGCCGCTTCCTTGGTACCACGAGGTGGGTTTGAACGCCACCCTTTAGGTTCGCAGTGGCACAGACCGTTTGGCCACCGAGGGATCTATTGTACGTACACTCGCAGCAGTCGTGTCAATTCTCACTCACAGCGACCCTGCAGCACGCAGTAGGCCCTGCCCACAGGGTTTCCACGGCTGTGGTCCTGAAGGGTGCAGGTTGTCAGGTCTTCCTCCCAAGAGCAGCTGGTGGGTTCCATCTGCTGACCTCTAATTAGCAGCTGAGGGCTTAATACATCACCCTCTGGTGGTGCAGTGCCTAAGGCATCTGACTGCTAACCAGAAGGTTGACGGTTCCAACCCACCAGCCACTCTGTGGAAGGAAGACTGAGCAATCTACTTCCGTAAAGTTTTACTGCCTTGGAAACCCATGGGGGTCACGATGAGTCAAAATTGACTCAGTGGCAGTGTGTGTGGTTTGAGGGAGCTCTGGTGGCATAGTGCCTTTGGCATTTGACTGCTAACCAGAGGCTGGGGGTTCGAACCCACCAGCCACTCCTCGAAAGGAAGATTGGGCAATCTACTTCTACAGTGATATTGCTTGGAAACCCAAGAAGTGGTCGCTTTGAGTCAGATCTGACTGTAGCGTAGTGAGTGTGGCATTTTACGTCTCTCAGCAGCCGTTCCTTTCTTCTGTGATGTGGAAACGCCCTAAGGGACCCTTGAGGTCTATGCTCTATCTGCTGCTGTAATCCATGCTCTTGGACGGCTCTGCACTTGAAGTGTCTCCTAACCTTAAGTTGTTTTCCTTCTTTCTGTGTGGACAGACAGGCACCTGTCACCCCTGTGGGCCCTGGCCCCTGCTCCCTTAGCCCCTCCTTTGACACACCAGCCCCCCCCCCCCAGTTTGATACTTCTCCTGGCCATGATCTAGGGGAGCCAACAGCCACCTTGTGAACTAGTCATTAGCCCTGAGTCTGGGAACAGCGAGCTTTGTCTGTGGATAAACATGTGACCTTGTGACATCTCTCCCGTAGCGTCAAGTGTGGTGACCGTCGAGAAGTGATATTGTTGTGTATGTATTTCCAGTCTTTCCTGGTAGGGTGTTGAGGACAAAACAGCCTTCAGTATTGAGTTTTTCTGTTTGGTGGGGCGTTGTATCATCCTCTGCCTGGTTTTACACGGAGGGCACAGTGGCTGGCACGATGGGCTCAGGCATGGCGAGGATTGTGAGGCTGGAGCAGGACTGGGCAGTGTTTCCTTCTGTCTTAGGGTCTCTGTGAGTCACAGCCGACTCGATGGCACGTCCTTCTCCAGGGACGGGTCCTTCCTGACCACGTCACCGAAGTTTGTGACATGAATCCGTTCTTGCTTGTAAGGGACATTCTGGCTGCACTTCTTCCAGGACAGATTTGTTCGTTCTTCTGGCAGTCCATAGTGTTTAGTCTTGGAAGCTGTGGTTATGGTCTGAGGATGTCATGAATGCAGCTTGGAGGTGCTGGGGCTGCGGAGTCAGTGTTGACTCAGTGCCCCGTGTGACGGAGTCGAGCAGCTGCACAGTTTCTAGGCTGTCGTCTTCATGGAGCAGATCACCCGTCTTTCTCCTGTGGAGCCGCTGGGTGGCTTTGAACGGCCAACCTTCTGGTTAACAGCCGAGCACTTAACTCTTGCACCACCAGGTTTTTAAATGTAACTTAATGAATTGTGTTTCTATTTTGCTCCTCATAATAATTGTTATGCCTTCCTTTCATGGTGTGTGTGTGTGTGTGTGTGTGTCACTGTTCTTTGCACCTACGCAGTGAGTTGTGAGTGAGCGAGTCTCTTACCTTGTGTCTTTACTAATATGATGAAATGGCCGTGGGGGCCCACCCTGTGGAGTCAATTTTCTAAAGTTTATTCTAACCAAGGGTCAGAAAGGAGGTTCTTTTAGGACTTAAGGAGTCCTGGCGGGGCAGTCTTTCAAAATACAGGTGCTCAGCTGTGAACAGAAAGGGTAGTGGGTTGAACCCCCCAGCTGCTCTGTAGAAGAAAGATGGGGCAGTCGACTTCCCTTGTTACAGCCTGGGAGACCCTGTGGGCAGTTCCACTCTGTCCTCTAGGGGCGCTGTGAGTTGGAATGGACTCCAGGCAGTGGGTGTGGTTTGGGCTTTGCTTCATGAAGATTGACAGCCCTGGAGACCCTGTGGGCAGTCCCACTCTGTCCTCTAGGGGCGCTGTGGGTCAGAATGGACTCCATGGCAGATGGTGTGGTTTGGGCTTTGCTTCTGTGAAGATTGACAGCCTGGGAGACCCTGTGGGCAGTTCCACTCTGTCCTCTAGGGGCGCTGTG
>NW_006922109.1:1314633-1318418 GCF_000298275.1 Orycteropus afer afer | reverse complement strand
TCCTCTAGGGGCGCTGTGGGTTGGAATGGACTCCAGGCAGTGGGTGTGGTTTGGGCTTTGCTTCTGTGAAGATTGACAGCCTTGGAGACCCTGTGGGCAGCTCCACTCTGTCCTCTAGGGGCGCTGTGGGTCAGAATGGACTCCATGGCAGATGGTGTGGTTTGGGCTTTGCTCCTGTGAAGACTGACAGCCTTGGAAACCCTATGGTGCAGTTCCACTCTGTCCTCTAGGGGCGCTGTGGGTCCAGTCGACCTGACAGCAGTGGTTTGATCTGTGAGAATACTCACTGTATACCTGCGGCACAAGAGGATTTTGTTTACTGTATGAACGTAAACATGCGTAGAATGACGTGTATGAAAGCTGTAGATACTAAAGAACACGAACTCAGGGACTTCCCAGAGGGCACGGGAGTGGTTCTCGTCACCTTGAAATGTTTGCATGACGATAATGCCTGGCTTGTGATGTTTGCAATCATTTGAATGTTACCTTTGTTTGAAGCACTGCATGCAGGCAACTTACTGTAACTGTACGTATTAAACATTTTTTTTTCTGTTAAATTAAAACAAGCTATCCCCACCACTGTATGTTTTGTTTATACTTATTCCTTAAATGGTTTTTCAAGGTACCCTCTTTCTTGAACGTCCCGTGCTATGTATCTCACCCAAAACAGAGGTCACGCCGCTGTGCACTCCGGACTTTCCCACGTTTGATTTGAACACATCTGTTCATTTCTTTGTAAGGAGCTCTGGTGGCCTAGTGCCTAAGGCATTTGACTGCTGACCAGAAGGCTGGCGGTTGAAACCCACCAGCAGCTCCATGGAAGGAAGTCGGGGTAATCTCCTTCTGTAAAGACTTACCGCCTCAGAAACCCAGGCGGGGGCTGTCACTATGAGCTGGAATAGGCTCAATGGCAGTGAGTGTGAGTTTTTGGTTTGGTCATTTCTTTGGACGCCAACGAAGCTGCCGTCTCTGAGCCATGCTCCGAGTCTCTGACCGGCTTCCAGAGAGCACAGGCAGCGCGCGCTCGGGCTGGCCGCGGGTCCTTCCTGTGGTTGGTTAGAAACAGACACCAATTTGTGGGACTGACGCTACCACTTGTTTGCATGATTCCACGTCTTGCTGATACTTGGTTTGGGCCCAGGTTTTCTACATTCATTGCAAATAATTTCACTGTCTAAGATTTTCTGCAAGTTCCCTCCCTTGCTGACCAAGTTAACGGGCTGACTCTGGGTGTACATCCAGTAAGGAGCAGCGTGTTAGTGGGTTACTGGTCTGTTTCCTGCCAACAGTGAGCGCAGAGCCACAGATATGCCCCCCCCCACCACACACACACACCACACACACACACACCCTCACATAGTACAGACACACACGACACATGCCCACACACCACACTACACACATGCATGCCCCCCCACACCACACACACACACCACACACACACACACCCTCACATAGTACAGACACACACCACACTTGCCCACACACCACACTACACACATGCACACCCCCACACACATCACACACACATGCCCACACACCACACTACACACATGCACACCCCCCCACACCACACACACACCCTCACATAGTACAGACACACACCACACTTGCCCACACACCACACTACACACACATGCCCACACACCACAGTACACACATGCACACCCCCCCACACCACACACACCCCCTCACATAGTACACACACACACCACACATGCCCACACACCACACTACACACATGCACGTCCTGACACACACACCACACACACATGCCCACACGCACCACACTACACACATGCACCCCCCCACACACCACACACACATGCCCACACACACCACACACATGCACATGGACACATACACATACACCCCCCCTGGCTGGCACCGTGATGCCAACCCAACCTGTGAGGATGTGCTGGTGCCATTCCGTGACTGAATTGGTGCCTGCATTCTGCCTCTTGAGACACAAAGTGCAGCCCAGGTGATCATCTGCATCAGGTTCACTTGGGGACAGGGCGTGTTCTGAGTGGCCGCTGTGTGTCCATTGTCCTGGTAGGCACACCTCCGTGTGCTGGTCCACTTTGGGACTCTCTGGAGAGTAAATACGGAGAGTTTCTGAGGACGTTGCCCCTGACTGGGAAAGCCCCTAAGAAACCCTGGTGGCACAGTGGTGAGAGCACTCGGCTGTCAACTGAAAGGTCAGTGATTCAGACCCACAGGGGCCTGGGAGCAAAGGCTTGGCAATCGGCCCCTGGGGAGAAACCTTCGATGTTGTAACCCACAGCCCCTCCGAGCTCATTTACACCCGCGTTCAGTGTGAACTCAATCCGTAAGGAGTCCGTCACTCTGTCCTATGAGGCTGCTCTGTGTGGGAATCGAGCGGCAGCACGTGTGGACAACGAGGCAGCTTTGCAGGGCTGGTGAGGTGGCCTCCACTAGGAGCCTGGGTCGGCGCCTCGACTTTGGTGAAGGGATCGCCCCACCCCACGTAACCCATTATGACTCATGGCTCTGGGGGAACTGGCCATGATGGATAGGCGCAGTCTACGCAGAGCAAGGATGGCCACATCCCAGTTTGAGTGGAGCCAGCAGACCCTGGTGGGCCCACCTGGACCACGTCACACTGAGCCACAATGTGCGTGGAGCACGGGTTTCTTCTGGGTCCGTGTTGTGGAGGCTGAGTGCACAGACTTTGTTGAGAAGGACTGACGGTTGGGAGACAGCTGCCTCTTGCAGTACCTGGAGCACTGCTCCCTGGATAGTGGGCCGTGTGGACAGCCAGTGGCACTGTCCCTGTCTGTGGGGCTCGTGGGGCAGCCCCTCTTTCTGTCCACTCCTGCCTCTGCTTTGGGTCCTCGTCTCCTTCTTCATGTGTGATGAATTATGCACTGCGTTTTATGTCTTCTTGCAGACGTGCATGACTGGTGCCTGGCCCATGGCAGGTAAACAGTGTCCACACGTCCATCGTGTCACACAGCCCTGAGGCAGTGGGGTGCATGGGGACCAGCGGTCCACTGCCCCACAGCTGATGAAACCAGTGGTATGACTGAGGCTTCTCTCCTGGGAAGCCCAAACTCATTCCAGTAACGATTCCATATTCTCTCCCAGGAAAACCAAAAGATACTATGATATCAAGAGAATCAGGATACTCCACAGATAAAGATGGGGGCTGCAGATACCCCCTACCTTGAAGCCAACACCAGACACACCCAGACTCACAAAGCAGATCCAGTGGGTGACTCCCCAACACACTCAGACCAGTTGCTGTCACGTCCACTCCCACTCGAGGCGCCCCCATGAGTGTCGGTGTGCAGCTGTGCTATGTCATGTTTCCGGGGGCTTGTTTTTCAGTAGATTGACAGTCATTTCTTCCAAGGCTTCTCTGGGTGGACTCAAACCTTTAACCTTTTGGTTACAACCAACCATGTGAACTGTTCTCACCACAGAGACTCAAAAACTCATTGGAACAAAAACAACAAAAATAATTGTTTCATGGGCAGGATTTTCTTAAATGGGGGCTCTTCAAGCATTTACACTTGAACTCAATTAGTCAGAACCCGCCTTGTAGACATAGCTTCGCCAACTGTCCATTGGGGAGCGGAGGCATTTCAAGGTGGAAGTGCTCTGAGCGCCTCCCTTCCTCGCGTCGTCCATCACACGGCCTTCCTCCGTTTTGTTGGCAGCAGTAAATGCTGGTCTTGGAGTGCTATGTTGATTGCTC
The DNA here is from genome assembly GCF_000298275.1 of Orycteropus afer afer. NCBI lineage: Eukaryota > Metazoa > Chordata > Mammalia > Tubulidentata > Orycteropodidae > Orycteropus > Orycteropus afer. The sequence continues at coordinate 1,314,694 of NW_006922109.1, read as the reverse complement.
TCTTAAATCACTTACTCCATCTTCCCTCTCCTCTAAGGAGAGGTTTTTTTTTTTTTTTTTT
>NW_006922109.1:1311679-1313743 GCF_000298275.1 Orycteropus afer afer | reverse complement strand
TATACCTGGGAATTCTTACAGAACATACCAATACACTTGTGGAAACATTGTCTGCCAACCCTATGCATGGTCTTGGGCACACTCCCCCTGCATAGACATACCTAATAGTTCAGCCTGTCCACCCATCTGTCCACCTGCGGATCAACACTTGCCATCGCTCACAGCTCATCAGTAAGTCCTCTCATGTGAGCCTACCTTTCCCCTCTTCCTCCGAGGTGCTCAGCTGCTAACTGAAAGGTTGTCTGTAGAGTCCACCACGAGGTGCCTTGGAAGACAGATCTGGCACTCTACTCCCAGAAAATCAGCCATTGTTAACCATATGGAGTAAAGTTCTCTTCTGACGCACTCGGGGTCACCATGAATGGGCACCGGGTTGAAGGACTTGCCAGCTTTAATGTCCTGCACATTACTGGATTTTAAAGCACCACACTTTTAAAACAATAAGATTAACATTTTGGGTAGAAATCTTTTCAATCTGTTTGGTTGAAATTGTAACCTGTGATCCCCGTGGTGCCCTTGTGGTCCTATGGGCTTGACTTCGGTGGTGGCCTGCCTGGTGGTGCCGTCAGTGTGGAGTGGCCACTTCAGAGCTTATTTCAGGGACGTTAACTCAGTGAAGCGGGCCAATCTGTGACCTCTTTAATTTCTTCTATATACTTTGGGGCTTCGAAAAGGCAGTGCCTGTCTCAGGGCTTCATTTTGATGGAGTGAAGTGAGCCCTGCAAAGGCGTTTGCTTTCTTCCATGGTATGAAAATTGGCCAAAGGTCCAAAGCCATGTTGATCTATACAGGGATCTGATTCTTGGAAGTGAGTATGGTGTGTTGTTTACTGAGGTGGTGACTAATGTCACCCAGTGTACGGATTTGCTTAAAGGACTGTGAGAGGGGATGCTCTGATCCTCTGACTTCAGGGTGGGGAGCCTGTGTACTCCAGCTGGGACTGTGACCCCATTGTGGCAAATCGGAGAGACTTCTGGTGAAGGGGAGAAAAAGCAGGATGTGTCTTAGAGACGTGCCCATGGGAGTGCCCTGGAGCTGGTGTTCCATGCCCCTTCAGTCGTCATTCTGCTGTGAGACCCTGTGCCCCAAGGGACAGGCACTCCACAGACGAATGAAGCTGTGGGACTCCACGAGGGCTTTTGCTAACAGGACGTTTGCCCTGATGCCGAGTATCTGGTTTGTGTGACCAAGGACAGCTTCTGCAGGACTGCTCACCTCAGAGTGGTGTGTCACCTGGGCAACAGATCTAAGACCAAGATTTATCAAGAACTTTTTTTAAATCCTTATTTTGAGGTCACCAGGTTATGCTGAAATACAGTGATTGTGACCAACCTTCCGTTCACAGCTCCCTGTTGTCTGGTGAGATTCAGAGCCCACTTCTGTCCCCTCAGTGTTCTTACATAGTCTCAGGTAGTCTCCTGCTCCCACCATGCACTTCATGACGACTCCTGGGCCTGGAGAAGGCGGTTAGAATGACATGGTAAGGACTTTGTCAGTGGATAGAGCAGGTCGCTATCCTCAAGGGCACTGTGGTACTTGTTTTGTGACATATGTCCTCACATTCTCACATGGGAGCTTTTCCAGAAGCTGTGAACTATACTAGATTTCCCATGCTTTGGTTCAGAGCCATACTGTGGACTTATCACGGGTCTTCTGTGATCTCAGCCTCTCAAATTTTCTTCTGAAGTGTTCAGTTATGCCACCTGTCGCCCTGGCGGTTTGGTCCTTGAGTGTGGAGTCTTTGTGTAGTTGGTGTTTACATTTATTTTTGTATCCAAGGGTGTTTCTAATGGCATCTAAGGGACCGGGCATTGTTTCGTTCTGTTATACATGGAGTCTAAGGGACCGGGCAGTGTTTTGTTCTGTTATATATGGAGTCTAAGGGACCGGGCAGTGTTTCGTTCTGTTATACATAGGGTTGTTATGAGTTGACACCAACTTGACGGCACCTAAGGACAACAACTTAATTATAAAATTAACTTTTATAAAGTATGGTATCTGGTAGACATGTATATGATGCTTAATAAGTCAGACAGCTGTTTTTTTTTCTTTTTTTGAGGGGGA
>NW_006922109.1:1288932-1292062 GCF_000298275.1 Orycteropus afer afer | reverse complement strand
GCCATCTTGCCGGAACCTCTCAGTGTTCTGTTCTTTCGTACTTGGGGTCGCTGTGAGTCGGAATCAACTCGACAGCACCTAAAAGCAACAACAAGGAGAAGGGAAGAGAAACCAGGAAATAATGCAGAAGCTCGCGCACATCACATCTGAGCGATAAACAGTTCTGTCCTGTGACACTGAATCCTACCTTCTTAAGTTGCTTGCATTTCTTATTGGATAATTGAAAGTTCCAATCAACCTGGAAAGTAAATGAGAACATGGATGTGATGGGGGTGTTTTGAATTGAAGAGTGACCGAAGTGAGAGGTGTATTTGGAAACTTGGTGTGCACTGGCTGGGTGGGGAGTGGCAGGCCCAGCCAGCAATGGGCCGGGGGCAGAGTGGTGGGACTGCCATGGCGAGGAAGACAGATGTGTGTAAAATGCTAGGAGAGGTGGGTCACTGTGCCTTACAGAGTGACGGGATGTGGTGGCCAGGAAAGGACGGCAAAGAGGAGTCCAGGTTCACAGGAGCAACTTGATGAGGGGCTCCATCTCCGTGGGGGTTGTGAAGTGCTCACATCTCAGGACGGCTGAATGGGTCCAGGGACAGCGCAACGTTCATGGGGAAGTGGGGCAGGCAGCAGAGCGTTGAGGAGGCCAGGGCTGGAGAGGAGAACGCCACCGAGTTGGAACAGAGAGGTATTTCAGAGGACTTACAGATAACAACCAGAGGAAAGTGTGGAGAAATAGCCACACCTGGGGCCCACAGGAATGTTTCTGAAGGAAGAGGTGTAGTTGGCAGAGTGAACGCCAGGCCGACGTGGGAGGGAGGGAGAGAACCACTCCGTAGAACCAGAGGGCGAGGGATCTGCCCTGAGTGCTGATGGGGGTCAGAAGGTACCGTCTGCTCCCTCAAATGTGTTTAAAATAAATGCTAGTAATTTAGTGCCATTGTACAAAATGTGGTGGCAGAGTACCTAAGACATCTGACTGCTAACCAGAAGGCTGGCGGTTCAAACCCACCAGCCACTCCTCAGAAGGATACCGCCTCAGAAACCCAAGGAGGGGTCACTATGAGTCCTAATTGACTGGACGGCAGTGAGTTTGACTGTTTTTGGTTTGGCAGACAATGTCTGTGTCACCCGCGTTTCCCTTGATCACCTTGATGGCCTTTGCTTTCTGAGTGTTTAGGTTTCTCTTCCTCCTTCCTCCCTCCTCCTCCCTCTTTCTCCTTCTGTCTCCTTGCCCCCACCCTTCCCTCTCTCCCTCTTTTTAAAGCAATTCCTGGTGCATAGTTTAAAAGGTACAGGACATAAGAGGGTCCCTCAGCATCTGAGTGGACTATAAGGAAGTTTCTTTGCAGGGTCTCTTTCTAGCATGGACTTTTCTGAAAGAATGCATTTTGAGTGTCTGCTCTGTGGGGTTTATGTGTGTTTTGGGTGTGATCTTTCTTCACTGAAAACGGTTTAGGAAAATGATGTCTTCCGTCAGCGTGGGACAATGGATATGACAGAAGGGAGGGTGAAATACTGTTTTGTATCAGAAATCTGGTCTCTGTCCCAACTCTGTGTATGTTTTAACCTCCAGTCCGGCTCGTATGCAATCTGTCAGAGATCCTGTTTGGAAAGGGGAAAGGCTTTGTGAATCCCAGAGGGAATCGTTTGGCTTTCTAAATTTTACATGGCTTGCATGATAGGTAATTTGTACTGTAGATGGTGGGAAGCTTAGTCATTTTTTTTTTTTTTTTTTTAAGCTAAAATTGCTGTGCGACAGTGTGTGGGGGAGAGGATAAATGGGAACTTTCTGTACTTTTGCACAGTTTTTCTGTAAACCTACAAAATAGTCTTTTAAAACCGGTGTGGCAGCCTTTGCTGAACATCAACTTCTTTGTTTTCTAAATAAATGTTGCCAATCCATCTTTAAACTATGTCATTTGCTCACTGGACTTTGTTTAAACCCATCATGGTATAATTTTTGCCAGCAACCAGTACATTTGACCAGAATCTTTCTAAATTTTTCCCTCAAATTCTCAGGACAGTCTACAGAGTGAGAATCAGAGTAAAGGGGGAGGCGGGAGCAGTGTGGCGTCTCCACACTTTTCACCCCGTAGCACATCTGCTGTCGAGCCGATGCCTGGGCCCGTGGGGCGCTGGGCTCCCCGGGCTGGGGTGCAGCTCTCCAGCTGCCTGCTCATGGCTCTCACGTGCACTCTGCTGTTTGGTGTCAGCACCTGCAGGGCCTTGGCCGTGGGTGTTTCTGTCCTTTGGGTGCTTACCAAGAGTATGTCCTCTTCCATTTCTCCTGTCCATCAGCACCTGCTGAAGCTCAGACCCTGTGGGGAGGGGCTCAGGAAGGGGCAGAGGAGACACAAGAGGAAAGTACGGCTTCATTCCATGTCAGTGTCTCTGAGCACGGAGCGTGGTCCTGGGTGTACGGAATGCATCATGGCCCAGAATATTGAGCAGCACGGATGGCCTTTTCTTAGACGGCGGACAGGAATGGGTAGGAAATAGGACAGTTAACCGAGAGGAGGGAAGGGTTCTGAGCAGGGAGAGAGCCTGTTGTGTTCTCAGCTTCCTTGAGCCAGATCCGTCATTTTGGAGTTCTGGCTCAGTCACACAAGTGGACAGGACTCCTGGGGGCACTGTGGGCAAGTGCTCAGCTACTGTCCGAGAGACTGGTGCTTTGAACCTAGCCCGCGGCGCCATGGGAGAAACGACCTGACACTCCGCTCCCGTAAAGATTAGCACCCAGGGAAGCCCACGCGGCTGCTCTGCTGCTGGGGTGGCTCTGAGTTGGACTCAGCTTGATGGCACTGAATGGTACCACCACCAGCAGCACCACCAGCACAGGCTGAGGTCTTGAACGTGAGTACAGGGTAGTGAAGAGTCAGCTATTGTCGACAGACATATACTTAAGGAACCTTACTGGCATAGTGGGTAAGCACTCAGTTGTAGCCCAAAGGTTATTGGTTCAAACCCACCAGTTGCACCTCAGGAAAACGATGCAGCAGTTACTGACAGCCTTAGAGACCCTGTCTCACAGACCCTGACTCACAGAATGGACTCCACGGCAGTGGGTGTGGTTTGGGCTTTGCTTCTGTGAAGACTGACAGCCTTGGAGACCCTGTGGGCAGTTCCACTCTGTCCT
>NW_006922109.1:1285494-1288577 GCF_000298275.1 Orycteropus afer afer | reverse complement strand
ACCCTGTGGGCAGTTCCACTCTGTCCTCTAGGGGCGCTGTGGGTCAGAATGGACTCCAGGGCAGTGGGTGTGGTTTGGGCTTTGCTTCCATGAAGATTGACAGCCTTGGAGACCTTGTGGGCAGTTCCACTCTAGGGGTGCTGTGGGTTGGAATGGACTCCACGGCAGGGGGTTATGAAAAGACACACTGAGTGTTCATTAAGTGTGTGCTCTCAGCTGATGTTATAGTTGCCTGATCATCTGGGGGTCACAGATACTGACACAGACTCAGAGTGGTTAAGTGTCTTGCCCATGGCCCCGTAGGATTAGAACCTGGGTCTAAGTCTGAGATCGCATGGCCACCATGCCAGCTTCTCTCCTGCCCGTCAGGGACCAGCCCACTGGCAGCTCATCCCTTGGTGCCTTTCTTCCTTTCTTGTTGCCTTTTAACTTCCTCCTTCTTTTCTTTCTTTCTTTTTTTTTTTTTAATGCTCTAAACATTTTCATTGTCATTGTCATTGGTGGGTTTGTACTTTTCACTGTGACTTGCGCGTGGACAAACCTTATCATTATTATAAGTGGCGGGCTGGTAGCAGTTACCCATGCCTGTTTTAGGGGAGGGGCTGGGAATGGGGAGACGGAGCCTAGACTGCTGCTTGTAAGTACAGCCTTCCCTGGCAGGGGGCCAGAACGAAATCTCGGGTGCCCTGAGCCTGCCCTCCTTGGCTCTCCACATGGAAAAGGACCCTGGAACTCTTTGATTCCTGACTTGAGTGGCCTATTTTTCCTTTGTGCCTTTGGCCCTTCCTTCACAGAGGCTGGTCTCTCCCCAAGGGTAAAGGACTGTGGATGTGTGAATTGCCATGAGTTTTAAGTTACAGTGTGGGGACCAGTGGTGAGAGAAGTCAGGCCGGCTTGAGGGTGGACTCATGACCACCTCTGTGTAATTTCCAAGCCTTTGTCTGTCTCTTGAATGTGCGGGTCTGAGTGTAACAGAATCAGGATTTGTTCTTTAGACATGAGCTTGCTAGTGGAGAGGGAATTTTTCCTGTTTCCTTTCCCACTGTGTAACCTGCAAGTTACACTTTTGGTAGGTTAATAGAAGTTAAAAAAAGAATTACTACACAGTTTTATTGGTCCGGGTTATTTTCTTATGCAGCAGTTTTTACCAAGGTAGCAGATAACATTTGATATTTAAAGCACATTTAAAAAATTTTTAAACACACAGTGCAGACACACCCACACTGTATTTTCAATAAATTATTTTTGCTATCAGCAAAGCAAGGGCACTGTAGTTTTCTCTACTTTCCTAAGATCTAATTGCTGTATCATTTATGTTGGGGAGTTGTGCCTATACACAGACATCCTTCAAATAGAAGCCAGTTTGGGCTCTCCTGCCCTTAAGGTTGATGTTGTGTTGGGTTGACCCTTGTCTTTGTTGAACCACCTGCTGCGTTCACCTTGGTACCAGTGAGGTTGACCCATGCGCCCTGGTTTGTGTGGACTGTCCCAGTGTTAGCACTGACTGTCCCACATTGGGGGACCTCATTCCTGGGCATATGGGGATGGCTGATCACGAGAGGATCAGTCTTTCCTGGGAGTAAACCACCCAGGAGGCCCCTTGAGGCCTCTCCATGTTAGTGAGGAGCTCTCAGGTGGGAAGGATTATTCTAGTAGAATTTGTGAAGACGGCTCATTCCTGGAGCTCAACCTCTTCCTGTTTTTGTTACCTCGTGCTGCTCTAGCAGAAATACCATAAACCAGGTCCTCTGAACAAGCATGCATTTATTCTCTAGCAGTTTAGGAGGCTAGAAGTCTGAGTTCAAAGTACCAGCTCTAGGGGCTGGATGAAAGCCCCTCAGCCTTGGGCTTCAGCTCTGCCTCTGGCTCCCGGCCCGCAGAAGCTGGAGGCGTCTCTTCACTCAGGCAGCTGCTGACTGCTGAGGCTGACAAACCCAAGGTCAACACGTTACATGGTACAGTCCCAAGATTGTCAAACAACACAGCCGACCACTAGCTCAAGTCCAGAGACAGTCCCAAGATTGACAGACAATGCGGCAGGCCATCGAGATGAAGACTCAGCTACATGCAGGGCCCAAAAGCTCAGAGACCTTTCTCAATGCTGCTGCTTATATACTGGAAGCAGATCACATTCCTAAGGGAGCTACTCAGCTGCTCCAATAGAGTCTACCATGGAGCTGACTACCAGTCTCATCACAGGAATACTACATCCAGCTGCCCAGCCACTCAACCAGGCCCAGCCACACTGATACACAGCGTAACTACCACTTTGACTTATAGGCATTGCTACCTTGGGTATTTTCCTTTGCAAGGGGTCCCTTTCCTAGCAGAGGCAGATGACATGAACACCCCTTTTCCTTCTGTTGGAGTGGATGGTGCTGTCCTAAGCTTGTTGTATTTCCTGTCTCAGAGCTTCACCTGATGTTTCAGTTTCAGGATGGAAAGGTAACCACCCTTGGAAAAGCAACTGTGCCCTTGAGAAAATGCCAGCCTTTTCTTAGGTCCTGTAGGGGCCTTGAGTATTAATATATATTTTCTAGAAGTTACATCCACAGTTTGATATGAGGCTCCTAATACCAGAATAGCTTGTGCATATGTCTAAGAGGTAGCTGCCCGTAGAACCAAACACACTGAAGACAGTCTCTGCTCTCCAAGGTTTGTGTCGAGGTTAACATGTTTCTAATAATATACAGTGACATTTTCTTTGTTGTTTAGAAATCATCTTGTGTGTGTGTATGTGTGTGTGTGTGTGAGAGAGAAAAACCCTAAACTCACTGCTGTTGAATCAGATCTGACTCTTAATGACCCTCCTTGGGTTTCCAAGGCGATATCACTATGGAAGTAGATTGGCCAACCTTCCTTCTGACGAGTGGCTGGTGGATTTGAACCGCCAGCCTTCTGGTTAGCAGTCAAATACCTTAGGCACTACGCCACCAGAGCACCCGTGTGAAACCCTGTTGTTGTTGTTTGCCGTCGAGTTGGCCCCGTCTCATAGCGACCCCTCCTTGGGTTTCCGAGGCAGTATCACTACAGAAGTAGATTGCCCAACCTTCCTTCCGAGGAGTGGCTGGTGGGTTTGAACC
>NW_006922109.1:1273642-1285394 GCF_000298275.1 Orycteropus afer afer | reverse complement strand
AGTATCACTACAGAAGTAGATTGCCCAACCTTCCTTCCGAGGAGTGGCTGGTGGGTTTGAACCGCCAGCCTTCTGGTTAGCAGTCAAATACCTTAGGCGCTATGCCACCAGAGCACCCGTGTGAAACCCTAGTGCCTTGTACATGTTGAGCTCCAGAGGACGTGATTGTAACAGGTTGTCTATTCACAGAGTAAATCATTTGGTGCCAGAAGGAAGCTTGTCTTTGAATTCGGAGGCTGTGTAATAACGTGGGGGGAGAAGGAGGATGTGCGTGAAGCCCAGGGCCTGTGGCGGTGACACTGGCTCCCCGTATGCCTGGCCTGGACACTGTAAACTCGTCAACGCGGAGAAGCTTCAGGAAAACCCACGCAAGATCCACCCCCCGTGGCTGTTGGCCTGAAGACAGTGTTTCTCAAAGGAGTGAAAGCTCCGTGGGGGAAAAAAACAAAGATTTTTTACAAGTGTTTTGCTGCTGCCTCTGCTGACAGGCACCCCTTCACTGGGTGCTGGATGGGTGCAGAGGGCTGCTCTTGGTGCCCTTATGGGGCTTCCTTGCTGGGAATCCTCAGGGAGTCTCATCCTTCCCATCGGCGCTTTGTCAGAAGGGAACACTTCCTTTCAGAATGGTTTCCTACTCTGGCTTCTGGGGAAGGATGTGCGAACGTCCCAACGGCTGCTGCCGATGTCTAGTTCTGATCACTTGCTTCCTGGCTGTGTGGCTTGTGCCAAAGCCAGGACGAGAAAACGTTGCATCTGAAAAACGCCTTCTGTGCAGTTGGAAGAAACACAGGGGTAAAGTACGTTGGCATAGCTGCCTAGAAAGCCAGTATCTCCAAACTGCCTGTCAGAGGAGGTGACGGGAGAGAAGGCAGGTTTGCAGGGAACAGCCAGCGGTTTGAAATTTCGAACGGGAATCAGTAAGCGTGGCTTCTGCCATCCTGCGTCCGTTCTGGTCCTCAGAGTGCACACTCCAGCGTGCCCTGTCATGCTGAGACCCAGAACCAGATAAGAACAGGGCATTCCATCATAAAATGAAAGTGACTGCAGACCAGGGAATGGCCCAAAGTCACGGTGGACACCCAGTGCCGTGCTGAGAGAAGCCAGCAGAAATGGGAAGGGGGATCTGAATCGTAGTCAAATGAGTTGAGAAGTAGCCTGATGACAAAGTGCGCTGTCTTCATGCTTACAGGTTGCCTTGCAACAAGGAGTTTGAAAATGAAGCTTTCTTTCGGTGTCTTGATGCCTCTCACTTTGGAATCTCAGCGTCGCACATGTGTAATGCTTGAGCATGGTTTGTTGGAAATCTCCTTTCTGTCTCTAAGACAACATGGTGACAGTGTCCCACTGCTTTCACCACAGCTTTGTAGCCTGTCCTTTGCTTCTGTTTGTCACCATGGAAAAAGCCCAACTGCTCTCGGCACTTTGGTGTCAGAAATCTTCAGTGCAGGCTGTTCAGAGTGTCTGAATGAAACCTGCTCGCAGAAGACAGACAGATGTAAATAGACAGGGTGCGTGCATCTGTTACACTTTCTTGGCTACCTTATCAGTTTTAATTGGTCTTGTCTCAAAAATAGTGGACACAGTTGGACTGTTCTGTGCGTATTTCCATGACTTCTGTCCGATGAGTTTAAAGCTTGTTCCGAGATGCCCCATTCTTTGCCAGTGACAATGTTTGTACTCACTGTACCTTCTTTCTGTTCCATAAGGGGACTCACTCCATCTATCTAGGGATTTTTAATTGGTTTCTCTATTTCAAGAAATTTTGTCAGTCATTCCAATGTGCCTACTGTGTGCCAAGAAATCTGCTAGGTGCTGGAAATACAACAGTGAAAAAATAAAATGTTCCTAAATAGTCCCTGTTTCCAGAGAGAATCCATGGGATCACCTCCCCCAGGCTTGTGTGGTGGTGGGGTGTTTCCTGGAATTAGTCACAAAAGAATGAGGCTTAGGAGATAGGTTGCAGTTAACCGGGTTGTGCTGCAGATGGAGTGGGAGGAAGGTGGGTGTTCAAGAAAGAGGAAACCAACAGGTCATGAGACACAGATCAAAGATAACGAGGCAGGTTCAAGGAGCCAGAACAAGTTCAGTGTGCTTGGCAATCACCGTGGAGCTGAAGATGAAGAGGTAACTGGAGATCAGATTTTTGGAAGCCTGATGAGCTTGACCCAAGAACTGAGGTATTTCGGTTGCCTCGTATGCATGTGAAAACTGGACAAAGACTAAAGAAGACCAAAGAAGGATTGATGCATCTGAGCTACAGGGTTGGTGAAGAATACTGAGCATACTGTGGGCTGCCAGAAGAACGAATAAATCTGTCCTGGAAGAAGTACAGCCAGAATGCTCCTTAGAAACTAGGATGGCAACACGTTGTCTTACGTACTTTGGCCATGTCGTCAGGAGGGACCAGTCCCTTGAGAAGGACATCATGCTTGGTAACAGAGAGGGTCACAGAAAAAGAGGGAGACCCTCAGTGAGGGGGTTGACACAGAGGCTGCCACAGTGGGCCCAAGCAGAGCAAGGATTGTGAGGCTGGTGCAGGACTGGCAGGGTTTTGTTCCATTGTACACAGGTTCCGTTGATGGCACCTAACAACAACAATGACCTGCTTTGGTCATATTGTCTGAAGGAACCATCATGCTTGGTAAAGTGGTGGGTCAGCAAAAAAGGGGACGGCCCTCAAAGAGGTGGATTGACACAGTGGCTGGAATGATGGGCTCAGGCATAGCAGGGATCACGGGGCTGGCACAGGACTGGGCAGTGTTTCGTTCTGTTGTACATGGGTTGCTATGAGTTAGAGCTGACTCAGCAGCATCTAACAACAACAACAGCAATAAGAACAACATATCAGGAGGTAGCATATGATCAGGAATTAATGGAATTGAAGGATTAAGTCCAAGGTGCACTGAAGGCATTGGCAAAAAACAAGACTCTAGGCTTTAAAAGAATACCAACTGAATTGTTTCAACAAACAGATATAACACTGGAAATACTTAGTCATTTATGCCAAAATTTTGCAAGACATCTAACTGGCCAAACAACTGGATCCATATTTGTGTCCATTCCACAGAAAGGTGATCCAACAGATGCAGAAATTATTGAACAATATCATTAATATCACACACAAGTAAAATTTTGTCGAAAATAATTGAAAAACAGTTGCAGCAGTACATCAACAGGGAACTGCCAGAAACTGAAGCCAAATTCAGAAGAGGACGTGGAATGAGGGCTATGACTGCTGACGTCAGCAATGGCTGAAAGCAGAGAGCCCCAGAAAGATGTTGACCTGTGTCTTATTGACTATACAAAGGCATTTGACTGTGTGGATCATAACAAACTGTGGATAACATTGAGAAGAATGGGAACTCCAGAACACATAATTGTGCTCATGACGAACCTGTACCAAGAGACTGTCATTAGAACAGAAGAAGGGGATATGGTATGGTTTAAAATCAGGAAGGGTGTGTGTCAGGGTTGTATCATTTCACCATACACTTTCAATCTGTATGCTGAACAAATAATCTGAGAAACTGGACTATCTGAAGAAGAAAGTGGCATCAGGATTAGAGGAAGATTCCTTAACAACCCGCAACATGCAGATGACACAACTTTGCTTGCTGAAAGCAAAGAGAACTTAAAGCACTTACTGATGAAGGTCAAAGACCACAGCCTTCAGTATGGATTACACCTCAACATAGAGAAACCAAAAATCTTCACAACTAGACCAAAAGCAATATCATGATAAATGGAGAAAAGATTGAAGTTGTCAAGGATTTCATTTTACTTGGATCCACAGTCAACACCCATGGAAACAGCAGTCTAGAAATCAAAGGCCAGATTTTATTGGGCAGATCTGCTGCAGGAGAGCTGTTTAAAATGTTAAAGAGCAGAGATTTCACTTTGAAGGCTAAGGTGCACCTGACCCAAGCCATGGTATTTTTCAATCACCTTGTATGCATATGAGAGCTGGACAATGAATAGGGAAGACTGCAGACGAGTTGATGGTTTGAATTGTGGTGTTGGTGACTTCTAGAAGGAAGAACAAATCTGTCTTGGAAGAATAACCAGAATGCCCTTAAAAGGGAGAACGGCCAGACTTTGTCTCTCATACTTCGGTCATGTGGTTAGAGGGGACTGAGCCATGGAGAAGAATATCATGATGGGTAAAGTAGAGAGTGGAGAAGTGGAAGACCCTAACCGAGATGGATCATGTCAGTGGCTGATGGTGGGCTCAAGTACGGCTATGATTGTGAGACTAGTATAGGACCAGGCACCGTTTCATCTGTCATACACAGGGTCACTATGAGCCCGAGCTGACTCCTAATAACAACACCTCATAACAGCAACAAGAATAACGTAAGAGCCATATTAACTTTTTTTGGCTTTATCTTTCAGTGATGAGGAATGGCTAAAGGCTTTTGAGGATGGGAGTATGGGAAATAAAATTAAATTGGCATTTTAAAGGATTGCTTTGGTCTTTAATGAACAGTGGTTTGGGGAGCAAAACTAAAGAAGAGTTTGCGAAGTGGAGACATAATCCAATAGTGAACTTAGGAACTAGTGATGGCCCAAGAAGGAGCTCTGGAGGCACAACAGTTAAGTGCTTGGCTGTTAATGGAAAGATCCACAGTTCGAGCCCAGCCATCAGCTCCACAGGAGAAAGACCTGGTGATCTGCCCCCGTAAAGATTACAACCAAGAAAACTCTGTGGGGCAGATGTACTCTGTCACATGGTGTCGCCATGATTTGGAGCCGACCTGTTGGCACTCAACCACAATGGGCAGAAAGGGTGAAACCAGGGGACTTCTGAGAGGTGCAGGTGGTATCGTTAGCACTGCTTCGTGCTTGTGGAAGCATGTGGCTGGGATAGGGGATCGCAAGGATTCTAGGGTGACCTCCAGATGTTAAGAAAATGGTGGATGATGAGAAAGGAGATGTGAGAGAAGGAGCCGGTTTGGACAGGGAGGTGCTGAGTTCAGGTTGGGGCACATGAGTTTGAAATACTTGGGTAGAGACTGGTAGAGAGAGTGAGTTGGTGTTAATACTTGGTACAGGGTCTGAGGTTGAAAACAGAGGACTAAGGGCTCAAGTGTAGTCATCCCACTGAAATGTGACTGCATCTTATATTTATGCTGCTTCTTGTAAGAGGAACTCAGTGCTACATGTCAACTATCACCTAGATCACCTCACACTTGGTCATGAATAATAATGATTAAAAAAAAAAAAAAAAAAAAACCTCACTGCCACTGAGTCGATTCCAAATCATAATGATCCCTGCATGGGTTTCTGTGGCAGTATCACTGTGGAAATAGATTGCCCAGTCTTCCTTCTGCAGAGTGGCTGGTGAGTTTGAACCTCCAGACTTTTGGTTGGCAGTCAAATGCCTTCAGCACTATACCACCAGAGCTCCTTTGGTTGTGAATAGTGATGTTTTATTTTACAATACTATGGCTCTCATGGTGTACACAGAGATACCATTTTGTGCCTGTAATCAAGTAAGTATTCAGTTCACTGAATGCTGAATTATAGGGTGATTATAGGGTGTACACACACATACACACACACACTGTGAGGCATAGCATTCCTCCTCATCTGACAACTTCTGTTAGGAAACTAACATTTGAGAAGGGGATTGCCTTCTATGGAACCTCATGACGCAAGGCAGAGGAACGAAAAAGAGATTTAGTTGTAAGTTTAGAGTATGCCTATTTTTAAAACAACAAAGGAAAATCAGGATAAAAGATGAACCATCTCCTAAGGAAAGAAGCATTATTTTTCTATGTGGGAGGTATATATATACATGTATGTGTGTGTGTGTGTATACATATATATGTGTGTATATATGTGTGTGTATGTATGTATATGTCAGATTCTTCACGTAAATATCATCAAGAACTTTGCTAATTGTTCTCATCCTATTCTGTTTGAAAGTACGTTCTATTTTGTGTAAAATCTTAACTTTGGATAAGTGGATGCCTAGATCTTTCCAAAGTTATTCCAGAGAGGAACATAGTGAGCAGAGAACTTTCTTCTTGGAAAAGATGTTTTGTGGGTGGTTTCAGTGTGGCCTCTGACAGGCCAGTTACATCCGTCCTCATCTTCGTTTGGGACAAGAGAACACAGGGTACTCTTTGCCTCCCTTTCTAACCTAGTGCGAGTCTTGTTTCGGAAGTGGGTGAAGAAGGATCCTGTACCTGCTCTTTGCTTCCGTGTGGTTGGGTCGGGGATGGACTTAGGGAACAGAACTTCCCTTGAGGTAGCCAGAGTTTGGAGTTGTATGAGAATAACATCTGCTTCCTGTCCAAAAGCTACTTTCTGTTACACTCTGGTGGTGTAGTGGTTAGGGCATTTGGCTGCTGACCAGAAGGTCGGTGGTTCAAATGCACCAGCTACTCCATGGAAGAAAGATGAAGCAGTCTGCTTATGTAAAGATTTACAGCCTTAGAAACCCAATGGGGGTCACTAGGAGTCAGAACCGACTTGATGGTAGTGACTTTGCTTGCGGTTTTATTATTCCCTGAGTAATATAAGTGGTACTTGGTCTACAGTGAGGTTTCTGGTAGGTAATTCAGCAAGGGTATTCTCCTGCAGATATATATTTTTTGCTAATGATTATTGCTCAGTCAACAGGGATTTTGGAAGCCCTAAACAAAATTTGAACTATCTTTTGTATGTAGACAGTTTGTACTAGAGAGAATGGTTTGTGTTCAACTCTTAACCTAAAAGTTAAGGACCTACCCAGTGGTACCATGGAAAAAAAGGCCTGACAATTGCTTCCATTGATTTCAGCCAGGAAAACCCTATGAAACGGTTCTGCTGGGTAATAGATGAAGTTGCCATGACTTGAAACCAACATGATGGCAACAGGGAAAGAGAGTATCCAATACTGGCAACCAGTTGAAGTTGTTAGCAATAATTAGTGGAGACCCTATAATTTTCAAAGGGTATTTGGTAGCTTGTTTCATAGGCTGAGTAGGAGAGCTGACGTGGAATGAAGGTGACCATGTAGAACAGTGCGTGATCTTGCCACACTTCTGGTTGTATAACACAGACATTCTTGTTGAATCTGAACATGGCAGTGGACTTTCTTGGAGAAAATTGTGTGAGTATTTGAGAGGATTTTGTTTACGGTGTTTTGAATGAAATGAAGACATGGTAATGGTCACACCCATAATGCTAAGAGGCCAGCAGGTGATCGTCCTGAGATTGAATTAGTTAAAGAGAGGGAGACAGAGTCTATGGACAGTGGTAATTACTATCCTCTGGTAGTAGAATCTTCTCTCCATCCGCACAGACGGTGCATGTCTTGGGCTGGTAGTCTGAGCACCCCATCATCCCAGCATGATAACTTGTCCAAAGCCGGGCTAGCCAGAGCCCCACACAGGCTAGATCTGATGACAGTGGAAGGAACAGTCCCCTTATTCCATTTGCTTGGCTATTGAGGAGCATTAGGCATATTTCACCCTATGAAGGGAGCCCACCTGGGGGTCAGGACCAGTGAGGTTGTCATGACGTCACAAATGCCACAGGCTCCCAGCAGAGTGATACAACCATCGGGTGTTTCCTTTCTGCATAAGTTTGCTGTGGGCCCAGGTATTTCCCGGGGAGCAACTCAGGTGTGGCCCACACTGTCGGGTGCATCTCCTTATCCACCAGGGCACCCCCAGTGTAAGGTCAGGAAGAGTGAGCCCTGCGGCTGGTGAGTGGCTGCTTTGGCCCAGAAGGGACACAAGTCACTTCTGCTTACATGTCATTGCCCAGTTCTGGACACACTAGACTTTGGAGCAAGGAATGACAGTGAAGTAGTGGTGAACCATAGCCTGTCCCTGTGCTAGGAAGAAGAAGTCAACATAACAAGTGGGGACCTGAGAGGGTGTGTTGCTGTTGTTTGATTTTTGGTTGTGGTGTTTTGCAGTGGTGTGGTGTGAAGTAGGGTGGGGTGGGGGCCAGAAGAGGGTGATGGAGGGAGTCACTGGGTTTCTGGTTTTGGATCTGAGAGCTACTAGAACCCCTGTGATGGAGTCATGGGTTGATAAATTCCTTTTTTTTTTCTGTTCCCCCTCAAACTAGTTTGAACTAGGATTTGATCTCTTGCAATTCAAAGGGTCTTTTGGAAAGCAAACACACTGGAATTTTATTCAATGGGAAAAACCTGATTTTAGGAGAGAAATACAAGCAGAGCCAAAGATGAGGCATAGCCCTGGGGTTTTATCTCACACTGAGTTTTGCCCTCAGCTGCTCCGTTGAAGACTCTTACGTTGGAGTGCAAGATTAGACCAGTTCTGTCCTTTATGGAAGAGCAAGCTAAGGTGGCCTGTCAGGAAGCTAGGCCAGCTTCTAAAGGTCAGGTGGGAATGTCAGGGCAGGGACTTGACTGGGTCTTCCGACCTTGTGTAGTGCTTCCCATTGCTCTGTACTATCTCTCACTCACAAATGAAAATGAAGCTTTTTACACAGAAAAGTTTTTAGGGCCATTTCTTTACAAAGAATCTCAAGGAAAGGCATATACGACATTAGCCAACAGAGTGAATGAGTTGTCCACAGCTGTGAATTGCAAAAAAAAAAAAAAACCACCCTGCCTGGCAGCCACAGCAATACTTGGATAAAAAGAACTCTTCCTGGATAATTTAGGGAGCCTCTTTGAGAGGAGAGGCATTTTGCCATGAGATAATGTGTTTGCTCAGTCCTCTCTGTGCTCCGTAGCTCTAGCTGAAGACCAGAGAGGTCTTGGTGGCATAGTGTGGTGTTGAAATTGATGAGGACTTTAGGGCCCCTTGCACCTCAGGTTTGGACTCTGGATTCTAGCAGTCCAATCTGTGATGCCGCGCCATCTAAACTGGATGCTGTCACAAATATGCTGCATTTCATTCTTATGAATAGAACTTTCTTTTGAGTTGTTTCATGAAATGTCATCTGACTCAGTTGGAGATCGGTGCACCTACATCAAGCTCTCTTCACGCTGCACCTGCTCTGCTCCAGGGTTTGAAGCATGCCCTCCGAGTCTGTGTTTAAGTAATTACAGTCAGCACTCTGATATCAACATTTAATCAGGGAGCTGGGTACATAATGCAAAGCTGGCCTCCTTCCAGTGAGAAGGGAGACAGTTGTTCTTTGTGGAGATGGAGAGATAGGCCTTAGGTCTTGTAGTTCAAATAGTAAATGAATTTCCAAAAGTTAATTTTTTTTTCTCCTTAAGTAGAAAAGAAATATTTTGAAAATAACTGAAAAATGCTGTTTTGTTCTTCCAAGCTGTGAAGCATGGGGACGGAGAAACCGAGTATAATTACGATGAGAGTTTTAGTGGCACCACAGTTAAGCAGCCAGCTGTGAACTGAAAGACTGGCGCCTTGAGCCCCCCCAGTGATCTTGCAGGAGAATGACCTGGTGATCAGTTTCTGGAAAGAGTTGGGCCTTGGAGCCCCCCTGGGGGGGCAGTTCTGCCGTGTCCTGTGGGGTCACTAGGAGTGGGAATTGACTTGACAGCAAATAACCAAACCAGTTGGAATATCAGGAACCTGAGAGTGACACAGCATGGTTGGGTTCAGTTTAAAATGTCATTCATGTGCTCCCTCGGCTTCCCAATGCTGTTGTCGTGGTTGTCAGGTACCGTTGAGTCAGTTCCAACTCATAGCGATCCCATGTACAACCAAACAAAACACTACCCAGTCCTGCACCATGCTCACAACTTTTGCTATGGATGAGCCCGATGCGGAAGCCACTGTGTCGGTCCGTCTCGTTGAGGGTCTTTTCTGTTGTGCTGACCCTCTATTTGATCTGCATGATGTCCTTCTCCAGGGACTGATCCCTCCTGATGTCTAAAGTGTGTGAGATGAAGTCTTGCCATCCTGGCTTCTAAGGACCATTCTGGCTGTACTTCTTCCAAGATAGATGTGCTTGGCCTTCTGTTATGATCACTACTATAGCATATAAGCTTTTAGCACTCCATCAACCTACCTTCCTTGGCCTGAGTGCCTGCAGAGCTGCACAAGCTGTTTTGGCTACACGGAAAAAGTCTCTTGTCTCCTCTAAGCCTTTCTCCTCTTTGCTGTACTTGGTGCGCTCATCCACTCTAAGACGTGTTCTGTTTTCCCTGTGGGCATTATGATGTGATGTGCCTTTTCTTCCCCTGAGTTTGAGATAAGATTGCATTTCTCCATCACCTTCAAGTTTATGATTATGTGTTGACCAATAAGAGGTGGAAGGAAGGGAGGTGTGTTACATAATAGTGGAAGCCTTCAGAGCCAGTAAGGAGCCCTGGTGGCTCAGTGATTAAGCATTCAGTCAGCAGTGCAGCCTCACCAGCTGCTCCGTGGGGGAACGATGGGGCAGTCTGCTCCCATAAAGATTTGCAGTGTTGGAAACCCTCTAGGGCAGTTAGCTCTGTCCCACAGGCTTGCTATGAGTTAGAATTGACTTGACAGCAGTGGGTTTTTTATTTTTTTGTAATAGTGGGGCATGATTTACCTTATTTCCTCCCTGGCCCTGGCAGCCAGGAGTGTCCCAGACGATGGTTGACCTTGAGTCCTTGAATGAGAACAAGAAGAGATGAACTCCAGAACTTCAGTGGACATATGCAGTGTAAGAAAAACAAATCCTTGGTGCTTCAGATTACTCAGATTCTGGAATAGTTTGTTACTGCAGCAAAACCTAGCCATGACTGACTGATATATGTCTTAGAATGAACTCTCTCATTGTTATTGTAACTAGTGACAGCATTTTTGAGAGCTGACTGTTTTGGGGATCTCATTTAGTCTTCTAAGGAGCCCCATTCGAGGTTCTTTTCATCACCATTGCACTATTGGGGAAACTGAGGTTGGAGATGTTCCTGGTTTGTTCCCGATCATACTGTGTGACACCAGAGTCCATGCTTCTGATCACTCTGCTCTCCCTTGCTCCCTGGGTGGAATCTTGAGCACTTTCTGTGTGCCTAGGTTGACACCAAAGATATATCGGAAATTGTCTCTGTGCACAAGAAGATGAGGATCATAGGGGAGGACATATTTAAGCAGATAAGTACAATGCAGTGCTACAAAGGCTAACACTACAGAGTGGGTACAAGGAAGACTTGGAATCAAACCTGTCTCACTGAGTGGTCTTGGACAACTTTTGTTTCTTTCTCAACCTTTCTGTTTTCAATTTCTTATTCATAAAATGAGAAAAGTTTCACAATATCATAAGCTATAAAATGTGGATGCCTCCTTACCTCCACACAGCATTCATACTGAATGAGACCAGGCATTTCAAGCCTCTGGCACACAGCAGTGTGGGATCTGTGGTAGGATCTATCTTGATTTTGTTTTTTCAGGCAGAGTATTCACTGAGAGCGCTAAGAAAGGAGCCTCCATCAGAGGAAAAAGGAGTCAGCCTTGGGGATCCAGGGGAGCAGAGGGAACCCAGACTATGCCCCACAAACTGCAAGATGGGAAATCGGGGTAAAGGAGAAGATAAAGGCCAGGGGAGAGGGGCGGGACAGAGCGAGGAGTCAGCAGCGGGATCTAGGTAAGGAGAGGGAACCCAGGCCATGCCTCACAAGCAGCAGGAAAGCTGGGGAAAGGAGAGGATAAAGGCCGGGAGGACCGGGACACCGTGAGGAGGCAGTAGCAGGGATCCAGGTAAGGGGAGGTTGGAGAGGTTTCGAACAGCTAGGGGAGACAAACTTGTTTGTCAGTTTGTCCTACTGTGGTGGCATGATTTTTGAGGCTGTGCCACTGGTGTTTCAAACCCAGCAGGGTGCACATGGTGTACAGGTTTCAGC
>NW_006922109.1:1244510-1246587 GCF_000298275.1 Orycteropus afer afer | reverse complement strand
CAGTTGCCATTTGCTTGATATATATTTTTCCAACCTTTGATTTTTAGTCTATTTTTGTCTTTGTCTCTAAGATGTGTCTCTTGTAGACAGCATATTGATGGGTTATGTTTTCTTATCCAATCTGCAACTCTCCATCTCTTGAGTGGTACATTGAATCTATTAACATTCAGTGTAATTATCGACAAGTATGAATTGGTTGCTGTCATTTTGTTATGTTTTCATGGTGTTCCTGGATTCTGTGTTGCATATAACTTTCTGTGCTGAACTCATTATGTTTATGAATTGTATTATCATTTCCTTTGTTGCTATTGTTTTAGTATTTACAAAATATTTGTGCTTGTCCTCTTTTTTATTGTGATGTGAAGGTTTATCATTTTTCTTTGAGGTTTCCCTGTCATTTGTAATTTTCTCCCCAAGTTTATAACAGTCCATTCTATCTTGCAACTCTCTTGACTTCCTCACCATTTAGAAGTTCTGTAACTACACTGTTTTTCCCCTTTTTGGTTTGTAGTTGTCCTCGTTTGCCAATTGATGGCTCTGGTTCCCTGTTTACAATCTTGTAAGCTTATTGTACTTTGCATATTTCTGTAGTTGTGTTGGTTTCTGGGTTATGTCATCTTGTGTATTAATGGTTGGTTGTTGTTTGCTATTATTGGTTCTCTGTTCAAATGACTTCCTTTAGTATTTCTTGTAAGGATCTGGGTTTGAAAAATTCCCTTTATTTCTGCTTATCTGGAAATCTTCTAATTTCACTATCATATTTGAGGGACAATTTTGCCAGGTACATAATTCTTGGTTGGAAAATTTTCTCTTTCAGGGTTTTATATACACCATCCCATTGCCTTCTCGCCTGTATGGTTTCTGCTGAGAAATGCGAGCTTATTCTTATTGGTTGTCCTTTGTAAGTAACTTTTTGTTTTTCCCATGCTGATTTCAGGATTCTTTCTTTGTCTTTGGTTTTGATGAGTTCGATGATGATATGTCTTGGTGATTTTCTTTTGGGGTCTATCCTGTTTGGGGTTCATTGGACTTCCTGAATGGATATATCCTCATCTTTCATCATATCAGGGAGATTCTCTTCCAACAAATCTTGGATATTTCTCAATGGTTGTATTTTTCTCTTTCTGTTCTGGAATTCCAATGACATGTAAGTTATTCCTTTGGATGGTATCCCACATGAACCTTTGGCTTTCTTCATTTTGTTTTGATATTTTTCTGATTGATCCCATTCCAAAGAAGTCTTCAGTTATTTGTCTTCAATCCCATTAATTCTGTCTTCATTGATTCAGTTCTACTCCTTTGCTCTTTCATTCGTCTATTGCTGGAAATTTAGTATTAATTTTCTGGATTTCTATCTGTACATTTTGTATTATTTCTAATTTTTCATTTAGTTCTTATATTCTAAAATTGTTCTAGGGTTTTGTCTGTGTTTTCCTTAATTTTGTCAGTGTTTTCCTTGATCTGTTTCTCAATCCTTGGAAGATATCTAAAGATAATTCTTTTGAATTCCTTATCAGGGAGTTCAATGCTGCTTCTTCCTTAGGGATGTGTTCTGGGTCTGTATCCTGTTCCTTTGTTTCTACCACTTTATCTTGCTTCTTTGTGTGGACTGTGATCATCTTTTGTCTCCAAGACATTGTGATGCTATTGTATTTGGATCTCTGTTAACTGTTTGTGAAGAGCAGCTAAGGGTGAGTATAGAAGTGGTGACTCTCACTCACTAAGTGAAGCGGCAGGAGGTGTGGGTATAGTTGGGCACTGTTGCTGTCTCCCATTCAGTTAGACAAAAACAAAAATTGTAAAACCATCATAAAAGTAAAAGCAAGGGGACAAGAAACACACTGCATAGACACACAGGAACAATCACCAAAAAAAAGGAAAGAAAAACAAAAACCCCACAATATCTGGTGAGAGAGCAATAAGAGAAAAGAAGTAGAGTAGGAGAGTAATGAAGAAAAAAAAAAAAAATGGCAAAAATGCATAAGGAAAACAGGGAGTGGGGTTAACCGTGAGAAAGAAAAAAATGGTAACCGGGAACAGGGAAGTGAAAAAAGCTGAAACTAGAACCTGGGAAGGG
>NW_006922109.1:1237944-1244410 GCF_000298275.1 Orycteropus afer afer | reverse complement strand
AAGTAGAGTAGGAGAGTAATGAAGAAAAAAAAAAAAATGGCAAAAATGCATAAAGGAAAACAGGGAGTGGGGTTAACCGTGAGAAAGAAAAAAATGGTAACCGGGAACAGGGAAGTGAAAAAAGCTGAAACTAGAACCTGGGAAGGGAAGAATGAAGAATAATAATGAAAAGGACAAAGAATAATAATAATAATTTTAAAACAGACAAAAACAAACTAAAAACAAGCAAGCAAACAAACAAAAAATCTGGGCAGGGTGAGGCAGGACACCTGGGCTCCGTCTGAGCACACAGACTGGGATAGAATTTCTGCCTGCCCAGAAGGTGGGTGGGAGTGAGCGATGGCTGCACCTCCATTCACCAAGAGGGTGTGAGGTCTAAGAGTAACAAGGGGAATATCATGTCTTTCCAGTTGTTCATGTCCTGAATGTCCTTATGGTTCCTGGCAAGTGGAGCCTATTCTTAAGTCCCTGAAATCTTGGAGAACACTGTCGCTTTAAATATCCAAAATGGTCCAACCACTTGTAAACATTCAAAATGGCTGTGCCCCCTCTGGAGAGGAAAAAGTCCACCACTCAGCCCACTTCCCTCTTTGCTGCTTCCCCTTTTATTCACAGCCACCAGTGCAGTCCTCCGTGCAGGCCTTGGCTAGCAGGGCCGATTTTTAGTTTACTTCTTAGGTCCTAACACCACTTGGCAATATCCAAGCTGTCCATGCCCTCAGGATTGCTGACAGACCACAGCTCCATATGTCTCCTTTTTTGGTGTTTTTTATGCAGGTTCTTCTAATAATTGGGGTTTAGTCCACTTCTATATCCTTTCCTTCAAAGCTTGGGGCTCCAGGATTATCTTCTGTATCTGTGTTAATTAGTTCCCCCTTTATTTGTTGAAGAGGGTCTGTGCAGTCTGTCTGCCTATTCTGCCATCTTACTGGAACTCACCTTCCATCTTCTTTTGATGTTTCCTTCATCAGTCAATATTTTGCCCACCGCATCTTTCAATATTGCAACTTGAAGCCTGAATTATTTTTTCAGCTTGAGACATGCCGAGCATGTTCTTCCCTTTTGTTTTTCTAATTCCAAGTCTTTGCACATTTCATTATAATAATTGACTTTGTCTTCTTGTGCTGCTCTTTGAAATCTTCTGTTCAGCTCTTTTATCATGTCATTTCTTCCATTTGCTTTTGCTACTATCCATTCATGGGCAAGTTTCAGAGTCTCTTCTGATATTCATTTTGGTCTCTTCCCCCACCTTTTTTTGACTTTTTAATGACCTTTTACTTTCTTTATGGATGATACTCTTGATGTCATCCCACAGTTCCTCTGGTTTTCTGTCACTGGTGTTCAGTACATCAAATCTGTTCTTTAGATTGTCTCTAAATTTAGGTGAGATGTAATCAAGGTCAAAATTTGGGTCTCATGGACTTGTTTTAATTACCTTCAGCTTCAAGTTGAACTTGCATATGAGCAGTTGATGGTCTGTTCCACAGTCAGCTCCTGATCTTGTTTTGGCTGAAGATACTGTGCTTCTCCATGGCCTCTTTCCATGGATGTAGTTGATCTGATTTCTGTGTATTGCATCTGATTATGTCCATGTGTATGTTGTTGTTGTTGTTGTTATGTGCCGTCGAGTCAGACCCGACTCATAGCGACCCCTCATTGGGTTTCCGAGGCAGTATCACTACGGAAGTAGATTGCCCCATCTTCCTTCCGAGGAGTGGCTGGTGGGTTTGAGTCCATGTGTATAGCCTCTATTTATGTTGTTAAGAAAAGGTATTTGCAATGAATGAGTTGTTGGTCTTGCAACATTCTATCATGTGATCTCTAGCATCTTCTATCACCAAGGCCATATTTTTTAACTACTTGTGATTCTTCTTTGTTTACAACTTTTGCATTCCAGCCGCCAGTGATAATCAACACATCTTGATTGCGTGTTCAGTTTCAGACTGCAGAAGTTGTTAAAAATCTTCAATTTTCTCGTCTTTGGCTTTGATGGTTGATGCATAAATTTGAATAATAGTAGTAGTAACTGGTCTTCTGTGTAGGTGTATGGATATTACCCTATCACTGACAGCATTGTATTTAAGGTAGATCTTGAAACACTTTTTGTGATGACGAACGCCACAGCATTCCTCTTCAATTTGTCATTTCCCAGCATAGTAGATCATATGGTTCTCTCATTCAAAATGGCCAAAACCAGTCCACTTCAGCTCACTAATGCCGAGGATATGGAGTTCCATTTCATTTCATTTTTGTGTTCCATTTCATTTTTGACAACTTTCACTTTTCCTAGATTCATACTTCATACATTCCATGTTCCAGTTATTAATGGATGCTTGCAGCTGTTTCTTGCCATTTTGAGTCAAGCAGCATTAGCAAATGGAAGTCCCCAAAGCTTTATTCCATCCACATCATTAAGGTCAGCTCTACTCTGAGGAGGCAGCTCTTCCCTGGTCATATTTCAAGTGCTTTCCAACTTGAGGGGCTCATCTTCTGCACTGTATCGGACAATATTTCTGGGCTATTCATGAAGTTTTCCAGTAACATATCAGACAGTGTTTCACTGCTGTTCATAAGGTTTTCACTGACCGATTCTTTGAGAAGTGGGTGGCCCCTTCCTTCCTAATCTGTCTTAGTCTGAAAGCTCCGGTGAAACCTGTCTATCATGGGTGACCCTGCTGGTATTTGAAATACCTGTGGCATAGCCTCCAGCCGCACAGCAACATGAGTACGCCAAACTGGCAGATGAGTGGTGGACTTTCTGTGGTAGTCAGGGTTATGTGTAAACTTAGCTGGGCTGTGGTTTTGAGTGGCTTGGCAGCTGGATGTAGTTATTCCCCATGATGAAACTGTAATCACCTCCAGTATATATAGAGAAGTTTTAGGAAAGGTCTCTAGCTTTTTGGCACATTTTGGATGCTGCATTTGGCCAAGTCTTCATGTCTAGTTCCTGTACCTGAACTGATGGCCTGCTGTATTACCTGCCACTCTTTGGAATTGTGCCATTTTACCTCCTGATCTTGGTTCTGTCAGCCTCAGAAGCCCACAGATGCATGAGTTAGGAGAAGCCTTCAGCTCCAGTGGGCCTGGAACAAAAGGCAGAGGTGAAGTCCAAGGTCTAGAGCCTTTACCCAGCCCATAGAGTCAGCACTCTTAATTTGGACTTCTAGCCTTGAAAATTGTAAAAGAACAAAATTCCTATTTCTTAAAGCCATTAACTTGTGGTATTTCTGTAGGACTGGATAACTAAGACAATGACATTCAGATGTGCGTGGGTGGGTGGGTGGGGGATTAGACAGAAATAAGTAAAGCATATATTGTGTCATTGGTGATAAGTGCTAGGGATAAAATACAGAGCTGTGAAATTATAGTTTTAATTAATATGATTGGGAAGGCTGCCCTGAGGAGATGAAATCGGAGCAAAGACTCAGAGCAGGTGAGCCAAGCAGATATCTGAATGTCAGTGTCTTAGTTATCTCTCTCTGTATCTAGACCTGGATCTCAAATAGAGGAAGTGAATTGAAGTGGAGTTCCTGAAGCCCATTTGGAGAGCATGCTGGCATCTTTAGGGGAATGGCAGTGTGCGTAGGGTGGAGAAGGGCAAACGTTGCGTTGGGTGGTTAGACCAGTGAACCATCTGAGCAAGGAATGATGGACATGGTGAGAAGTGGTATGGCTGTGGATATATTTTAAATGTATAACCAATAGGGTTTGATGAGGGATCTGAGAAGAAGAGGCCAATGACAGTCTCAGGGTTTTGGTCTGAGCAGCTGGGACAGTAGATTAGGTTTAAGGAAAAATCAGGTTTCTGGCTTTGGACTTGTAACTGGAGATACTGAGTAGGCTTCACCTTCCTGGTAGAAGTCTGGTGTTAAAAGGTGATCAAAGGAATGTTGATTTCCACTGGAGGCTGCTGCACTAGACCAGGGGCAAGAATGTCAGGACGTGTCTCGGGGCTGCTGTGGCTTCATCATTGACATTCACTGCAACGATAAAAGGACAAGGAGTTTTAAACCGTGGCTGCTCTGTGGTTGTCTCCATCAACTGGTCAAGGACCCATTCTGGTGATAAATGAAGCGGTTTTCTTGACTGGGTCATAGAGTGTTGGACCCCTAGTCATCCTTTCTGTGACAGTGCTGTCACACAGCTTTGTTAGGGCCTATTCTGGTTTGATTCTCACATGAAAGGACAGATGTAGAGAGAAAGAGGCTGGAGGAATGAAAAGAATGAAGCTAGAACACTTAGTTCAGCTGTAGGGCCGGGCCCTGAAGGAGATGGCCAGTATTTAAGGAAGCAGTTACATGGGTGGACCTAGACCTCACACCCAATGGTGGTATGGCTTGTCTGGCTCATGTAGTCAAAAGAATCAGGTAGACTTGATTCAAATTCCAATTTTTCCCATCATTAGATACTTGACTTTGAGAAAGTTAAGTACTGAAGAACTTCGGTTTCTTCATCTGGGGTTTGGAGATCTTGTTTCTTGTACCAGCCCTATCTCCTGCCATCCCTTTTCATGCACCTCTTTTTCAAATAGCGCAGGATAGTCTGCATCCCTGATTTGACACAAATTCTCATTGCATCACATGATGTCAGTTAGATTGTTGGTGATGTTGGATCTGGTGACGTGGTTCAGCTGGTGTCCACCAGATGTCTCCATTATAAAGCAACTTTTCTCCTTTGTCACAATCTGGGGAGTGACACTTTGAGACCCTTTGAATATCCTATTTCCCAGCACCCTTTCATGTTCCTGTTTTAGCTGTGACTGATGATCTTTGCTTGAAATACTGATTTCTTTGGGGCTTACAAGATGATGATTTAAAAAAAAAAAAAAATTCCGTTCCTTCTACATATATATATATATATATAATTATCTTTATTCCCCGCTGGACCCATTCAACTAGATGAAAAAAAAAAAAAAAAAAAAAAACTTAGCTTAAGTGAAGGTCTTTGATGAGCTCCTCATCTTGGAATGTTTGAAAGTACTGACTTGATGGCAGGAGACCTAGTAAAATCATAAAGCTAGCTTTATTTCCCTTACTCCCTAGTAGTTTAGTAACCACCAGATAAAGTTTCTCTAATACTGTGGTAGTTATGTTTGTGTGTCAACTTGGCTGGGCCTGGTTGAGTGGCTGAGCAGCTGGTGGTAGTTATTCCCTATGATGAGACTGGCAATCAACTCCATGTGGAATCTACCACAAGCAGCTGAGTAGCCGCCTTTGGGATATGGTCTGCTACCTGTATATAAGGAGAAGTTTTGAGAATGGTCTCCAGCCTATGGCACGCTTGGACCCTGCATGTAGCCGTGTTGTTGCTCAGCAGCCTGCCACGCTCTGCTGACCTTGGGACTTACAATGGACTTAAGTTAATGGCCTGCTGTGTGGTTTGGTAACATTGAGACTGTGCCTTTTTACTTGTCAACCTTGGGCTTCTCAGCCTCAGCAGCCAGCAATTGTCTGGCTGCCTCTAGAAATGCCTCTAGCTCCAGTGGACCAGGAGCAGGAGGCAGAGCTGGACCCCAAGGTTGAGGGGCTTTCACCCAGCCCCTAGAGCCTGGCACTTTGAACTTGGACTTAAAGCCTCCAAATTTGAAGAATAAACTCCTGTTTGTTAAGGCCATCCCATTTGTGGTATATTCTTGTCAGAGCAGCACTAGGGAACCAGGGCAAATACAAAGCGTGATACTTTTCCCTGGTGTCTATTGAAATCAGAGTAACTTACGCTGACATGTATAGATACACAGTTAAAACTGCCATCCACTTCTTATAGCAGTATTGACCAATGTTATATGTTATCTGAAGACCTGAAGATAAATTTCTGCTTGATGATAAGAAAAATATAAAGGCACGAGCCCAAATAGAGTTAAGGTAGTTTTCTTGGGTGGCAACAACAATGGGCTTTACCAAAGCATTCTGCTGGGAGGCCCAGAAGGAGGTTTTGGTGGCTGGGTGCCTAAGTCTTGGGTACCTGTCTGCAGGGTTTCCTGGGTGTTTCTGTGTACAGAGACCTTTACGAAGTGTTTAACCTCATTCCACCTCTGTACTTTGCACCCTGAATTCTCAAGGACCAAAAATATCTGTTGCTCTTTCCTGGAAGACATGTGAAAAGTATGTCTTGTATTTTTTTAAACAATACTTTGTCCAAATCCTTATGCCTTAGTTAGGGTATCATAGAATCATTAAGTAGGAAAAGAAATGATTATTCATGTCTTACATTTGGAGAAACCTCTAAAATATCGGACAGACTCGTCGATGGATTTAAACTCACTTTACTCAAGGTCATGTGATCATCTAACAAACTGAGTCCAGAAAGCCTTCATAGAGGAACCAAACCCACTGCCATTGAGTTGATTCTGATTCATCATGACCCTATAGGACAGAGGAGAACTGCCCCAAAGGGTTTCCAAGGCTGTCAGTCTTTCCAGAAGCAGACTCTCTCACATTGTCACCCTCTCTCCCTCCCTCTTTCTCTT
>NW_006922109.1:1234994-1237588 GCF_000298275.1 Orycteropus afer afer | reverse complement strand
ACCCACCAGCCACTCCTCGGAAGGAAGGTTGGGCAATCCTACTTCCGTAGTGATACTGCCTCAGAAACCCAAGGAGGGGTTGCTGTGAGTCGGGTTTGACTCGATGGCACATAACAACAACACCAAATATATGTGTGTATATACACACACACACACACATATACATACATGACATATATGTAAAATCAATATGGAAGTGTTGTTGTTGTTGTTGTTATGTGCCATTGAGTCGGACCTGACTCATGGTGACACCTCCTTGAGTTTCGAAGGCAGTATCACTACAGAAGTAGATTGCCTCATCTTCCTTCTGAGGAGTGGCTGGTGGGTTTGAACCACCAGCCTTCTGGTTACTAGTCAAGTGCCTTAGGCACTATACCAGAACTCCTGCCCATGGAAGTAGCAGCCAGGAAATCAGATGACATATTGCGTTGGGCAAATCTGCTTCTGAAAACCACCTTAAAGTGTTAAAAAGTAGTGCTGTCACTTGGCGGACTAAGGTGCACCTGACCCAATACATGGTATTTTCAGTTGCCTCATATGCATGCAAAAGCTAGACAGTGGATAAGGAAGAGAGAAGAAGAATCAATATCTTTGAATTGTGGTGTTGGTAAAGAATGCTGAATGTACCATGGACTGCCAGAAGGACAAACAAATCTGTCTTGGAGAAAGTACAGCCAGAATGCTCCTTAGAAGGGAGGGTGGCCAGACTTCTTCTCATGGACTTTAGACATGTGACTAGGAGGGACCAGTCCCCAGAGAAGACATAGTGCTTGGTCAAGTAAAGGGTCAGTGGAAAAGAGGAAGACCCTGAAAGCTATAGTTTAATATGGTAGTTGCAACAATGGGCTTGAACACGGCAGTGATTGTGAGGATGGTGCGCCATCAGGCAGTGTTTCATTCTCTTGTACCTGGGATCGCTGTGAGTCAGAACAACTTGATGACACCTAACAACAACAGTCACCTATGCTTTCAGGAGGCTGGTAGTGCAATAGTTAAGGCCTCTCCTACTAGTGGAAATGTCGGTGGTTCAAACCCACAGTGGCCCCATGGAAAAGGGCTAGGTGACCTGCTGGAAAGACTGCAGGTAAGAGGATTGTGTGGGACACTTCTCTGCTGCACCACGGGGTTATTGGAATTCAAAACGGACTCAACGGCCCCTAACACCCTGTGCTGTGTTGTTGGCACTTATCGATGAGTGGGTACCTACTTGTGGTGACCCAATGTGTGTGTACTAGGACTGCCCCACAGGGGTTTCAGGACTGTGATATTTCTTTTTCTTTCTTTTATTTTTTTAAAATTTTTATTGTGATTTGGGTGAATGTTTACAGAGCAAATTCATTTTCCATACAGCAGTTCATATACATTTTGTTTCATGACATTTACTGCAGTTGCCCACGTCACAGCTCTCTTCCCACTTCCTCCCCATAGTTACCTCTTCCCTGTGTCCTTCTTTCCTATGCAGTTCTGCCCCCTGAGTTATCTCCCTGTGCAAACACTGTCCTTCTGTTCTCCCTGATTGATTGCTGTAAGGAGTGCATCTACCTGATGTAATTGTTCACCCCATAGGCCTGTCTACTGTTTGGGTGAACGCCACAGGGGGGAGTTCAGCTCCAGACTTGAAGGGTAACTAGGGACTGTAGTCTTGGGGGTCTCACCAGGCTGTATCAGACCAATAAACATTGTCTTGTTTTTCTTTCTCTCTTTCACTCTCTCTCTCTCTCTCTCTCTCTCTCTCTCTCTCACTGTCTCTGCAGAATCTCCTGCCCTGATCCCTTTCTGAGTGGTTGACGGCTGTAGCCAGGCACCCTCTAGTTCTTCTGGTCTCATGGTCATTTAGACTGAGGATCGCATGGTGTACTAGTCCCCTTGACTAATTGTTTCCATGTGTCTTTGGTTTTCTTCATTCTTCTTTGCTCTGAACTAGGAGAGATCCATTGTTGCATCTTAGATGGCCACTTGCAAGCTTTTAAGACCCCAGTCTCTACTCCTCAAAGTAGGATGTAGAACAATGTTTTTGTGTAGTACGTGATGCCAATTGAACTTGGTATCCCCCTTGATCATGGTCCCAAGTCCACAGGTCCAGTTACTTGCTGCCTCAGGGTGATTGGCTGTGACCAGGAAGTTATAAATTTGCCCCTTGTTAGCTCTATTATATATTTGGACATTGTTATAGCACATACAAATACATATGTAGAAACATCGTCTGCCAACCTTGTACATACCGAACACCAAACACCAAACTCACTTCCATCAAGTTAGTTTCAACTCATAGTGACCCCCATTGAGTTTCTGAGGTGGTAAACCTTTAGGGAAGTAGATTGCCCCATCTTCCTTCCATGGAGAGGCTCATGGGTTTGAACTGCCAACCTTCTGGTTAGCAGTCAGATGCCTTAGGCACTGCACCACCAGAGTGCCCTCACCTTATATATGGTCATGGGTATATTTATTCCCTTTTGCCTATCAGGACTGTGACCTTTCAAAAGCAGACGGCCAGGCC
Organism: Orycteropus afer afer; assembly: GCF_000298275.1. NCBI lineage: Eukaryota > Metazoa > Chordata > Mammalia > Tubulidentata > Orycteropodidae > Orycteropus > Orycteropus afer. The sequence continues at coordinate 1,235,091 of NW_006922109.1, read as the reverse complement.
TGTCCCCTCGGGTCCCTCTGAGTGGATTCAAACTGCCAACCTTTTGGCTAATAGTCAAATGCTTGACTGTTTGTACCACTTAAGGAAAAAAAAAATA
>NW_006922109.1:1217391-1234894 GCF_000298275.1 Orycteropus afer afer | reverse complement strand
AGAGAGAGAGAGAGAGAGAGAGAGAGAGAGATTAAATCTTGCTAAGGAGCTCTGGTAGCATAGTGCCTAAGCTATTTGACTGCTAACCAGAAGGCTGGCGGTTCAAACCCACCAACCACTCCTCGGAAGGAAGGTTGGGCAATCTACTTCTGTAGAGATACTGCCTCAGTAACCCAAAGAGGGGTCGCTATGAGTTGGGGTCCAACTCCACAGCAGTGAGTTTGGTCTTTGGTTTGGTAATTCCCCACACTCAGATTTAAAGGGAAAGTCCCAAGCCTGTGTTTTGCTGTTAACTCAGTGTCAATTTCCAAGGTTAATGTCAAGGAACTATAGATCACATTAATGACCAAGTTCTAGCTACTTCCTGTCTGAATGCAAGTCAAGTAGCGAATGGGCAGTTCAACTTTCGAAGCTGGTTACAGTCCTGTGAAAAGTTGGCTAAAGCATTAAGAACCGCACCTCTTTGATGGCTTCCTGACCTTCCCTGAAGTTCCATTTCTCAGTAAGGAGTGTGATATGGAATATTATTTCTATAGTTGGGTTTCAGGTGTTTATCATTTTACTCTTCTGGGTGTTATTACAGATTTCAATTGGAGCTTTACTGTTTTTATTTTACGCATTTTTATATCCAGCATCCAGTTGTCTTCTGGGACTTGGCTATTTGCCAAATCCTGTCAGTGCCCCGAGGGAATCTAAAAGTGGGGAAAGAAAATACTTGAGGGTTCTGGAATTCATATTTTGTGGAACAGTGGGCAGACATCTTAAATTTGCTGTAGGAGTAAGAATTCAATTTTAAAAATTAGTGTTACTTGTGTAGGGACTTGGTTGGAGCAAGGGCCACCTCAACCTTTCTCCTCAGTACTATCTGATTCCCGTTGTATCTATTGTTATTCAGCATCTGTGGCAGCTGGGACAAGTTACTAGAAACCGGGTGGCTTAAAACAACAGAATGGCATGCTCTCCCTATTTGGAGGACTGGACATGTGGCATCCGGGTGTCGACAGGGCTGACCCCTACTGTGGTGAAGGTTGTGTGCCAGCTTGGCTGGGCCTGGGTGAGTGGCTGGGCAGCTGGATGTAGTGATTCCCCATGACGAGACTGGTGGTCAACTCCATGGTGAATCTACTGTGAGCAGCTGAGTAGCTGCCTTAGTTATATGCTCTGCTTCCAGTATATAAGAAGTAGCTTTGAGAAATGTCTCTAGCTTTTTGGCATATTTGGATCCTACTTGTGGCTGAGCCTTCATCTCAATGGCCTGCCATGTTATCTGCTGATCTTGGGACTGTTAATGAACCAGTGGCCTGCCATGTTGCTTGATAATCTTGGGACTGGGCCATTTTATTTGTCCACCTTGGGTTTGTTGGCCTCTGCAGCCAGTGGCTGCCTGAGTTAAGAGATGCCTCCAGCTTCAGTGGGCCGGGAACAAGAGGCAGAACTGAAGCCAAGGTTGAGGGGCTTTCACCCAGCCCCTAGAGCTGGCACTCTTTGCAAATGAATCTCTGTTTGTTCAAACCACCCATTTGTGGTATTTTCTGTTAGAGTGGCACTAGGGGACCGAAGTGCCTTGGAAGGCTCCAGGGGAGAACGAGCTCCTTGTCCCTCCAGCTTTGGTGGCTGCAGGTGCTCCGGGACTTGTGGCCACGTCACTCCCACCTTTGCTTCTGTCTTCATAGTGCCTTCTCCTCAGTGTTTGTCTTACTCAGAATTCATCCGCCTCTCTTGTGGAAGGACACATGTCACTGCACTGAAGGCCCTCCTCCCAGGTTACCAAGGAGCATCTCCTTTTCTGAAATAAGTTGATTGGAGATGTTATCACGGCCATAAAACACCTTCTACAGCAGGTTTAGATTGGTGTTTGATTGAATAACTGGTGGAGTTCCCACCTTGACGTGGGAGGCTGGGGCTCCTTCCTGCCAGTACACCTCATATGCAGCCACCCCCCACCTGTTGTTTGAGGTTCATGTGTTGCAATGATGCTGAACAGGTTTCAGCTGAAGCTTCCAGATGCAGATGGACTAGGAAGAAAGGTCTGGTGATCTCCTTCTGAAAATCAGCCAATGAAAAGCCTTAGACAGTCTGATCCACAACCAGTCAAGGAGGTGTTGCAGGACCAGGAAGCATTTTGTTCTGTTGTGCTTGGGGCCGCCAACCGGAGGGCAGCTAACCACCACAGTAACATAGGCTAGCCAAGTGGACACATAACACTGGTCACCACCTTCTCACCTTGTCAACTTGGCACCCATATGCACCTCCTGAAACCATGCTCTGTTGTTGTTGTGTGCCCTTGAGTCGGACCGGACTCATAGCGACCCATCCCTGGGTTTCCGAGGCAGTATCATTATGGAAGTAGATTGCCCAACCTTCTGAGGAGTGGCTGGTGGGTTTGAACCGCCAGCCTTCTGGTTAGCAGTCAAGTGCCTTAGGCACTACGCAACCAGAGCTCCCAGCCGTGCTCTATGTCCAAATAAAGAGACAAAGTCACACTTCTACCTAATGTGGCACAACAATCTGTGTCCAACCAAAAGCCACTCACCTGTTTCTGGGAGAGGATGCGAAATCCTTGGGTACTGTTGTCTCTTTTCCCAGAGGAATCTCCTGTTCTTCTCCTTCCTTACCTTGAGCGTGTGGGTAAGGCTGAGATCCACTCGATGGCAGTGGGCTTAGTGCTGTTTGGTTAGGTAATAGGGTCATATGCTGGGAGGTCATTTCCCGGTTCAGAAGCAATGCAGCATGGGAAACCATAATGGTGATTCCATTTAGGGCCATTTGGCTGACCCACGATAAGCTCCTCAAGATCTGTAATTTAGTTACATCTTTTGCCCTAAAATGTAATATTCACAGGTTCCAGGGATTTGAAACAGCTCTCTTAGGCGGGACCATCTTTGGCCTACCATAGGATCTGACTCCTTTTGAGAGGCAGTAGAAAGCAAGTGTTACAGCGTGTGGAATCCTAAGGCACATTGCTTTAATTTGAGATATGGCTCAGCTACTCTTTTGCTGTGTAAACTTGGGGAAAATTAATTAACTACTTAGTGGTTTCTTTCCTTTTCTGGAAAATGGGGTGATAATAGGAAATTTATCATAGGATTCGGATGAGGATTAAATGGGTTAATAAATGCAAGGTACAGTAGGAGCTCTGGTGGTGTAGTGCCTAAGGCATTTGACTGCTGACCAGAAGGCTGGTGGTTCAAACCCACCAGCCACTCCTCGGAAGGAACGTTGGGCAATCTACTTCCATAGAGATACTGCCTCAGAAACCCAAGAAGGGGTTGCTATGAGTCGAATTGACTAGACAGCAATGAGGTTGGTTTTATAGTATAGCAGCTGGCATATAATAGGCACACAGTAAATGTTAAAAGCACAAGTAATCTGAACGGTTTGCATGACCTTGCAAAGCTGTGGAGGCCCACGCTTGGTGGTGAGCCCGTTTGAGGTGCTTTGCTCGTCCTCATGAACATTCATGAGTTATTTGCTTCTATATCACATGAAGAAACCTGGGTAAGACACACAGGAAGGCATAGTTGTGGTTCAAGTGGGCGAGCCAGTGGTAGAGCAAGTTCTCAATGTGTATTTTTTTAAATATTGTTTTGACTTTGGAATGTTTAACAATTGAAAAAACAAATAAAGGAAATTGAAGAGATGAAATTTCACAAAGAGAAGATCATCTATATTTGTCTCAAATACATAGCTAATACAATCCCCCAAGGCTAAAATGTAGTGTGATAGTGTCATCTGTTCCCATGACTCGTGAATCTATGCTGCTGGCTTTGGTGTGTGATGGTTTTTGTCCTTTGAATTGACTCCAGTTTTTACATGGCCTATTCTTTTCTCAGCAGTCTTCTGTTTACATTTCAATGTATGTGTTTGTTTTTTTAACACTGATCTGTCTTATTAAGACTTAGTGGCTTGATCCTTTGCTGATAAGAACAATTCCAACTGAGAAAAATGTACTTCACTTGAAATACAGTTGTTAAGAAGCGTCTTATTAAACTGCCATAAAGAATCGTGACATATGAGGGCCGGGGCCAGATTCTTCTTTCTACCCAGTAAGGGTCGCCATGCTGCTCTTACTGCTCCATTTGTTGTGTGTTTGTTTCTCACCCTGGAAACTATAAGTTTCAACCTTTGTTGCAGTCCTGTGATTTATGTGTATTGCATTGAATTACTAGATAACTCGTGCAGCTCAGTGATGGCTGTTTAAACAGTTCACGTGGACAAATCACTCAGATATATCAACATCTGCCTTAAAATACTGTTCTCACCTTACTTGTGTGCAGAGCTTCAAATTTTTCAAAAAGTATTTTTAAGTATTATTTTATTTAACCATTACAGTAGTCCTTGGAAATAGGTGTGTCAAAGCTAATTTCATGGATATTCCTGTGTTTTGGTTGTGTACCTACGTGTCTCTTCCATTTGAGTAAAAGGCAGGAATCATGTCTTTGTCATCCATCGATTTCTCAAAAATAGTTTTTCAGTGTAGAAATAAGTGTATGTTGTTGTTTTACGTGCCCGTAAGTCGGTTCTGACTCTGTGTAGGATAGAGTGAAACACAGCCTGGGCCTGCACTGTCCTCACCATCATTGCTGTGTTTGAGCCCACTGTTGCAGCCACTCTGTCGGTTCACGTCATTGAGGGTCTTCCTCAATTTCTTCATCTTGAAGTTGTATTAACTGGTCTTCCTTGTAGGTGTATAGATATTATCCTATCATTTGACAGCATTGTACTTCAGGATAGATCTTGAAATGTTCTTTATGATGGGGAATGCTATGCCATTCCTTATCAATTTGTTCTCAGCATAGTAGACCATGTGACTGCCCCATTTCAAATGGCCAATACCAATCAATTCCAACTCACTAGTGCCTAGGATGTCAGTCTTTATGCGTCTCTTTCATTATTGAAAACTTCCAATTTCCCTGTTCATATTTTGTACGTTCTATGTCCTCGTTATTATCAGATGCTAGCAGCTCCTCTCATTTTAGTCATCCCACATCACAACATGAAGGTCTCAGAAACTTTATTCCATCCACATCGTTAAGGTCAACTCTAATTTGAGGAGGTAGCTTGTCCCCAGTCATATTTTGAACTCCTTCCAGCCTGAGGAGGTCATCTTCTGGGACTTTACCAGACAGTGTTTTGCTGCTATTCATGAAGTTTTCACCTACCATTTTTTTTTTTAATCAGTAGATTTCCAGGTTCTTTTCTTCGAGTCTGTCTTAGTCTGGGAGCTCCACGGAAACCTGCCCACTGTAGGTGATCCTGGTCGTATTTGACATGCCTGTGGTATGGCTTCCAGCATCACAGTGACACACCAGCCACCACGGTATGACAGGCTGACAGATGAGTGGTGGAATAAGTGTATAGTTGGAGGGAAAGATAAGGAAACTCACTAAACTATATTTATTGATTTTCCTAAGTTTATAAGGAGCTCTGGTAGCACAGTGCCTAAGGCATCTGCCTGCCAACCAGAAGATTGGTGGTTTAAACCCACCAGCCACTCAACAGAAGCAAGACTGAGCATTCTACTTCCATAAAGATTTACTGCCTTGGAAACCCAGTGGGGGTCACTATGAGTCAGAACTGACTCGACGGCAGTTGAGTTTTTTAAGGTATGAGGCAATTAAATGAACCAGAACTAGAATCCTGCCCTGAACTTCTAATGCAGTGTTCCCTTCAGAGTAACACTGATTCCTGTTCTCTGCTTTAAATATGACATCAGTTTACAGTTATTCACATCTTTTGAGCCAAATAGAATAATTAAATTCCCAGACCATATGATTTAGCACTTTTGCTCATCACAAAAATCCAAGCAAAAGTTTCAAACCTTGAAAGTCTCAGAAACACGTTATGAGAAATCCATGCTTATTGTGTTTATCATTAAGTTTTTACTGATAAGCGTTCTTCCTGTTCCTTCATCAGTGGGTGGTCATGTTCCAGTGAGTATTAAGTGACCTACATTGTTCTTTTCAATCAGGAAGGTTTTCTTACTCCATTTTTTCTCCTTGATGTCCTCATAATAGATCTAAAAAGGAAATCAACATTTATTTTCAGTACCTGTTTGTTTTTTTTTTTAAACTTAGTGTACTGAAAACTCAGCAAGTCCATGTTCAAACTTGACCTTACCATCCTTGTTCTTCTTTGGCAGTTATGTCGTGCACATGGGGACCCACACTTGAAAACCAGGACTCATGCTTCTCTTTGCCATCCCTGTCACATTCTGTCAATTCACAAACACAGGTGGTCACGGCTCCTGTGTATTTACAAATGCATCCCCACTGCCTTATATAATTTTCTCCTCAAACTAATTGTCCCAACAAAAGTTCAATAGATGTTTCAAAAATGCACAGTAAACTTATGCAGCCTGGGGATATAAGATATTCTGTAATCTAGTGCCCTGGAGCTCTGGTAGCATAGTGCCTAAGGCACTTGACTGCTCACCAGAAGGCTGGTGGTTCAAACCCACCAGCCACTCCTCGGAAGGAAGGTTGGGCAATCCTACTTCCGTAGTGATACTGCCTCGGAAACCCAAGGAGGGGTCGCTATGAGTCGGGGCCGACTTGACGGCAAACAACAACAACAACAACAGTGCCCTGGATGCGTCATCAGAACCAGCCTCATTTCTGCCTCTATTTAAATACCCACAACACTAAACTTTTTGTTGTTCCACACTCACCCCATGCTCTTCTTCACTCCATGTCTTCTCATGCTGTGGCCCTTGTCTGGGAATTCCACAACCTCCCCCCATTTGGTTACTTTTCCCCTTAAGACTCAACTCAAATGCCATTTCCAAGACATGTACCTGACCCATTTCTCCCCATACATTTATCCTGGCTACCACTATTGAGTTCCTTTATCCAAACATTCATTCATTTAAATATTTCTTGCACACCTAGCATGGGGCAGATGCTATTCTAGATGCTTGGGATACATCAGTGAACAAAAGAGTCCTGCCCTTGTAGTTCTTACATTTTGGCAGGAGAGACAAACAATGAAAAGAAAACTATGTGGGATATTAGAAAGTGATAATGTGCCCTGGAAAAATGAATGAGTAGAGAAGCGTGAGGAGCACTAGGAGTAGATGGGTAGGAGCTAGGAAACAACGATAGTAAATGCAGTGGCCAGTATGAGCCTCGTTGAGAAAGTGGCTTCTTAAGCAAAGACTTGAAAGAGGTGAAGGACTTGTCCATGCAGATAGCTGGAAAAAGAGCACTATTCCAGGCAGGGGCCTTGGCCCGGGTAAAACCCCCAAGTGGAAGCAGTTGTCCAAAGGTAGACAGCAAGGAGACCACTCTTCAGAGGTCAGAGAGAGAATGAGCATCAAGCACGGAGGCTGCCGAAGCCATTGCCAAGGCTGTGGCTTCTACTCTGAGTGTGATGGGAAGTGTTGGAAGGCTTTGCGCAGAAAAGCAGCAGGATCTGGTTTGATGGGCTATTGGTATTGAGACTGGGCTGTAGCTAGTGGCAGGGAAGCCACTTAAGAGACGATGGCAGTGATCCAGATGAAAGATGCTGTTGGTGGGGACGAGGTGTTGACTGGGAAAGGTGAAGTGTGGTCAGAGTTTGGGATATATTTTGATGTTTGAGAAACAGGGTTGACTGATGGTTTGGATGTGAAATATACTTTGGATGGGTTGGTATTTGAGAAAGAGAGGAATCAAGGATGTGGTAGTTAAGTTTGTGTGTCAACTTGGCAAGGTCTGGTTGAGTGGCTGGGCAGCTGGATGTGGTATTCCCCATGATGAGACTGGTAATCAACTCTATGGTGGAATCTACTGTGAGCAGCTGAGTAGCTTCCTTAGGGATGTGGTCTGCTTCCTGTATTGAAGCAGAAGTCTTAGGGAATGGTCTCTAGCATATGGCACACTTGAACTCTGCATGAAGCCATGTCATTGTTCAGCAGCCTGCCGACCTTGAGATTTTAAATGGATTTGAATTAATATCCTGCCATGTGGTTTGGTAACATTGGCCCTGTGCCATTTCATTTGTCGACCTTGGGCTTGTTAGCCTCAGCAGCCAGTAGCTTCCTGAGTGAAGAGATGCGTCTAGCTTCAGTGGGCTGGGACCAAGAGGCAGAGCTGAAGCCCAAGGTCGAGGGGCTTTCACCCAGCCCCTAGAGCTTGACACTTTCAGTTTGGGCTTAAAACCTCCCAAACTGTAAGAGAGTAAACTCCTGTTTGATAAGGCCATCCCATTTGTGGTGTATTTCTGTCACCTAGGTAACCAGAACAAAGGATGACTCTAGAAACCTGTCTTTCTCATTAACACTGTGCATCTAACTGTCATTCAGTACTGTCAGCTCTGCTCTGAGCTGTCACTCCTGTCTGCCTGTCCTTGTTTACCCCTTGTTGTTTCTCAGCGGCATTGCTGCATAGCTTCCTAGTGGGCATTCTTGGCTTGAGTCAGTTCTGTGTGGTGGTAAAGATCGTTCTGAAATGTGTATCCTGGTATATCATTCTTGACGTAAATTCTTCAGGGTGTCCCCAGTCACCTGAGTTAAAGTCTGAAGTCCTTAGGATGGCGTGCAATACCCCTCTTCAACCTCGGCATCCTTACTTTGAGAGACTTGCCTTCCGTCCTTTCCACCTGACGTTTATCATCTATACTTGCGGCGTTTCCTAAAGGGTTGACCTCCCTCCAAGGGTATGTACTATTCCTTCTGTCTAGAATGTCCTTTCCTTCCTGTCGGCTTAGGGGATTACCAGCCCAATGGGGTGTCCCCTTGTCTTGTGAGAGCCTTCTTTGACTTTACTATTCCACCTTAAAACCAGTTGCCATTGAGTCTATTTGAACTTGTGTGACCCCGTGGGTGTCAGAGTGGAAGTGCTCTCTGTAGGCTTTTTCATGGCTGACTTTTCAGTTGTTCTCCAGCCTTTCTTCCAGGGCACCTGGAGGTGAACTTGAACCACCAGACTTTTGATTAGCAGCTGATTGCATTCCCAGCTTACACCCCCTCCCATCCAGCTTGGTGGTTTTCTTCCTTTTCTCACAGAACCCATGTATGTTTGTTAACACTCCACTGTTTGTCCTGTTTGTGGTCTGTCTCTGACCCCACCACGTGTATCTCAGGGCAGGAGCAGAAGTTGGGTCTTACTATTACCTAGCACAGGGCTAACATGTACAGAGTGGACCTTTAGGCAGAAATGGGTACAATCCATGCGAGGCAGTGACAGTGTTATGCAGGTAAGAACAACAGAAGAGTATGCATGCTGACCAGGAGGGGCCCAGCATCCACTGGGAAGGTTCAGGAGTAAGTGTAGTTTTTGTGGGAGGAATGAGGACCACAGGAGAGGGAGAATGGGGGCATGTGGTGTGTTGGGCCCAATCAGAGAGACACTCAGGAGTTTACCTTTTTGGTCTGAGTTTATGAAGAGCTTGTCAGGTACTCTTTTGTTTTCTTTTAATACAAATCTGAAACAAGTCATTGTCCTTGGTTGAAATGCACTCTGCTCCCATCCTCTAACACTGTCACATCTCACTGAATGGCAGCCTGTACAAAAGACATTCTGTCAAAGTGCACAGTGCGTCCTGCACCCTTCTGGGGGGAGCATGGGAAGCAGGGGTGCAGAGTCACCCTTTGAAAATTTATTTCTACAGCTGAATAGTTGGGATAAGAAAAGAAGTTGCAGTCAGCTGAATCAAGGGATGTTGGGCTCCTCTTAGGCCAGTAGGCTGTCTGCGTCTTGAGGGGTTCAAACAACTAGTAGGAGCCCACTGTTTACACAAGTCAGTGAAAATAAAACAGAGTGGGTGCTCATGACACCTGTCCCAGCTGCAGGCTAAGCATTGATGAAGGGGATCACAGTGCAGGTCAAGAACTGGGCTTTCTTTCATGTCTGAATGGGATCATGCTGCATATTCAGAACTGGGCTGTCTTTGATGTTTGAATGGGATCACATTGCAGATCCAGAACTGAGTTCTGTCTGTTTTTTGGCACAGTGAGTGTTAGCTTACTGATCTGCTTCTGATATTTAGAAAAAAGTTTCAAGAAAGCCAGGAATTCATTCAGTTAATTAATTAAAGCATAATTCAGATATACTTCTTCCCTGCAAGAAGGAGATGGAAGTAATGATAGTTGACAATTAAGGACACTTGGTTTACATTTCAGAAAGATTTCAGTGCAGTGCTTAGGTTGAAATTACAGCATGATGGTTAAAGCATAACTCAGAATTAGACACTTAGGTGAGCACTCCAATGTTTACTTCTAGTAGTCCTAAAAAGGACTACTCTTTTGACTTTGATGGTGAAAGAAGGAAAACAGAAGGTGTAATGGGCTCCCAGGTTTGAGGGAAGGTTTGTGTTGTGTTGTTGATGCTTTGGAAACCTAAGCTTGTTAGAAATACATTGTAAGGGGCTGAAGGGAGCTTGAGGACATGAGACTTTGAGGTGGAATAACCTAGGGAGCTAGGCAAAGAAGGACGCAAGGACAAAGGAGAGCCACCTGAGTTAGGAGGGAAGCCAGAGCAGGTAAAGGTTCAGAAATGTTGAAGTGCTGGAGAGTGTCATAGAGGAAAAAAGGGCAAGTCTGTTTAACATTCGAAACCAAGAGTTTATTACAGTGAGTGAGCATTTTGCATGATGGGGAAACAGAGCCAAGGAGCTCTTGCCAAAGTGCTCCCAGGAGCTGCAGAGTCACAAAGGTGATAACTGTAAGTCCGGGGGTACAGCTGGGTGTTTCTGATTGGTTAGTGTTCCTAAAGTTGTAGGTGCCAGGGTCTTGGTTGACCACCTCTGCAGGGGTTGCCTCCTTTGTCCAGATGGCTCCAGGTGACTGGACTTCGGCTGACGCTGAAACCTCACGTGTCCTGGCATCTAGACGTCTGCAGCCTGTGCTACATGAGCTGCTGTGGCATGCTGATGGGGAGTTCTGTCCAAGTATGAACGTAAAACATTGGGTGAAGGAACAGAATGGTTACAAGCAAAAATTCTCAAGGAGAGAAAAGGTTTCTATATAGAGAAGTTATAACTGTCTTTATATCACATCTGCTTGTTCTAATCCTAGTGGGGCTAGTTGGAAGAAAGATTTGGAAGATTACAAGTACAGTTGAGGGGTATTTGCTTAGAGTTGGCTTAGCCAGTAAAGTCACATACTTAACACAATGTTTAACACCTGTACCAGCTGAATAGTCTTCTCTTACCATTGGCTAATTCTAACCACAATTTCGTCTATAGGTAGAGAAGGGTGGGTAAAACCACATGCTTCTGTAGAAACTGCTGGTATTGGTTGGAGCTACAGTAGAAAATTTGACAGAAGTGACCATCTGTGTCATAAGACAGAAAAGTAGAAAGCAAAGTGACTTAGGAGAAGGAGGAAGTTGGTCTAGACCTTAGCTGGAATTGCAGTCATATCAAGAGCCACAGTTTTGGAATGTTTTTCTCAAGAGAAAAATGAAGAATCTCAGATACAAGAGGCCAAGTCATGTGTCAGGGAGATGATGAAGCATCTCGATGTTTAGGAGTCATGGGGCAGTCTTCGTCCAGCTATTGTGAGATCAGGCTAGGTGCTCACCTCAGGTAGAAGGAAGGAATTTGCATGATAGTGCATTTTCTCTGACTATTAGAAATACTAGTGAAGGAATTGGGTGCTTGGGTTTATCTAGTGTTGGGAATCAGCAAGGGGTCCTGTGACTAGCAAAGGGCTCACTGTAATGATGTCCAAACTGCCTAGAGAGGCAAAGTTGCTTCAAATGACCGAGAAACCAGGCAGACGGGGACCAAAGTGGATAACTGAGGGCAAAGGTCAGACTCAATAGGAATGCAAGGATGAATGAAGTAGAAGAGTGGGAATGTGCGGTCAGAGAAAGGGCATTTGTCGTGGGAGGGAGAGAGCTATGTTCCTACTTATTCATGGTTATGGGAGTGTGTCCTCCAACCAGAGACACACATAGCTGCAGGCCAGTGAACTGGATTTCACCTCATTCAGCAGGTGATCTTGAAGAAGTGATAAAGCACAGCAGTTTTAATGTGCTGTCATAGCTCTATCACTAGGATGCCGGTGGTCTGTCAACTACACAGTACTTCTGAGATAGCTGTGAGAATATAACAAGGACATACCATTTTGAATGGGGAAATATTGTATGTGCAGGCTGAGTTGAGACGACAGTAAAATAGACTTGTGATTTGTGGCTATTCCAACTATAAGTGCTTATTATGTTGGAAAAAGGAGGTTTTAATTTTATTTATTTTTTAAATATATAAAGTGCAGGTTTTTGTTGTCAATTTCTTTGGGGACAACATGGTAAGGTAGTTCATTCTCTCTAGGAAATGCTCTTTCTTAGGTCTCTCCATCCTGGTTTGAGGGCTGTGACTCTGAACCCCACCTGGTGGATGTGTGAGCCTCTCCACTACCCTCCCAGATCTTGTATTAAGAGGTGTGAACATTTGAAAGCAGATTTTAACCCTATCCCTGATGCCCAGATTAGCTAGTGGAGCTAATCTAAGAGTGAGCACACATTGTTTTACAGATTGCTTTTACTTGAACTCTTCTAAATGGAATGTTACAATAATCACTCTTTGGGAGCATTCAGAGGAGTGACAGTGATAGTCAGACCTAGCTAGGCAACCTTCAGAAGTAAACTTGCTTTCCCTCAGGGCTGGTTTGGAGAGTTACAATGAACTTTCAGTACAAGGACTATCAGATGCTGGGCAGTCTGTTTGGTTAATAAGTCACTGAAACCTGCTTAGCTCGCAACTGCAACCTACACCCTCACACTTCCACACACCTTCCTTCCTCTCTGGTTCACACTGTAATGGCTGAAGTGCCAGACATTGTCAACCGATAAGATAAGACACACATGGACCACTGCCATAAGCCTAGGGTGCCTGCTGGGCCGCTGACGCACACAGTCCTCCCCTGATGTCACCCAGCTGATAAGTAGCACTTTGGCTCCTTGCCCACATTTTGTGTCAGATGGGGAAATGGCTTTGTCTGAAAAAGCAGCTCTCTGGAGGTACTTTTTTTTTCTTCTTCTTCAAAAATAAGGTCTTACTGCTTTTCTTGACTGTAGGCCAGATTCCTGTCTGTTTAAGCAATTTCGTATTATTTCTCAATTGCTTGGCAGACATAAATGTTTGTTAGCAAAAATATGTTTAATTCATTATGCATGATGTTCTGTGATATGTGTGTTGCCACTTACAAGGCTTCACTTTTTTTTTTTTTTAAGTGAGAAAATAAGTGTGAATGAATTTGAAGAGGGGGTGCTTTCACAGGCCCCATGTACAGACCGTACCTGTGCCCTTCCTACCATCCTGTACGCCTTTGCTCAGGAGACTGAACCTTGGCTGGGCTGCTTATGTTCCCATTGTGATTGGCATCTATAGTGAGTGATGAAGGGATGTGAGACCCGTGAGATGGGCGTGTTCAAGTCTGGTGGTAATCTACTGATGCATATGCCACATATGTTCTTTCTACTGATTGATAAAAAAAAAAAAAAAATCCAGACATCAGAACATGGTTCAGAGCCAAACTCTCATTGTCATGAGAAAGTCTGAGCAGTGTGCCATCCTATAAAGAGCTGGATGATTTTAGCGTCTCCCAACGAAACCCTAAGGAATGAAGATGACTGTACCCCATTAATTTTATGGCCGCCCCACTGAAAAGAGGGGCTTGGAGTGTCTGCATCAGAATAAAAGATCTGGATTCCTGGACAGCCAGCCAGCTGTCTAGTCAATTCAGAGCCATGGTAACCCTCTGCCTACAGAGCAGAACTGCTCCACAGGGGCTTCAAGAATATGACCTTTTGGAAGCAGATCACCAGGCTTATCTTGTGAGGTGCCATTTGGGTGGGTTTGAACTGCTAGCCTTTCAGTTAGTGGTAGAGTGTGTAACCATTGGTGCCACCTACCCAGGGGCTCGTCTGGACAGCCTAGTCCATCATGTATCAAGGTTGATTGTTCATTCGTTAGGAGATCAGCTCAGGTTACTGGGATTCAGTAGGTATGTTCCCATTTGCCTGTCCATACCTGATCTTGCCTGTCTACCTATGTACATTCCCTTAGATCATTGTTTGCTGTTACTGATAATGCGGTGTAGTGTATGAAATAGTATTTACCCTTACAGTCTCCGCATCTCTGTGTCTTCCTTTTCATTTGTAATATAGTGCTAATCACACACGTGTGCTATATAGCTTTTCCCTTCACCCATGTCAAACCTAGGAGCTCTGGTGGTGTAGTGCCTAAGGCACTTGATTGCTAACCAGAAGGCTAGTGGTTCAAACCCACCAGCCACTCCTTGGAAGGAAGGTTGGGCAATCTACTTCCGTAGTGATACTGCCTCGGAAACCCAAGAAGGGGTTGCGATGAGTTGGATCTGACCCCACAGTAGTGGGTTTATTTTTTGGTTTGGTGTATCAAACCTGTCTCGATTATCTATCTGTTTTCCCTCCCTTCCCTGCTCCTCCCCTCCCTGGTAACCAACAAAGACCATGTCCTTCCCTGTATAAACCTTTCCTTGACTTTCTGTAATAATGGACTCATACAGTATTTGCCCTTCTGTGATTGACTTATTTCACTCAGTATAACATCCTCCAAGTTCATCCACATTACAAGGTGATTTGCTGATTCTTCACTGTGTCCCAAATGCTGTGTTTGCATTCTCATTTTTTTAAGGAATTTTATTGCACACTTTATTTCTTCTGTTGCCCAGTAGTTCTTGAGCAGTGTGTTACTCAGTTTCCCATGTATTTGATTTTCTTCCCTGATCCTGCTATTGCTGATTTCTAATTTCATAGCATTGTGCTCTGAGAAGATGCTTGGTAGAATTTTGATGTTTTCAAACTTATTGAGGCTTGATTTGTGGCCTAACATATGGTCTATTATGGAGAATGGTCTGTGTGCACACTAGAAAAGAATGTGTACTGTTTTTCTCTCGGCTGAGGTGCTCTGTATGTGTCTATGAAGTCAAGTTGGTTGACTGTGTTGTTGAGGTCTTCTGTAGCTTTGTTGAGTTTTTTTCTAGGGTTCTGCCCTTCATTGAAAGCAGTGCATTAAAGTCTCCTGTTGTAGGATTGTCTGTTTCTCCCTTCAATTCAGTTAATGTTTCTTGATTGTTGTTGTTGTTGTTGTTTGCTGTCGAGTCGGCCCCGACTCATAGCGACCCCTCCTTGGGTTTCCGAGGCAGTATCACTACGGAAGTAGGATTGCCCAACCTTCCTTCCGAGGAGTGGCTGGTGGGTTTGAACCGCCAGCCGTCTGGTTAGCAGGCAAGTGTCTTAGCCACTATGCTACCAGAGCTCCCTTGATTAGGTGCATAGATATTTACTATGGTCATGTCCTCTTGGTCTGTTGACCTTTTTATCATCATATAATGCCCTTCCTGGGAGCTCTGGTGGTGTAGTGCATAAGGCATTTGACTGCTAACCAGAAGGCTGGCGTTTCAAACCCACCAGCCACTCCTTGGAAGGAAGGTTGGGCAATCTACTTCTGTAGAGATACTGCCTCGGAAACCCAAGGAGGGATCACTATTGAGTTGGGACTGCCTGAACGGCAGTGAGTTTGTTTTGATTTTTTAATGCCCTTTCTTGTCCCATATGCTGAAGTCTATTTTATCAGAAATTACTGTTGCTGCTGCTGCTGCTTCTTTGGTTGCTATTAGCTTGATATATGTTTTTTGCATCCCTTGGGTTTTAATTTATTTTTATCTTTGTGTCTAAGGTGAGTCTCTTGGAGGCAGCATATTGATGGGTCTTTGGTTTCTTATCCAATCTGTCACTCTTTTTCTCTTGACTGATGCATTTAATCCATTCACATCTCATGTAATTAATGATAGGTATGAATTTACTGCTCTCATTCTTTTTCTTTTTTCTTTTCTTTTCTTTTTTTTTTTTTTTGTGGTGCTGATGGAGCTCTGGTGGTGTAGTGCCTGAGGCATTTGACTGCTAATCAGAAGGCTGGTGGTTCAAAGTCACCAGCCACTCCTCAGAAGGAAGGTTGGGCAATCTACTTCTGTAGTGATACCACCTCAGGAACCCAAGGAGGGGTCGCTATGAGTTGGATGTGACTCAACAGCAGTGGGTTTGGTTTTGGTTTTGGTGGTTTGTTTGTTCCAAATATATATATATATTTTGTGTGCTGAGTTAATTTTGTTAAGTTTTCTTCCCCTTTTCTTTATGATTGTTGCTTTCATGTTTACTAAGTCCCTGTGATTTTCTCCTTTCTTAGTTTGGTTAGAACCAGAACCAAAAACCAAACTCACTGCCATCGAGTTGTATCTGACTCATAGTGATCCTTCCTTGGGTTTCTGAGGTGGTATCACTATGGAAGTAGATTGCCCAACTTTCCTTCTGAGGAGTGGCTGTGGGTTTGAACCGCCAGCCTTCTGGTTGGCAGTCAAATGCCTTAGGCACTGTGCCATAATTTTCTTTGTGGTTACCCTGTAGTAAATTCTTATCTCCCTAAGTAAAAAACAGTCTGTTCTATACTGACACTGTCTTGATTTCCTTTCCATATGGAAGTTTTGTAATCATACCGTTTATTCCTTCTACTTGTTTCGTAGTTTGCATCCCTTACAGATTTACTCTCCGTTCTCTATTTACCACTTTTTAAGGTCATTTTAGATTTGGGAATTCTTTTCCTGGGTTGGTTTCTTGGTGGTGTTGCCCATGTTTTAATCTTAGATCGCTGTCTAACTTTGTTGGCTTTCTGTTGGAAGGATTCCCTTAGTATTTCTTATTGGTTTGTCTGACATTTACAAATTCTCTCAATTCCTGTTTGTCCAGGAATGTCCTAATTTTCCCATCATATCTGAGGGACAGTTTGCTGGATATATAATTCTTGGTTGGCAATTTTTTTCCTTCAAGATTTTGTACATGTTATCCCATTGCCTTCTTGCCTGCATGGTTTCTGCTGAGAAATCAGAGCTTAGTCTTATTGGTTGCCCTTTGTACATAACATTCTATTTTTCCTGTGCCACTCTCAAGATTCTTCCTTTGTCTTTGGTTTTAGAAAGTTTAATTATGATATGTCTTTATGACTTTATCTCAGGGTCTATCTTGTATGGGGTTTGTTGAGATTCTTGGATGGATATCTTTTTGTCTTTTATTATATTGGGGAAGTTTTCTTCTAGCAAGTCTTCAAATTTTTTTTTTCTGTTTTTTTTCTTTTTTTCCTCCTCTTGTTCTAGAATTCCAATTAGGTGTACATTATGTCTTTTGATATCTCATGTAACTCTTAGGTTTAACTTTTTTTCTTCATTCTCTTGTCTGATTTTTCCTCATACAAGCTGGTATTGAGGAATTTGTCTTCTAGCTGTAATATGCATCCTTCAGCCAGTTTAACTCCACTCTTTTGTCCATCCAATGTGTTATCTCCATAATTTTAGTGTTCATCTTCTGGATCTCTAATTACTGTTTTTGTATGATTTCTAATTATCTATTTATTTTGTCATTTTGTTCTTGTGTGATTTCCAAAATTCTTCAAGGGTATTGTCTGTCTTTTCTTTGCTTCTGTTTACAGTTACCTTGAGCTCTTGGAAAGTGTGTGTGTGTGTGTGTATACATATATATATATATAT
>NW_006922109.1:1210801-1216401 GCF_000298275.1 Orycteropus afer afer | reverse complement strand
CCCCAGCTATCTCTGGATGGGTGGAGTAACTGGTGGGAATGTGGATGTGAATCTCTGTCAACGTGAAGAGGAGCTGCAGTTGGGATGAGCAGGCGTTGTTCACTATTTGTCATTGATCCTGCAGTGTGGGAGCTGATAGTGGTGCTTGTCTGTTGGGTGAGGTGGTCAGTGCAGTAGGTGTGGCTGAGTAGTGGACTGTTAATGTCCTCTGCTTATTGGATGGAGCAAGAAGAAAAAAAGAAAAGAGGGAAAAAAATGAGAAAAAGAAGAGAAGGAAGAGGAAAAAAGTAAAAATAAAAGATAAAAAAATAGAAAAAAAGAAAAAGGGGGTGGTCAAACTGAAAGATTGGCAAAAATGTAAGAAGATGAAGAGGAAGAGGGAGAAATGAGCAGGTCAAAGGGGAATAAGTGGGAAGTAGAAAAATAAGGGGGAATAAGGAAACCGAGGAGGAGGGAGTGTTGGAGGTATGGTCAGCTGGCAGCCCTGGACCAGGGGAGAAGTGGGAAGGAGGGAAGGAGAGAAACAAGGGGAATAAGGAAACAGAGGAGAAAGGACTGTTGTTGGTATGGTCAACTGGCAGCCCTGGGCCAGGTGAGTGTAGCAGAAACCACACTCGGCAGGAGAGCGCCTGTGGAGGTGAGGGGAGCCTAGCGCGAGTGGGCTCCTCCAGTGGAAATAGCTGCAGGTGTTTGTTGTTCTCAGTGTGGGACGGATCAGCCAGCGACCCATGTGGAGGGAGGGACAGCCGCAGCCTCCGGGTCAGTCTGTTTGGAGTGGGTTCCTTGGCCTCTGTCTTGCTGTTGGTGGGGCCAGTTTTCGTCCCTCTTGGCAGGGAAGCTGGACTTTTTGGAGCGGAGAGTGTGGCTTACGGGTTCGATTCACTGCTGTGGGTCTGGCCACCTTCTGGGCACACGCAGCCTTCCTCTGGCACCTGCCCAGACTCCAGGGAGATGCCCCCCGATACTCTAGTCTCTAATCACCCCAACACAGGCCTCTCGGGCTACAGAGGTAGGAGGTGCCTGGTGCGAGTGAGCCACCCCCCCCTCCAGAGGAAGATGCTGAGTTGTGACTCTTGCTTCAGTGGGAAAAAGTTCTCAGGTCCTTGGGCACCGGTGGGCATTTCAGACCAGACTCGGCACTGGAGGTGGAGGTGGCCAGGGGTCGGGGTTGGTGTGTGTGGGGCATCTCTAGTCTCTGAGCCCAGGGCTGTGGAAAGAGTGCTAACCTGTATGGGCAGGGACAGTGAGCCTTAGATCAGAGAGTGGGCCCCTCCTCCATGGTTCCCTGGCATGAACGTGGCTCCCTTCTGGGTTCACACAACTGTTTGTCCTGGTCTTGCCCAGATTCAGTTGAGCAAGAGATTGTCTGGAGCCCAGTGTCTTCAGCGGCCCCAACACAGGCCTTTCCCGGCACAACCAGGCTTGTGCAGGGCCAGACTCACAGGATTCCCTTTTCGCTGCCTCCACTCTCCCTCCCCACTAGAGTCTTCAAGTGTCGTTTTTGAGTGATGTTATTTTACCAGTTACCTTTTTATAACAACATAGCATTATGCGTTTTGTTGATTGCTGTATAAACTAATGTTTAATATTTTTATCTATTGTCATAGTTGATGTTTACTGAGCACTATTTTAAGTAAGCTTCATGTATTTTTCTTATTGAATCCTTGAAATAATCCCATGAGGTGTAGGTACTATTGCTATCCCCCTTACTCAGAGAAGGAGTTGATGCCAGGGAGCTGAAATAACTCAGGAAGTGGACGAGCTGAGAGAACCTGGCTTTACCCACTGCAATTTTATGCTATAAATGAAGTGGCAGTATAGGGTGCAGAGTAATAATGACCTCTTTCTTTAGCCACAGGGACATCTGGTGGCATAGTGCCTAAGGCATTTGACTGCTAATCAGAAGGCTGGCGGTTCAAGCCCACCAGCCACTCTGCGGTACGAAGATTGGGCAATCTACTTCCATAAAGATCTACCGCTTTGGAAACCCAAAGGGGGTCACTATGAGTCGGAATCAACTCGATGGCAATGACTTTGGTTTGGTTTGGTTCTTCTTTAACCACCAACTCACTATCATCACATGATTATGAATTGGGGAAAGAAATGGAGTTTCACTGTTAACAGGTGACATCCATGAAACTTTGAAGGAAGCAGATGTACCACGCTTCTATTTAATCTTCCCCTGACACAGAGGTCAAGGCCCACGGTTCTGTCCTGTGTTACTTCTGTGCACTGAACTTTACATGAGCACTGTCATTTCTTGGTCACCATAGAGAACCTGTTGCACAAATTCTTAAGAATTATCATTGTTAATTGGCATTGTGTTTGCCCCAAATCGTGGCAATCCAGTGCACAGCAGAACAAAACAGAACCCTATGCTGCGTCTTCTGCGTGATGGCTACAGATTGGACCAGGTGATCTTCGGGCTTTTCCTTGGCTGATTTTCAGAAGAAGACCACCAGGCCATTCTTCCTAGTCTGTCTTTGTCTGGAAGCTCTGTTGCATTAGAGTAACATGCAAGCATCCCATGACAGATGGGTGAAGGCTGCTCATGAGGTGCATTGGCCGGGAATTGAACTTGGGTCTTCCACATGGAAGGTGAGAATTACACCATTGATCTACCACTGTCCCCTTAGGAAATAATTGTTTTTGTTGTTAGGTGCCTTCGAGTTGGCTCCAACTCATAGCAGCCCTGTGTAGAACAGAGCGAAACACTGCCTCACTCTGTACCATCTTCACAATCTTTGCTGTGATTGTGCCCATCATTGCAGCCACTGTGTCAATCCATCTTGTTGAGTCTTCCCCTTTGTTGCTGATCCTCTACTTTGCCAAGCCTGATATCCTTCTCCAGGGATGGGTCCCTTCTGCAACATGATCAAAGTACATGAGGTGGCGTCTGGCCATTATTGCTTCTAAAGAGCATTCTGACTGTACCTTTTCCAATACACATTTGTTCGTTCTTCTGACAGTCCATGGTATTTTAAGTGTTCTTCACCAACAGCACAATTTAGGAATTACCTGTTGTTACTGTTGGGGAGCAAGATGGTTGACAGCAGGGTAGCCAGTTAGGGGCTAGAGATACTGGGGGCCAGTGCAGAAAAACTTTTAAGATACTTGCTGCACAAGTTCAAACATTGTAGCCTGGCTGCTTATCATGAGAAATAAAAGTAACAGGCCAATCAACAGACTACTTAGGAAGGGGATTTTCTTATGGTGACCAGACACCAGAAGGAACATTGCCTGGTCGTGGGTCATCCTCACTTTCTCTGGCATGGCTGAGTCCATGGTTGTGGCTATTGTGCCAGTCCACTTCACTGAAGGTCTCCCTTGCCCTCACTAGCCCTCTGTTTCGTGTCTTCCTGCTGACATGTCTACAGCAAGCAAGTTGAAGAATGCCCTGTTGTGATCCGTAAGATTTTCACTGGCTGATTTCTGAAGTACACCAATAGGCCTCTGTTCCAATGGAAGCATTAAACCAGCTGTCCCTGAGAAGACTTAAAGTCATGGTGCCCCCATGTGTGTCAGAGTAGAACTGGGCTTCATAGAGTTTTCAGTGGCTGATTTTTTAGAAGTAGGTTGCCAGGCCCTTCTAGCAAGGTACCTCAGAGTGGACTGGAACTCCCAACCTTTTGGTCAGCATCTGAGTGCATTAATTTTTTGCACTACTTATTGAGAAAGTAATTTAAGCATTAGGACCTCTGTAACTGTACATTTGCATGTTTTAGAAAGTAGATCACTTTGAGAGTCCTTTTTCCCATTTATTATTTTTTACTTGATTCATGTTTATTTGGTTATTAGAAAGATTCATTCTGCTTTAAAAAATGTTAGAAGTAAGTAGAAGATTTTCTGGAAGGAGAGAATCTCACATATTTAGCATTTATCCAAACTTTTCTCGGCATTCCTGTTGCTTAAAACAAGTCATATTTGAAAGTCTGTCCTACTTATTTTTTTCCCAGAAAACAAAACTTTGGGTACTTTCAGAGTTTCTTTCTTTTCTTTGGTAGTGCTCACAGTGTTGGTGACAGGACACGGAACAGCAGGACATCAGTGTTGTGAGATTAGGAAGCAGCATTTCCTATAAAGCAGTCTTTCTTGGGGAAAAGTACATAAATAAATCGATTAAAACGTAAAAATAAGAAAAATGAGGATGAGTTTTAAGAAGAGGAAATGAGTGCTAGCTCTTCAGGAAAACAGGCTGGGTTCCCATAGTGTGGAGAGACCTGAGCAAACCGTCAGAACAGTGGCGCTCACTTCCCTCACGGCTGTGAGGACAAGCAGGACTGGAAGACTTGAAAACCAACAGGCAGCTTTGACTTTGTTATAAATGGAGGAAATGAAATCACAGGTGATGCCAGCTCCGTATTTTGTAGTTAACATTTGCCCGCGTCCAGCAGTAGGGTATGACAAGCAGTGTGAGCAGCCCCAAGGCAGTAGTGGGGCGGTTGGC
Source organism: Orycteropus afer afer (assembly GCF_000298275.1). Classification (NCBI taxonomy): domain Eukaryota; kingdom Metazoa; phylum Chordata; class Mammalia; order Tubulidentata; family Orycteropodidae; genus Orycteropus; species Orycteropus afer. The sequence goes on along the minus strand of NW_006922109.1, from coordinate 1,211,954 downwards.
GCATCGGGCCTGGGACTGGATCCTAGCCCCCAGCAAGGGGACGTCATGGGTTCTTAAAGGCACACAGAGAAATGGAGTTTCTCTGACGAAACCGTTCAGTTTAATTTCACAGACCATCCAGAAAGCACAGCTGTGAGGGGACGCGCTTTGAGTCGCGGCGGAGGGGTTCCCGCGCGGGCCGCCCTGGGCCGATCCCCGCGGCGTTCCGTAGGCTCCGCGTGCACAGAGGAGGCCTGAGGCAGCGGCGCCATCTTTGGGGCCAGGCCGCCCCTGGGGCCGTTCTGCTGTTGCTCGCCTGTCTGCCCGAGTTGACAGCAACACTTGAGGACACTGTGTGTGTGGGGGGGTGTAAATGTCGGGCCAGTTGGACCTCCAGAGAATAACCCACTTAGAATACAGTAACCGGCGAAAGCTGGAACCTGCGCGAGGAGGAAAACCTGCCAGAGAAGGAAAGTGCAAGCACCATCCACTAACCCAGAGCTGAGATCTCGCGCGAGCCGGTCGGGGCAGCCTCGCCGAGGTCGCCTCTCACGAGTTTCCAGTGTCAGGATTACCCACAAGTGAGGCCATTCTCCGCGTTTCTTTGAAGAAAACCGCTCTCGGCGCTGTCGTAAGACTGTGTGGCCCTCTGGGCGAGTGTGAGGTGACGGGTGGGGTCGATTCTACTGCAAAACACGGTGAAGTGAGGTGGTGTGTTTTCCTCCGGTTCCGCGGATACCGTGCTCGCTCCTTTTCTTTAATCTTGAAAACTTCTATGGAGGCGTAGCATGTGCAGTAAGAGCGCACATGTCCACTGTGCAGCTTGAGGAATGCTGGCGTCTACACGCATTGGGTAACCATCACCCAGAGCCGAGTGAAACGTTTCCGGCACCCCAGAACCCCGCCCTGTGCCGCTTCCCGGACAGGATCCACACACACACACACACACGAGCGTGCGCGCGCGCGCACACACAACACACACACGCAAACACAAAAGTACTCATTGTTTTGACTTTTGTCACTGCTGTTACTGTTGTCTGAACTTCATATAGGGGCTCAGGCAGTGCAGTGGTCAGAGGGCAGGGCTGCAAACCCAGAAGTTACCAGGCAGCTGCACAGCGGGATAAAAATACTATAGTCTGTTTCCATAAAGATTGTTGTTGTTGTTGTTGTT
>NW_006922109.1:1207605-1208786 GCF_000298275.1 Orycteropus afer afer | reverse complement strand
ATGCTGCCTGTTTAGTCTCCCATATTTGATTGGTCTAAGGAGTACATAGCTCATGGGTGTTTTCGTTTGTTTCATAGGTCATTCTATTATTTAGCTGAAAGATGACTTCTGGATGTGGCTTTGTTTCTTAGTTAAAAGGGTATCTTAGGGCGATCGTCTTGGGGGCTGCATTATTTATTCATGTAATTTAATAACTAATGAGTTTAATCTGTTTATATAATTGTGATTACTAACATTTTCACAGATTTCTACTTACTTTGTTTCTTCATTATTACTGTGATTTGGGTGAATATTTACAGAGCAAAGTGGTGTTCCATGCAGCGATTTGTACGTAGTTTGATTTGTGACATTGGTTGCGATCCTCACACTGTAACAGCACTCTTCCCTTTCCTCCCTGTGTTCACTGTTTCCATTCACCCTTCTTTCCTCTCCCCTCCTGGCGTCTGAGATTCATCTCTTTTGATCTCTTTTGTTGGTTGGTCTCATGAGTGCCTACGTCCCAGCTGTTACCACTCACCTTATAGTCCTAATATTTGGCAGGAAGTTGAGCCAAGGGGTGAGTTCAGTTCCAGGCCTAAGCGGAATCAGAGGAGCATAGTCTTGGAGTTCTACCAGTCTCTGTCAGACCAGTAAGGCTAATTAGGTTCTGATTTTCAGTTTTGTTCCACATTTTTCTCTGCATACTTGCTAGGAATCCTGCTCGGTCATGATGTATTATAAATATTTGCTACATTGTTGGATTCTACTAGATAGGATTTTGTTGAGAATTTTCATGTCCATGTTCATGAGAGATATTGGTTTATAATTGCATTTTTCAGTGGTATCTTACTGCTCAGAAGGAAGATTGGGCAATCTACTTCTGTAGATATACTGCCTCGGAAACCCAAGGAGGGGTCACTATGAGTTGAATCGACTCAATGGCAATGAGGGTCCGCCCCCCCCCCCACTTTAGTGTCAGAGTGATGCTTGCTTCATAGAATGTCTTTTAACTTCAAGTTGAACTTGCATATGAGCAGTTGATGGTCTGTTCCACAATCAGCTCCTGGCCTGGTTTTGGCTGAAGATATTGAACTTTTCCATCGCCCCTTGCTACAGATACAGCCAATCTGATTCATGTGTACTCCATCTGGCAAAGTCCACATGTATAGCTGCCGATTGTGTTGCTTAAAAACGCATTTAGA
>NW_006922109.1:1201640-1204420 GCF_000298275.1 Orycteropus afer afer | reverse complement strand
GCATAGTAGATCATATGGTTGTCTGATTCAAAATGGCCAAAACTGGTCCATTTCAGCTCACTAATGCCTAGGATATCAATCTTTATGTGTTCCATCTCGTGTTTGACAACTCCCAGTTTTCCTAGATTCATACTTCGTACATTCCATGTTCCTAATATTAATGGATATTTGTAGCTATTTCTTCTCAGTTTGAATTGTGCCTTGTCAGAAAATGGAGGTCTTGGAAGCTTTATATTATCCATATCAGAAAGGTTCGTCCTGCTTTGATGATGAAGCTCTTTCCTAGTTGTATTTGGAAAGCCTTATGACCTAAGGGGCTCATTCTCCTGCACTGTATCAGAGAATGTTTCCGGGTTATTCATAAAGTTGTGCAGTAATGTATCAGACGGTGTTTCTCTGCTATTCCTAAGGTTTCCCTGGCCAATTCTTTGAGAAGCGGATGGCTTCTTCCTTCTTCCTAGTCTGTCTCAGTCTGTAAGCTGCATTGAAACCTGTGCACCATGTGCAACGCTGCCGGCACTTGAAACATTGGTGGCACAGCCTCAAGCCTCACAGCAACACATAAGCCACAATAGTATGACAAACTGACAGACATGTTTGCCTCACTCAGCTGTTTGACAATTCTCTGCCCTCCTCTCACCTGGATCCCTGGCACTGCTCTGCTCTGTCGTCCCCTCTGACATCTCTTCCCACTGCTTTCTTGGCTGGTAGGGGTGGGGCCTGGGTCTCTCCCCTTACCTGGGTCCCAGGCTGTTGTTGTGCTCTGTCTGCTCTGCTCTGTCATGGCTTCTGGTTTCTCTTTCCTCATGTTCATAAATACATGGTCATAAAATGGAGCTCTGGTGGTGCAGTGCCCTAGGCATTGAACTGCCAACCAGAAGGTTGGTGGTTCAGAACCAACAGGCACTCTGCAGAAGGAAGGTGAGGCAGTCGACTTCTCTAAAGATTTTTACTGCCTTGGAAACCGAGTGTGGGTCACTATGAGTTGGAATTGACTCGACGGCAGTGGCAGTGGTATCCATAAAGTATCGTAAAAGGATCTGTGCACCCAAAGAAGATTGCAGAAGAGTTAGATGGAAGTAATGTGTGTGATATTTCAGTTTATTGATCAGTTACACTGCCGTCTTTCTTTTCTGATGCATGCTACTGAATTAAATAAGTGCAGTGTATGGTAATTCTATTGTTTGACTTTATTATAGTTTTTATGACAAAAGTATAATCTACTCTTAAAATATGTGGCTTTACTTTAAGTTTTTCTTTTTCATTCCAGGAGTGGGGTGGGAGCAGTCCATTTCAAGGAAAACATGGGTCTATCTTTATGATGGAAATGACTAGGAAAATGAATTTTATTTATAGGTACTTTATAGGCAACTTTTCTGGAACATTCTATAAACGGAGGTACATTCTTTTATGAAATAAGAACAGTATATTATTTCTCTCTTACCAGTCTGTTGTCCCTTTTTTGGTCATTACCTTGTTGTTTCTGTTGTTAGATGCTGTAAAGTTCATTTCTGTTCATAGTGACCCTGTGCACAACAGAACCAAAGTCTGCCCAGTCTCACACTGTCATCTTAAGTGTTGCCATGTCTGAGCCCATTGTTGTAGCCAGTGTGTCAGTCCCTCTTGTTGAGGGCCTTCCCTTCTTTGCTAATAGTCTATTTTATTAAGCATGATCTCCTTCTCTGGGGACTGGTCCCTCCTGACAACACACCCAATGTAGGTGAGACAAAGTCTGGCCATTCTTGCTTCTAAGGAGTTCTGTGGCTATACTTCTTCCACACAGATTTGTTTGTTCTTCTTGCAGTCCATAGCATTTTCGTTATTCTTTACTAGCACCACAATTCAAAGTCATCAATTCTTCTAAGATCTTCCTTCTTCATTGTTCAGCTTTCACATGCATAGGAGACAACTGAAAATACCATGGCTTGCATCAGTCACACCTTAGTCTTCAAAGTGACATGTTTGCTCTTTAGTACGTTAAAGAAGTCTTTTGCAGCAGATTTGTCCAGTGCAATGCGTTGTTTGATTTCATGACTGCTACCTCCATGGGTGTTGATTGTGGATGCAAGTAAAATCAGTCTTTTCTCCATTTATCATGATATTGCTTAGAGGTCCAGTTATGAGGATTTTTGTTTTCTTTATGTTGAGGTATAATCCAGGCTGAAGAGTGTAGCTTTGATTTTCATCAGTAAGTGCTTCAGGTCTTCACTTTCAGCAATCAAGGTTGTGTCACCTGCATATCACAGGTTATTAATGAGTCTTCCTCTTATGAATCCGACTTGACTTTATGACAGTTCCCTGTTGATGTACTGCTGCAACTGTTTTTGAATGATCCTCAGCAATATTTTACTTACATGTGATTTAATGATACTGTTCAGTAATTCCCACTTTGTGTTGGCTCACCTTTCTCTGGAATGGGCACAATTAGGGATCTCTTTCAGTCAGTTGGTCTGGTAGATATCTTCCAAATTTCTTGGCATAGATGAGTGAGCACTTCCAGTGTTGCATCATTACCTTAGGAAGTGTGATAAAGAAAAGTCCACAAGAGCCAGAATATGATCTTGGTTATGTCCCACCTGAATTTAGAGACTGTCTGAAAAATAGATTTGACGTACTGAATAACAGTAATATCAGGGACATCATACATGAAGGTGCTTGTTGAAACATATTACAAAAACGGCAAGGAGGCCACATGTTCTGACCTTCTCTAACCCTACAAGGGGAAGGCAGGATTACCAGCAGTAAACCAAGGCCTATTACTGCAAGGCCAGACATGCTGC
>NW_006922109.1:1196918-1199358 GCF_000298275.1 Orycteropus afer afer | reverse complement strand
GTTAGCAGTCAAATACCTTAGGCACTATGCCATCAGAGTCCCATTTATTATACTAGCATCTTTTTTTGTTTGTTTCTCTCTAGTTTCTGTATAGAGGCTCTGGTGGTATAGTGGTTAAAGCATTGGGCTGCTAACCAAAAGATCGGTGATTCAAACCCACTGCTAGTCTCTGTTTCTGTATTCTTTCTATTTCACCAGATTATATCGTATCACGTGAAACCTATTTGTTTTTCCTTTCTAAAGTATTTTAAAGATTTGGTAAGACAGTGTATGAGGCTGCTTTTTGTATTAGTGTTTATCATTAGAGTTTTATTTTTTAGCATTTTATAAAATACTGTGGTGTACAGTGGTAGACTTTAATTTCATCTTTGTGTTATTTGAAACTTGTGAAGTAGCTTGGAATCCCAGGCAATGCTGTGTTTGCCCACTGTCTGGGTCCTCTAGTGCTGCTGTAACAGACATACTGCAAGCAGGTGGCTTTAACACACAGAAATTTATTTTCTCCCTGGTAAGGAGGTTAGAAGTCCAAATTCAAGGTGGCTTTCTCTGTGGTGTGTGTTCAGGCATGCATTCTGGTTAATACGGTGGTTAGCGAGGCAGTCTCTGGATTTGGTCACTTTCACATGAAGCCTTCCCCAATGGGTGGATCTAAAACTGTTCTGAAGGACCTTGATGGAATGTGACTTAAATGTAGGTGAACACAGTGTTGTCCAGTCCTGCTGCCTCACACAGCAGTGTGATCTACTTCTCTAGCAGGAAGGTGTTTCTGCTACCTTTGTCGGCCTAACGATATTTCTTGACATAAAAGTGCTCTCGTTATTTTGATGAAGGTGGATGTTGCTGAAATAATGTTTTGCTAGTCACTTAGTACCCCGGTGGCACAGTGGGAAGCATTTGGCTGCTAACTACAAGGCTGGCGATTCAACCCCACCAGCTGCTCCCCCGCAGAAAGCTGTGGCAGTCTGCTTCCATAAAGACTACGGCCTCGGAAACCCTCTGGGTGACTGTGAGTCAGAATCGAGTTGACAGCAGTGGGTCTGGTTTTTGGTTTGTTTGTGAGGATGTTGAGGATTAGAAGGTTAGACTTTGTTAAGGAAGACAGCCTGCATTTGATCATGCATCTGGTGCTCGTGAGGCTGCCACAGGGCCGGGCAGTGTTTCGTTCTGTTGTGCACAGGGTCACTGTGAGTCATCGATGACTTGGCGGTGCCTAACAACACAACAGCTGGTACCGGGATATACTGTCTCCTACCAAGTTCCTCTGATTTGAACTGACCTGGAATTCAGCAGGTGAAAGCATCCTAGCCTGGTACACCTGGGCCTGGAGCACTGTCTCCTGTTCAGACTTCCTCTTGGAGTTTTCCGTGATGGAAAGAGGGTATAGTTTGGTGCACTTAGGCTTGCTCGTAATCATTGCACTGGAAAATCTGTTTCCATCTGTGTTTATCACTTGAAGCTACTCGTGTCTATAGTGACTCTTTCACGTGAAGACACCTTCTTTGACGCCCTCAGCCTGGGGAAGCCAGTAGATAACTTCATTTGGGTTCAGAAATACAGCAGGGAAAGGTTTTCCTTCTGACAAACGCAACTCGCGAACTTTGCGAAAAACGCCTTCTCCTGTGCTAAGGTGTCCCTCGGGAGGAATGACGCTGCGTGAGGCGTGGGTGTTGGCACCCACAGGCAATGCCTGGAATCAGGCTCATTGCAGACCTGCTCTCTAGGCCATCCATATCCCTGTTAGCAGGCATGTGCCCAGGTGGAGAGACACTATGTGGCGATACACGTACGGGAGGCAGGGATCGTCATTATAAAGCGCTTATTTCTGCTTTGTTTCATTTCTCCTCCTTGGCAACAGAAAATGGTGTCAGTGACGTTGAACTAAGTGCTAAGAAGCATCTCACCCACAGATTTCTTTTGTAAGTTAAAGCCATTTTAATGATACTGAAATCTGTTAGCATCTGTTTCTTGGTTCCTCTCATTGCACATAGAGGAACTCTCTTGGTAAATAAGGGCGTCAAGCAGAGAGGCTGCCATCACCCATTAGTCCTCCCCCGTCGTTGATGACTGGCGGGAAGGGCCTGCTGCACCAATCCTGATACTCACAACACATGTCCATCAGCCCCCCGTGGGCACGACGTGGCTGTGAAGAGTGGGGACAGATTCCTAGAATTGGTGCTGTTGGTGGAATAAGGGATGTCAGAATTAGAAAAGTACCCTATCCACGATGTAAAAAAAACACTGTTAGTTAGATTAATATTTAATCACTTCTGGTGAAAAGATGAAGTAGACGTGAGAGAGCCCAGAACCCTCTCCGGGTGCCGGTGGAAATGGGGGGGGACAGATGATGGGGGAGGGGCAGGTGACGGTGGAAGGGTCTGTGTGGGGCGCTCGCTTTGGGACTTGGATTACTGGTGGGGGCGTCTCTGACCTTACAGAACCT
>NW_006922109.1:1193099-1195133 GCF_000298275.1 Orycteropus afer afer | reverse complement strand
CGGGTCCCTGCCTTTTCCTCCTTAAATTAGGTTTGTTTTCTGTGCTGGCCTTGTGACTCCAGGGGCTTGTCAGCCGCAGGGCTTCCCTCCTCCTATGAAAGCCTGGATTTATCGGTCAGGGTTTTCAGTTTGTAGTCACAGGTAAAATGTCCCTGGAGAAGGACTCATGCTTGTAGAGGGTAAGAGACAAAGAGGGGGCACCGAAAGGGATGGATTGGCACAGTGGCTGCAGCAGTAGGCTTCCACGTGGCAGCGGCGGTGAGGAGGCGCGGGGCCGGGCAGTGTCCCATTCTGTTGTCCACGCGGTGGCTGTGAGTCGGAACCGACCGGAGGGCATCTAGCACCACCACCAACTCTGTATTAGAGGACATGTGTGTGTGTGTGATCTGCAGGAACAATGATAGGCAGCTTAGAAGAACAAGGGAAACTGAGCAAGTACACACCAGTGAGCAGTATTGTGGTCTAGCACTGCTTTGGATGACCAGAGATATTATTTGTTTTGTTTTAACTTGACACATTTTGTTATTAAGGAGTCAAGATGTGAAATGAGGAATTGAATGGTGTGAAACACTTTTTTTTTTTTTTATAACAGCCCTAGAGTTGGCCTAAGACTTGAAGAAGCTGAGAATTTCATTGCTCACACCAGGACTAAACGCAGAGAAAATTAAAAAGTTGAGCAATTATTCTGATAAATCAAAGAAAATATTATTAGTCATGTATATCTTAAAATTTTAAAAATATGCTTTCTTCTCATGTAGCTCAGATTAGTGGTAGTACGATAATGGGAATTTAGGTTTTTTCTTCCCCATCCTGTGCTGGTGGAGGAGCAAGGCCTTGATGATAAGACACCTCATTTGGAAAGAAAGAATTCATTTCAGGCTGCGAGCACCTGGGTTAGGGTAACCTAAGGGTGCTGGGCTCAGGTGCAGAAGGGGGAGGGGTGCTCACTACTTGCCACGTGGCTGGGTGGTTGTATTGGGATTTTCCTCTACAATCTGGATGGTGGAATTACTCCTTGAAAAATGATCCTTTGCTTATTACTAACAATAGTACCTTTAGTCTCTCTGATGACTAATTTAAAAATGTCCCTCAGACTGAGAAAAATAGTGCCGTAGCCTCTGCTTTGAAAGTGATTTTCCAAAATAATTTTTAAAGAAATGTTATAAGACTTCAGAAATTAAAAAACAATGTTTCAGCATATAGATGCTCATTATTAGAATAACAGTTTGTCAAAAGAACACATTTAAAAATACATCAGAGGTGAAGCCAAGTATGCATGCAATGGTGGTGTCACCTCAGAGAGAAGACTCTTCCAAGTGACTTGAAAACACCATAATTGGACTGTATGTTTCCAGTGGAATATATTCTAAAGGTCAGACCCCACCATCTATGCTTTCAGTCCTCATGGGCGAGTGTCTGTTGTGTGATTAAACCAATGAATAATTTACATGATCTTCAAATTCCACTGTTTCTTGTTTTGAAAGATGACTTCTCACTGAAAGGAACCAGAGATCTAAGGAACAATGTCTGAATTCAGAGCTGGGCAGAAAATGTGTGAGATGAGCCTAGGACATTTGGTCCCAGCAGAGAGCAAGGGAGCCCTCAAGAACTACTCGATTCTTGTCCAGAGACTCAGGAACCAGCTGAGGAAGCCCCTCCTCCCAGGAACATTCAAGCCTCTAAGAGTGAATTTGTGATCCCCTCCTGTGGTTTTTCTCTGCGACACACGTTCAGCTTTCCTTTTCAGATGGCGGTTGTGTTTACACTGCTGTGAGCTAACTCTCTGAATGTCTCTGGTCTGCCCCACCACTCTCAGTAAGTTTGTTCTCAAGGAAATACCATTAAAAGTCCTTTACTCACATAAACAGAATTGACTCAGTGGCGTTGAGTGTGTTTTTTTTTGTTTTATACTTAAACTAACATTGAATTTTGTTTTTTTAAATTCGATTGTGGTTTGGGTGCAAATTTACGGAGCAAAATTTGTTTTACATTCAACAGTTCGTGCTCATTTGATTTCGTGCCCTGATTATCACC
>NW_006922109.1:1189898-1192744 GCF_000298275.1 Orycteropus afer afer | reverse complement strand
GGTACAGTGACTCTGTGTCTTCCTTCCCGTCTTTTGATGCTTCCGGCATCATTCAATATTTTGACCATAGCATCTTTCAGTATTGCAACTCAAGGCTTAAATTTTTTCCTCAGTTCTTTCAGCTTGAGAAATGCCAAGTGTGTTCTTCCCTTTTGGTTTTCTAACTCCAATTCTTGGCATATTATATTATGGTAATTGGCTTTGTCTTCTCGAGCTGCTTTTTGAAATCTTTTGTTCAGCTCTTTTATCTTGTCATTTCGTCCATTTGCTTTAGCTAATCTCCATTTCAGGGCAAGTTTCAGAGTCTCTTCTGACATCCATTTTGGTATTTTCTTCCTTTCTTGTCTTTTAATTATCTTTTGCTTTCTTGTTGGATGTTATTCTTGATGTCATTCCACAATTCCTCTGGTTTTCAGTCATTGGTGTTCAATGCCTCAAATCTATTCTTTAGATGATCTCTAAATTCAAAAGGGATATTAACAAGGTCATATTTTGGCTCTCATGGACTTGTTTAAATTGTCTTCAACTTCAACTTCCACACTCAGCTCCTGGCCTTGTTTTGGCCAAAGATTTAGAACTTCTCTATTGCCTCTTGCCACAGATGTAGTCAGTCTGATTCCTGTGTATTCCATCTGGTGAAGTTTATGTATACAGTCATCACTTATGTTCTTGTAAAAAGGTATTTGCAATGAATAAGTCATTGGTCTTGCAATATTGTATCATGAGGTCTCCAGTATTATTTCCATAACCAAGGCCATATTTTCCAACTACTGGTAACTCTTCTTTGTTTCCAACTCTTACATTTTAGTCACCAGTGAAGCTCTTGTTGCCCGGTGGTGATTTAATGTGTTCCTTGTATTGGATGAGGCAGGGAAGAAGAGGAAAAAAGAAAAAGAGGGAAAAAAAAAAAAAAAAAGTTACCAGTAATGAGTTCCCGTTTTCTACATTTGGGTGAGATAGTACAGATAGCTGTGCTGTGACAGACAGTATAATAGTTTGTATCTTCCTGTGCCGTCTCCTAATGATGACACCTATTGTCAATCAAAGACCCACGGTTCAAAATTGACAGAGACCCCGGTGGGGTAGAGTGCCACTACTTTGCGCTTTGATGGAGAAGCCACATAAACCCATTGCCTTGCTCCACTCTGTGCCTAAAAGGGTCATGGGAGAGTTCGATCCCGGCCCACGCTGTGCACTCACTCTGGGGCTCTCCCTACTCGGAGGGAGTTTCTCCCTTTCCCCCATTCCTTTCTGGACTCCATGGCGGCCCAAGCCAGGGGGTCCTGATCTGTTTCCCGGTAAGATTGCCTACTCACTCCACTCCCAGGGGCGCTGCCAGAAACCCCCAGTGTGGGTGTTCTGACTCGCCAGAGCCTCTGTAGGTGGGTTCTGTGATTTTTTCCCCCTCCTTCCTCTGAACTCTCTTCTGCTTCTAATGAGTCCTCTCCTTTCCCATCTCTCTGTCTCTGCAGGTTTGTTTATATTTCCTAGTTGTTTGATCTGCTCTTTTTCTCCGCCTTCACTAAATCTGTTACTTTATCTTCTCCTTAGTTGCTCATAACTCCAGTATCATTATTTCTATCTGCTTTATTCAGAGATTACGTTGCTCGAGGGAACAAATGTGTGGGTTATAGGTACGACACCATCTTCCCACCAGCCCATTAAATTGTTTTGGATCCTGGTATAACCATTCTGGCTTTCAAACTATCCCATAATATAGTAGGGCATTATTTCCATTCATGTTCTTCTTGTTTTAATTTGTCCCAAAGAAAAGTGATTCATAATAAAATGAAACTGTACAGTGCATCTATAATTCTGTATTAAATTGATGGAATCTTATCGTGATTTTTATTTAATGGGGATTTACTTTAATTGTGTCATGTCTTTTAGAAGATGTGATTTTACATACAGAATGAACTTCGAGCTAAATAAATTATGAGCAGTTTAATATTATCTAAGAAGGAGCTCTAGTGGTATAGTGCGTAAGGCATTTGACCACTGACCAAGAGGCTTGTGGTTCAAACCCACCAGCCACTCCTCAGGAGGAAGATTGGGCAATGTACTTCTGTAGTGATACCGCCTCAGAAACCTCAGGAGGGGTTGCTGTGAGGTGTATACGACTTGATGGCAGTGAGTTTGGTTGTTTGGTTTTTAGTTTGAAGGAACTCATAATACAGCTGGAGGTGAAATCAGGGCACATGTGTATTTAGCAAACAATGCATCATGAATAATTCAGCATAGTTATTAAGTCTAATTTCTAGACTCCGACTCTCTGAGTTTATGTCTTGGCTCCACCACAGTGTTCACTTTGGGTGACTGCTGTGATGCCTATCTGCCATAGTTTTTCATTCATAAAAGGGGATGAGAATAACATTGGAGAATTATGTGAGATAAAATGCTTAATAGTAACCAAAGTCTGACACATAGTTGAGTGCTTAAAATATTTTCTTATCATTACTATTTGTATAATATTCATATAGCCAAGCATTGTGCTTGTTGCTAAGAAGGTAGTTTGGTACAACCTATTAAATACCTATTAAATACTAGTTGGTTTGTCCTACTGTGGTGACGTGTTGATGTGAGTTTTGAGGCTGAGCCACTGGTGTTTCAAACCCAACGAGATGCACATGGTGCACAGGTATCAGCCCAGCTTACAGACTGAGACAGACTAGGAAGAAGGAAAAAGCTGTCCACTTCTCAAAGAATTGGCCAGGAAAACCTTATGAATAGCAAAGAAACACTGTTTGATACATTACCGCGCAACTTTATGAATAGTCCGGGTAGGTTAGAAGACTCTCACAATAGGACTGGGAAAGAGCTGCATCATCTGAGTAAACCCAGCCTTA
>NW_006922109.1:1185831-1187730 GCF_000298275.1 Orycteropus afer afer | reverse complement strand
CACAGACAATACAACTTTGCTTGCTGAAAGTGAGGATGACTAGAGGCACTTACTGATGAAGGTTGAAGAATACAGTCTGCAGTATGGATTACGTATCAATATAAAGAAAACAAAAATCCTCACAACTGGACCAATGAGCAGCATCACAATAAATAGAGAGAAGATTGAGTTTGTCAAAGAATTCACGTTGCTTGGTTCTACAATCGACGCCAATGGAAGCAGCAGTCAGGACATTAGATGACGTGTAGCATTGGGAAAGTCAACTGGGAAGGAAGTGTTTCAAGTGCTGAGGAGCAAGGATGTCTCCTTGGGGACTGAAGTGCGCTTGACACAAGCCATGATATTTGCAGTTGCTTCGTATGCATGTGAGAGCTGGACAATGAATAAGGAAGACCAAAGAAGAGTTGATGCTTTTGAGTTCTGCTGGCGAAGAATGCTGAAAGTACCATGGACTGTTAAAAGAACTAACAGATCTGTCCTGGAGGAAGTGCACCGGAAATGCTTCTTGGAAGCAAGAATGGCCAGACTTCGTCTCACCTATTTTGGTCATGTTGTCAGAAGGGACCATTCCCTGGAGGAGGATGTCATGCTTGGTAGGGTGGAGGGTCGACGATAGAGGGGGGAGGCCTTCAATGAGATGGATTGACACGGTGGTTGCGATGATGGGCTCAGAGTATAGCAGGGCTCGTGCAGCTTGCGTGGGATTGGGCAGTGTTTCATTCTGCTGTGCATGGGGTTGCTATGAGTTGGAAATGACTCGATGCCACCTAACAACAACAGCATTAAATACTATAAGAGTTTAGGGAAATGTTAAATAATTGGATGTCAGATAATCAGAGAAGGCATTGTTGAGTAGTGGATTTTAGGTTAACACTGAGTTCAGAATTAGATGAAAGCTAGGATGCGAATAGTTGAGGTGGAAAAGACAGACCAGGGTACCAATTGCACGGGGCATGCGTGGGTACAGAGAAAGAGGTCAAACCTGGGTTGGTTGAAAAAATCGTTGACAGGAGGATTCTTGTGTTAGGTGTAGGAGTTAAGGTTTGATATGATGGGAGGAGAGTGACATGGTGTATGCAATTTTTGGGGCAATAGTGTGTAGATTAGTGCCCTTATGGCAGTCCGGGTCCTCCATGATATGTTTTGTGCACCATGGCTTAATGATCATCTGATTTGATCACCTGATTCCATGTATTGTCTACACGTTGAAGACCCCCAGTTCCACATATTAACTATACTCAAAAAACAAACAAACAAACAAACTGACTTCCATAGAGTTGATTCTGATTCATAGTGAACCCCTTTGGGTTTCTGGGGTAGTAAATCTTTACAGAAGTAGATTGCCCAGTCTTCCTTCTGTGGAGTGGTTGGAGGATTTGAATCACCAACCTTTTGGTTAGCAGTCAGATATTAACTATACAGATACACCTAAATTCTGTCATAGCCCAGGCCTGATCAAGTTTTCCTCTTAGTCCTTGCTTGACACTCCCTTTCTGGCACTCTGTGCTTCCACCATTCCAAATTTATCACATCCTCTGGGCATTACCATGCTTTTCCGTGACTGAACCTTTATGTCACTTACTTTCTTGATGGAGTATCACCTGTCATCTTTCTTCGCTTGGAAAGCTCCTGCTTAACTTTTTAAGATCTAAGTGTTATGTTCTTGAAAAAAATGTCTTGAACACAGTAATTTACCTCGTGCTGTGTCTCTGTATTGCTTCTCATCTTTAATACGATATGTCCCAATTTGCATTGCCATATTGCAAAAAGGACAAGGAGGAGGCCACATGTTCTGACCTCCTCTAATCCCACAAGAGGAAGACAGGATTACCAGCAGTAACCCAAGGCCTATTACTGCAAGGCCAGACATGCTGCCTTCCTCCAGCCCTTTCACCAACC
>NW_006922109.1:1180851-1184946 GCF_000298275.1 Orycteropus afer afer | reverse complement strand
GTCTTCTGGGAAGTTCTCTCTCTCTCAGGTGTATAGAATTCTGATGTTGGGATTGGTTAGTTTGCCACTCTGCCAGGCTCAAAAGGAGCCCTCCTAGAGGCAGAAGAGGGCTCTCTGACTGCTGGCTGAGAAAGACATGCTGCTGAGAGAAACACACTCCTGAGAGACATGCACTTGCTGAGAAAGAGAAGTGAGAGACACGTGCTGCTGAGAGAGTGTCTGCCAGCTGCTAAGTGAGATGGCGGGCTGCAAGAGAATGAGCATTTTTCCTGAACTTGAATTGTAGCCTGTTTCTTCCCTAATGAACCCATAATCTGTGAGCTCTTTGTGGCCAGTGCAGTGAATTATCGAACGCAGCAGAGAGGTGGTGGGTGCTGCAGGAGGAACGGTTGGTGCCAGGGTTGGTGAAAGGGCTTGAGGGAGGCAGCATGTCTGGCCTCACAGAAATAGGCCTTAGGCTTTTGATGGTGATTCTGTCTTCCTCTTGTGGGGTTAGAAGAGGTCAGAAGATGTGGCCTCCCTGCCCCTTTGGCATGCTCTGACAAGAATATACCACAAATGGGATGGGTTTAACAATCAGGAATTTATTCTTTATAGTTTGGAGGCTTTAAGTCTGAGTTCAAAGTGCCAGGGTTCAGGGGCTGGGTGAAAGCCCCTCAACTATGGGCTTCAGCTCTGCCTCCTGCTCCTGGCCCACTGAAACTAGAGGCTTTTCTTTACTCAGACAGGTGCTGGCTGCTGAGGCTGAGAAGCCTAAGGTTGACAAGTAAAAAGACGCAGTCCCAGTGTTACCAAACCACACACCAGGTCATGAATTCAAGTCCATTGAAAGTCCCAGGGTCAGCAGGCATGGCAGGCTGCTGAACAACACAGTTTCATGCAGGGTTCAAGTGTGCCATAAGCTAGAGACCATTCCCAAAGCTGTTTCTTGTACGAGAAGCAGACCACATACCCAAAACAGCTACTCAGCTGCTCTAATAGATTCCACCATAGAGTTAATAACCAGTCTCACTGTGGGAATAACTACATTCAGCTGCCCAGCCACTCAACCAGGCCCAGCCAAGCTGACACACAAACTTCACCACCACACCATGTAAATGATGTGTTTGCTGAAGTGTGAGCTCTTTGAGGACAGAGGCTATGTTTGATTCTTTTTTTTTTTTTTTTTTTTTAATCTTTAGTGACATGTTCTCTCAAGATTTTAGGTTTATTAAATGTTAGCTGAACAAGGTAACAATAGATTGAAGGTTGGAAGATATTATGACACGTACTTCCCATTGCCGTTGAGTTGATTCCAACTCATAGCAACCCTGTGGGGTTTCCAAGGCTGTAGATCTTTATGGAAGCAGATTGCCTTATCTTTCTCCTGTAGATGAGCTGGTGGGTTTGAACTGCCGACCAGTTGGTTAGCAGCTGATTGCTTTAACTGTTGTACCACTAGTGCTCCTTAGTCTTACTTTAAAAACAAAAAACAAACAAAAAAACTGTCCTTGAGTCATTTCCATCTCAGAGACCCTGTAGGACAGAGTACTGCCCGTAGGTGTCTGGTGTTGTAAATGTGTGGGGGTGATGGAGGCAGACTGCCACATGACGTTTTGGTTAGCAGCTGAAGATCTGAAGAGAGTCTGGTTGTTATGGAGATTGAAGGAACTGTGTTAAAAATGTCCCATCAAGCAACCAGGCTTTGGATGATACTCCTCTGACATGAAATGAGATGGAGGACAAGGAGGGAGGAGTCAGTGGTGGCTTTCTGTCGTTACCTGGGTTATTGGGAAAATGGATCAACAGTGACATGAAGAGAGGAAGTAAGGAGGAGACGACTGATTCAGTTCTGACTGAAGATGGAGCTCGAGGTGATGGAAGGACGCTCAGGGCAGTGTTCCCTAGTTTGGGTGCACTGATCAGACTGGGGAAGAAAAGTCTATGATGATTGCGATTCAGACTTGGGGGCACTGTCATCATCATAGATCATTGAAGAGAAAACGAGTCAAGAACAGTGAGAAAGTAAAAGCATTAACTGTGTGGTAGTGTGTCATGGAAGTGAGGGAAGGGTGTTTCATGGAGGAATCAAGTGTTGAGTGTGTACACGTATGGGGGACATAATTAGAGTGTGAAATTTGACTTGTGTCTTCTTGGAGGTGACTCATGCTGCCAGCTTGCTTCTCCATCCTGCACCTTTTGTATCTGGGGACTTTGCCTTGTTCTGTCAGGAGAGCATTCCTGTGTTAATGAGCCTTCCATCTTTAGCTTTGTGAAGAGTTTCTCAGATTGAATTTTACACCCCTGGGGCTCGTTTAGGAGCTCTGGTGGCAGAGTGGCTAAATCCTTCTGCTCTGTCTCACTTCCCCGGTGCTGCTGTAACAGCAATGCCACAGGTGAATGCTTTATCAAACAGAAGTTTGTTCTCTTCCCGTTTGGGAAGCTAGATGTCCAAATTCAGAGTGCTCGCTCTAGGGGCTGAGTGGAGGCTCCTCGGTCTTGGGTTTCAGCTCTGCCTTCAAACTCCACTGCAAAGGCTGACGAATCCAGGATTGGCAGGTAGAATGACAGATTGTTGGCTCATAGGCTGTGAAGGCAGTAATCCCAGATCAGCAGGTTCAAGTCTACAGAGTGGACAAACGTAGGATCCCAGATAAGCAAACGGCTAAGACCTTGCCCAGAGCTTTGCCGTGTACACTGGGCACAGGCACACTCTGAAGGCAGCGCCCCTTCAGCTGATGAACTGCCCACAGCATCGTCCGTGATGCAGGTGACCGCACCACACCCAGTCTCCTGACCAGGAGTAACTGCAGCACAACTGCCAAGCCTCTCAGAATCGCAGCCCAGCTAAAGTGACACGCAACCTTAACTGATACAGCTGCTCACCAAAAGGTTGGCAGTTCAAACCCATCTGCTGCTCCGGGGGAGAAAGATGGGGCATTCTGCTTCCATAAAGATTTGCAGCCTCAGAAAGCCTGTAGGGCAGTTCTGTTAGTCAGAATTGACTTGACAGCAGTGGGTTGGTGTTTGTTGTTGTTGTTTGTGGGCTCTTTTGCAGGGTGAACATAGGTAGAGGTCTCACTTTTATTTTCTTGAATACAACTGTATGATACACACACACACATAACATACATATTTACATGGACTGACTTTGTTGAAAGAGTCATTTGTCTTCTTAATACTCTGGTTTAGCATCCTAGCAGTTGTGGCCTTAGTTCTCAGCGGACTTACTGAACATGTATGAATTCTACATTCTGTCTCTTTGTGAAAACATGCAGCCCACTGGAATCTGCAAGACTTGCTTCTGTTTCTTCTTTTCCATATCCGAAGTACCGTAATCTGCTGCCTTCGTCCCCTGGCTGTTCTCAGGGAGAGTAGTTTTGTTGAATTATTGACAGGGAGCGTACGGCTGCAACAGCTGTGATGGGCACTCACCATCACTGAGTTGTTGTTATTTGTAGCTTGTTTGTGACTTGGGCTTGGTCATGGAATGACACACCACGGTGAAGGACTCGTTTGAAAACTTAACCTCATATGTTCATGGGGAAACACATAAAAAGTACTTTGTTCGACAATCTGATGTAGATTCAACAGCTGGTGTTAGGCTGTGAAAGTTATTCCAGGTACACTGACTACATACAGAGAAGACCCATGAACAGATCTCAAGATCCTTCTGAGGTGAAGATGAGTTATATCATTGGCTTCAGTGCCCCTGAGGAAAGGGGAATTTATGTTTTGTTTCAAGCAAAGATAAGAATTTGTTTATTAATTAATATTTTTTAGCACCTATGATGACTAAGTCTAGATTCTCCTGTATTCTACCATAACTTGAATTTCACTTGCTTTAGGTATGAAATCTACGGTAACTGTTTCCATAAGAACCTAAGTACCACGCAAGGCTCACATGCTCTCTACGGGAGTACCTCAAGGGTTCTAAGTTGGACAACAGCTGGATAACTTGATGTACTATATGCGGAGTTTAAAGTTGCTGAAGTTGTAACTTTATATTCCATACCGGTGTCATTGTACTGTACCTTTCATGTATATGAAGCTGCCATATAGGTAACATTTATTCTTTTCCATTCTGTTTCAGGTTTGACAGATGAAAAAGTGAAG
>NW_006922109.1:1174998-1177349 GCF_000298275.1 Orycteropus afer afer | reverse complement strand
GACTGTTTTGCACATTAATGACAAACATCTGGCAATAATGAATGCTGAGGTGTGAAGCAAAAGTAACCCTGGCTCTGATGGTTAAGGTTATGTGTCTGTTTGACTGGGCCAGGATCCTCAGCAATTTGGCAATTATGGAATGGTACAGTCACCCTCTCCTTGCTGATCTGAGGTGGTCATCCTGGCAATTATGGAATGGTATAGTCACCTTCTCCTTGCTGATCTGAGGTGATCATCCTCCATTTTTTGCATAGTGATGATTTTTGCATAAGGACCTGGTATTTGGAACCTAACCATGTTAATAAGTTAGGATTGGATGTATTGTATAATTTTAATTTTAATTTTGTTGTTAAATAGATTTATATTTGGCCAATAAGATTTATCATTTCTATGAAATTGTTTTTACAGTGGCAGTTAACTTTGTACGTATATGAACTGTAACTACATGAAGAACTTTCATTCTTGTAAAAATGGATACTTTCTTTTTGAGAAAATTTGTTTAGTGTCATAACGATGCTAAAGAGTGCAAAAATGACCATTATTAAAACGCTTTGTTGCTGGTGATAGAGTTTTCTCACACTAGCTTTTAAAGTTTCAGTTCTTTTCTTACCTAATTTCTATAATAAAAAGGAAGTAGACTTCTCTTAAAGAAGGCTTTAACACTGAATCAACAAATGTTTTTAAAGTACATGTATATGAGCGTGTATGTGTGTATGTGTCTGTGTACATGGGTGAACTGAGAAGAAGGGATATAAATACAAGTGATGAGCACATTCTGAAAATAATCACACCACTTAGTATCAAGAGCAAAGCTTGGTGTGGTCTGTACTGTTAAGACCCTGAGAGCTGGACTTCCTGGTTCTCCTGGGTCCCACTGGTTTCCTGCCTTTGACAGGAAGCAGTCTTACCACTTTTCTCTGACTCATTTTGGTGGTAGATATTTGAGGTTTCCTTCTCTGACAGGTTTCTACCATATACGTAGGTTCTGTCTTACAGATTTCACTGTACTGCTTCTAACAAGTGTCCATCATTTGAAAACAATTTGAGATGGTGAACATTTTAAAAAGTGGGATGAATTTTGCTCAAGGTGCACCAAAAGATGGATGTATCAGCCTGCTCTGTAATAAAGCAGAATCAATAGCATAGGAATGTATGGTACCTGTGAGGTATGAAGTGGCATAGAGGGCTTAGAAAGTGAAAATTTTGCATACTGTTTTAGTGTTACACTGTGAGGTAACACTTGGATTTTTAGAAATATTTACATGTGGTATGCCACATTTCACAAAGCTTTGTTTTTTATT
This sequence comes from Orycteropus afer afer, assembly GCF_000298275.1. Lineage (NCBI taxonomy): Eukaryota > Metazoa > Chordata > Mammalia > Tubulidentata > Orycteropodidae > Orycteropus > Orycteropus afer. The sequence goes on along the minus strand of NW_006922109.1, from coordinate 1,176,048 downwards.
GATTAATCACGTATTTTTAACTGCTTAGCACACACACTGCAGAGTTACATGATTATTAATAGTAGCACTGTGCAACTGAAGAAATGCTCATTATGCTGGGAAAAATTACGGTCCTTATAAAACCCACTGCCTTTGAGCTGACTCTGACTCATAGTGACCCACGTTGGTTTTCCAAGGCTGTAAATCTTTATGAAAGAAGATTGACTTATCTTGCTGTGGAGCAACTGGTGGGTTTGAACCAGCTGTAGAGGCTGGAGGCCGGGGGAGATGTGGGTGAGAAGACGCTGTAGAGGCTGGAGGCCGCGGGAGACGTGATGAGGAGATGCTGAGTGAGATGGAGACTTGGCCTTTCTACCCAGTGGTGTGACAGGTATGTAGGTAGCCACACAGCAGGGTGTGTTAAAAGAAAATGGGGTGCATACCGTCTACAGTAGAAGGAACCCTGGATTCTGCCAGGTAGTCTGGTTAATACCCTCTTTTCTCTCCTCTTCCTGGGGAGTTTGTCCGAAGACTTTTATCTCATTGTATTTGACTTTATGTTCAGTGAAATTCCATAGCTGGCCCTTGAGGACTCTAAAAATCAGGTTTGACACTAACCTGTTTAAACAATATATGAAAAGCATTGTTCACAGCCTTTGAAAACACTCGAAGTCATTTACACATCTTTTGAAGTATTTTATTTGTATAGTTGCAGATTAAGGGTAGTGGTCATTTGAAGCGTTTCTTTTCTGGTCTTTTTTCCTCCCTCCCTCCCTCCCTCCCTCTTTCTCTTCCTTTCTTCCATCCTTCTTTCCTTTTTTTCCCCACAAGTATTTTTAATTTTATGTTTTTCTCAACTCTCCTTCCAAATTCCTTCATTGAAAACTCTTTGAGGGGAAAAGAAATTTGGAGAGGATCTTCAGGGAGTGCTTCCATCTTCATGCGTGGATCTAGGAACAGAGCCCATTATACATACCAGGTATTAAAGAACAGTAATTTGGTAAGGAGGAGCTCTGGTAACATAGTGCCTAAGGCACTTGACTGCTAACCAGAGGGTGGCAGTTCAAACCC